>NW_004949096.1:20263938-20280979 GCF_000317375.1 Microtus ochrogaster | reverse complement strand
GTGCTCTTTCTCCTTCTGCTCCTGATTTGGACCTTGAGATTTCAGTCCAGTGCTCTCTGTCTCTGTCTCCTTTCATTGCCTGATGAAGGTTAATATTTAGGAGGATGCCTATATGTTTTTCTTTGGGTTCACCTTCTTATTTAGCTTCTCTAGGATCACGTATTATAAGCTCAATGTCCTTTATTTATGTCTAGCCCCAGTTTTTAAATATGTCTAAAGGATGGGTTAAGATCTAAGAATTGTTTGACCAAATACATGGACAAGGTCATTTACCCTTTCTGATCTCTTCCTTGCCAATCAGGAAAACTCAGAATGGATAGCTAGGCACAGTGGTACTTGCCTGTATCTCAGTATTCTGGAGGTGGAAGCAGGAGGATTCAAAGTTCAAGGTTATCTTAAGGTCGTAACAACTTTGAGATGGGCCTGGACTACAGGAGAAATGAAGCAGGAAGTGTAGAAAGCATGTCTATGAGAGAAAGGCACTGGAATGAGGACAAAGGGCGAGCTCTCTGCTACGTTTCTATCTTATCCCAAGAAAGCTCATTTCCTTGCTTGTATGGTCTCTAGACAAGGAAAATCCCAGACTTGGCATCAGTAAGGAAGAAGAGGGCAACAGAAAGGAAGGGAGAGAATTGTTAGACTTCTTGGCTAGGTTTCAGAAACAAATATTTGCCGAGCCTGGTATTGTCAGGCCAGCGTCAGGGCAAGCCCAAGAAGACAGACAAGGAACATTGGTGTTACTGACTTGGCTCCACACACTGTTACTCAGGAGAAACTGGTGCGTAAACAGGGCCCTGGAAGGGTCGAAAGAAACATAACAATGATTGGGTGTGGACTGTGCTTGCCTGCAGAAGCTTTGCCAGGCCTGAAACTGCAGTCATATAGTTCAACTGACTGAGCTTCCAGACATTCTTGTGGGGCAACAAAGACTAGCTAAAACATAACTAAAAGCCTGGGATTTAGGAAAGCTTTGGCCTCTGACCTCCAGCTTGAACCTTTTATCAAAGTCCCAAATCCTGCTCAGGGCACTGAATGCCAGGCTCTGCCGCATGAGAAAGTGACTGATTTTATTTGCCTGGTGACACTTTGGAGCCTGCACAGAAATGAAACTTGTGGTAAAATGAGGAAGGAGCAATGTTTCTAAAAGTTCTATTTTTATGAGTTGAACCTTTTTGCCCTTTTGAAGGAATGAGCAAAAGGGTTTGAAAGAACTTTCCAGAGCAGAGGAGAGGAGAAAAATCACTACACAGATTGGGAAATATCTCCACTGACCTTTACTGCCAGCATTGTTTTTGGTATGACATAACACAAAAGCAGAGAAATGGCATCTCTGAGGGTGTAGACAGGACAGGCTGGAAGCTTAGTCCAGTGACAACAGCTTACATTACACCATTAAGCTATCTACACATCTTGCATCTTACTTATTTTTGTTTTTCCAAGACAGGGTTTCTCTGTATAGTCCTAACTGTCCTGGAACTCACTCTGTAGACCAGGTTGACTTCAAACACAGAGATCCACCTGCCTCTGTGTGTGCCACCGCCCCCACTCTACCCCGGGTTCACAACTTGCTTCTTGTTGGTGCTTTCAATGCCTCCCTTAAGGGCTACTTTCAAGGACAGATGGTAAATGTGTTACTTGCACTGATACTCAGAGGGAAAGCACTCCCAAAGCTCACTAGCAAGGTGTGCATAGGTGGAAAGGCTATATGGCTTCACTGGTAAAGACCGTGTGTGGCATCTGTCTCCTACAAAGGGCAACTGGTCAAGCTTTCCTATGTAGTCACTACTGAAATTGGGTCGTTTCCTGATACACCAGAGCTGGTTTAATGGGTAAAACTGTCTCAGGAAATTCATTCTTCCCTGAGTTTGTGGATTACATTATGTACCACATTTCAAGCAAAACCAGGGAATTATTATGTAGACCTGGCTGTCCTGGAACTCCATATGTAGACCAGGCTAGCCCTAAACTCACAGTGCACCACCTGTTTTTCCCTCTCAATGATATAACTAAAGGTATGTGCCACCTTGTCCAGCCTATGTGAACTGCTTTTTTAAATATACAAAATTAACATTCCAATATTCATCCCTTGGACCCTTTTAACTCTCAGAAGTTCTTTTCCCACTATTCTACCTTCATAAAATCATGTTCACTTTGGTTACTCTAAAAAAGTAAAATATAATAACATTAATTAATATGGAACAAAGTATAAAATGTTCAAATTTGTGGAAATATATGAAAAACAGAAGTCAGGCAAAGTAACAGAAACAGAAGTGAGAACGCTGACTTCTCTCTCACCTCTCTCACAATTTCTCTCTCTTTGTTTTTTTCGAGACAGGGTTTCTCTGTGGCTTTGGAGCCTGTCCTGGAACTAGCTCTTGTAGACCAGGCTGGTCTCGAATTCACAGAGATCCACCTGCCTCTGCTTCCTGAGTGCTGGGATTAAAGGCGTGCTCCACAGCCGCCTGGCACAATTTCTCTTTTTAAAAGAAGCTCCCCTTGCAATGTTATGTGCTAGGGTTTTCCTGAGGAGAACTGAAAAATTCTAGATTCTTTGTCAGAGCAATTATGTACACTTACAATGTCAGCCTGACTGCTCCATGACTTAACTTTCTAGTGACCGTTACTCTTTAAGCAATGTCCTGCTGAGCAATGGTGACACATGCCTTTACTCATAGCACTCAGGAGGCAGAAGCTGGTGGATCTCTGAGTTCAAGGCCAGCTGGTCTACAAAGTGAATTTCAGGACAGCCAGAGTTATACAGAGAAACCCTGTCTTGGGAGAAAAAAAAAAAGCAATGTTCTCCTCGCTCACCCTTGTGCAAACGTCATATAAAGATTTGATTATTTTTATATGCATGAGTATTATGTGCACCACATGTGTTGAGAAAATCTAAGAGGCCAGAAGAGGGCACTAGATCCCCTGGGACAGGAGGCAGTTATGAACCACCATGTGGGTCCTGAGAACCAGTGCTGTCCCCTGCCATAATGCTAAGTGCTGAGCTAGCTCCTCCGCCCTTCTAATACACTTAATATTTTTCAAACACTTTACAAAAGTTTGATTGAAAAAAAAATTAAATAGGGTCTCACGTAGTCCAGGCTGGACTCAAACTCACTAGGTAGGCTGACTTTGAAGTCCCAATCTTGCCCCCCACTTTCAAGTGATGTGGCCATCATACCCAGTGAAATAAAACTCTTCGCCAGTCAGGGTGGGTAGGGCCTAAGAGTCAGAGGCAAACAAATTTCAGTGAATTTCAGGCCAGCCTGGTCTACATAGTAAGTTATAAGCCAGCCTGGGCTACATAGTGAAACCTTGACTCAAAACAACAAAAATCAAAACCAAAAAAAAACAACCAAATATGCAAAAAGCCCACAAAATAATAACAGCAACAACTATAACAAAATACTGTTAATATTTGAGGGGAAGTAATCCTGAGTATTGCGAACCCAGGGCTTGTGCATGCTAAGCAAGCCCTCCACCGCTGAGCCATCATCACCTTAGTCCCTAAAAAATACTTTTTTATTTATTTTGGACTCAGCAGTTAAGAGCATTGGCTTCTTTTCCAGATAATCCAGGTTTGATTCCCAGTACCCATATGACAGCTCACAAGAATCTGTAACTCCAGTTCCATGGGATCTGATGTTCTCTTCTGGCCTCTTTGGGCACTGCACACACATGGTACACAGACATGCATACAGGCAAAACACTCATACACATAAAATAAATAATAAAAATTAATTTTGAAAATCATTATGGGGGAAGAAATCTTTAATAAACAAATAAATTAATTAAAAAAAAAGAAAATCATTATGGGACTGGAGAGATGGCTCTGCAGTTAAGAGCACTCACTTGAGTTCTCACGCAGAGTACTTGGGTTCCATTCTCAGAACCCACAAGACCTCTCGTAACTCCAGTTTTAATAGATCCAGTGCCTTCTTCTGGCCTCCTCAAGCACCAGGTAGGCCTGTGGTCCATATGTACAATGCAGGTATTTACACAAATACACAAAAATAAAGATAAATGAATCATTGAAAAGAATTATTATGAGGGCTTAGCGTAGCTCACATGTGGAGTCAGAGGAGTCAGTTCTCTCCTTCCACCTTTACATGGATTCTGAAGGATAAACTCAGGTCATTAGGCATTGACTTTACCTATGATTCTTTAAGGAGGGGTGGAGTCTCATGAGCCCACTCCCACTCGCCATCCCACCCTGCCCCATGATGGAATGTGACAGGCCCTGTCTTGCTATGATTTCATGAGAGCATTGCCATGTTGTATGTGCAGGAGGCAGCGTTCTTACAGCACCCCTCCCCACTCTCCATGTCAAGCAACCCTAACCAAATTCAGTGGTCATATACAGAAAGACATGAGATATGAAAGGGACTGTTGGGAAAAAGGGAAAGCTCATCAGAAGACGAATAAAAGAAGGTGATGGAAATTAAAAGATCAAAATATGTACATTGTGAAATTGTCAAAGAATAACAAAACATTCTCTATGCTGTTCATATCATACTAGAATAGTTTCTTTAGTGCTGGAGAGATGGTTCAGTGGTTAAGAGCACTTGTTGCTCTTTCAGAATTCAATTCTCAGGGCCCACATCCAGCATCACAACCATACACACACACACACACACACACACACACACACACACACACACACATACACTTTTCTTTTAAAAAAGAATACTTGGGCCAGGCAGTGGTGGCACAAGCCTTTAATTCCAGCACTCGGGAGGCAGAGGCAGGTGGATCTCTGTGAGTTCGAGACCAGCCTGGTCTACGAGAGCTAGTTCTAGGACTGGCTCCAAAGCAACACAGAGAAACACTGTCTCAAAAAAACACAAAAAAGAATACTTGTAGTTGGGCATGGTGGCACACATCTTTAACCCCAACACTCAGGAGGCAGCTGCAGAAAAATCTCTGTGAGTTCAAGACCAACCTGGTCTACATAGTTCTAAGTCAGCCAAAATTGCAAATTACATAGTGAGACCCTATTATTAATAATTTGTTTGTTTATTTATTTAAATAAATTCAAAACTAGATACCTCTTAAAAGAATCATTTGGTAGCTTAAATAGGCATAGGATATGATAAAGTCAAGCATATCTGTCCTGAAAGACTTTTCTGAGACATTTCAATGATGATGAGTTCTGAAAAGCTTCAAGGACTTAGGTATGCTGCATTGACCTCAAGGATACTCCTTTCCAGGAGCAACTTGGACCATGGTTCTGTAGGATATGTTATGGGGAACATGACTTTAGTGTCGTTTCCCCCACATATTCAAAATAACTGTCATGTCACTGTCAACTACTGTTGGCATACAAAAGAGTTCCGCATTAGCCTGGAATGGAGTATAACAAAGATTTATTTATTTTGGTATAATCTCACAGAAAGAGTAATGATCCACAATCCTCTGCATACACTGGGAACTCGAACCAAATCCAGCAGCCAAGAGACCCCCACACATTTTTCATCTGCATTTATAGTGCATGAGAACACGCCCAAAGTGAGTTGGTATTTTAAAGGCTATTGACTGAAGGAGCTCCCACAGCACCTCTCCCTTTTGTCTAAATAGGAGAGTTCTAAGCCTAATACAAAACTATATACTATAAGAACAAATATCAAGCATTGTCCAGAAAAAAGAAGAGGCAAAAACATATATAAAAATTAAAATTACAACCAGCATAAGCAATATCAAACATGAAATATGCCTAAATGTTTCAATAATTATCCTATTCTAAGGAGTCTAAGTCTTATATTAAAAATGGCTTGTCTGGGCTGGAGAGATGGCTCAGAGGTTAAGAGCACAGGCTGTTCTTCCAGAGGTCCTGAGTTCAATTCCCAGCAACCACATGGTGTCTCACAACCACCTAATCTGGTGCCCTCTTCTGGCCTGCAGGGATATACATGCAGGCAGAACAATGAATACATAATAAACTAATAAATAATAAATATATAAAACATTTTTAAAAATGTCTTGGCTAAGTCATGAGAGGAAAGTAACTACTATCTAGTTTTCAACCCCATCAAAGACCTGAGAAGGGAAATAATATTACTTGAGTAAACAGGAAGTGCAAACAAGCAACTTGCAAAAGATGTAAAAATGACAGAGACAACTGGCTACCTGGGCAATCACCCAATGTCTCATTTGCAACATTGGGGCAACCAACTTTGGCTAAGGCCTAGAGTAACTGACAGACCATTTTCAGAGGCAGAAATATGTGAAAAACCATCTGATCCTGTCTTGGCAAGGTTTGGCATTCTTTTTTCTTGTATCCTGGTCCAGTCTGAATACCATCCATTTTGTCAGTGGTGGAGGCAGGGGGAGTTCTTTGCCCAAAGGCTGGTTTTGCTAAGAAGAAAACAAGCTCCAAGTGGAGTGTCTTCAATGCCCTATATTCTCTTGGGAATAGATCAGTGCTGCCAGAATCAATCGTGTGTTGCATCAACAGAATCCTAAGTTATTTATATGCCATATTCTACAGTTCTTTGAAGTGTTGAAGATTACCTATCTATGCGGAATACAATCTCTATGTATCTAAAGAACCTGATTAGTCTAACAGTATTAGTATGACAAACATGAATGACTACTGAACTTTTGACTCTTAATACCTATAGCTATAAAGACTAAGACTTCATATCAGAATATTAAACAATCTTTAAACAAATGTGCAGCAAATGAGGGCAATGACCTCAAAATGTAAACAATGTACAAGTATCTTGATTAGAGGTAGAAATGTATAGTGCAATATGATAAATATATCCTAAAATTGTATCAATATACAAAATGTCTTAAGCAGAGGTATGTTGACAGAGGTTTCTGTCCCGTTCAGTCCCGCAGCCATTCCTTCCCAAAGAAACACACAGACGTCTACCTTAGTCTTAAACTGGTTGGCCTATTAACTCAGGCTTCTTATTAACTCTTATAACTTATATTAGCCCATAATTCTTATTTGTGTTAGCCACATGGCTTGGTACCTTTTATCAGCAAGGCAGTCACATCTTGTGTCCTCTGTGTCTGGATGACAACTGCAGATTACATCTTTCCTCTTCCTAGAATTCTCTTGTTCTCATTGTTCTGCCTCTACTTCCTGCCTAGCTACTGGCCAATCAGCATTTTATTAAAGCAATACAACTGACAAATCTTTCCAGGGTACAAGACCATTGTCCCACAGCAGAGATAGAAACATGCATGCATATAATATGACAAAATAACTTTGCATAGTTGTATAAATATTGTAAACAGAAATAGGAGCATATTTAACATAACAAATACAATTTGAATTTGTATCAATATACAAGAATCTATACCAATGTAAATTGTCTATTAATAATAGTTCATCTCACTATTACTCACTGTTATTATTAGTGTGACTAAGCTCACACTAATCTCCCTATTATCCCAACCCATCCAAACTATATAGCAGTATGAGGCCAACCTGGGATACATAAGAGACTGTTTCAAAAACAAAGAGAGAGTAGGAGACAGGGAGGAAGAAAGAGAGAGGGAGGGGGGAGAGAGTGAGACAGTGCTAGAATAAAAGAGCTGAGGATGTAGCTAGTTCAATGGTAGGGTACTTGTGAAGTGCACACCAAACCCTGGGTTCAGTCTCTAGCACTGCATAGCTGGCTGTAGAACACAGGCCTGTAATTTCAGCACTTAAGGGTGGAAACAGGACCGTTAGAAGTTCAAGATCAGCTACTACTAAGTTGGAGACTAGCCTAGCCGGGGTAACAGAAACCATGTTTGTACTGGGAGAGGTGGTAGGGGAGAGACTGAGGAAGGTGAGTCAAATAAGGCCTTGTTTATGGTGAAGAGAAATGACACATGTTTGTATGTTTAGAGGAATAATTTAGTAAAAATGGAAAAGTTAAATATACAAACAAGAATTGCTAAAATGTTCATCAGGTGACCTAAAATAGATGTAGAAAGGGTGTCTCTCTATAATCAGGGACAGTTGGGGATCCAAGCTTGGATTCTCATGTTTAAATAGCAAGCTGCTATACCTCTCCATAGTCACCTTTTTTGTTTGTTTGTTTTTTGAGACAGAGTCTCTATACGGCTGTCCAGGAATTTACAAATTCACCTGCTTCAGCCTCCCAAGTACCTGGATTAAAGAGGGGGACCATCACACTTGACTGATTTTTGTTTGATTTGGGCCAGGGTTTCAGACAGCCTTAGGCTGTCTTGACACAGATTGGAGAGTGACCTAGAGAACTCCTGATCTAACCTGCTTCCCAAAGCTGCTGCCCACACAAGCCTGGATACTTGGATTTTCAGAGTAAACTGAGAGGAAGGTTGAGAAAGGTGTGGGCAGTTACAATCTCAAACATGTTCATTAAGGCAGTAAAATGGTCAAGGGAAATGTGATTGCTGGGGCAGAGTTCTGGAACAGCCCACTGTTAGGATTCTGATGAAGTTGCCAAGGAACACGTTAAGCTGTAAATTTGGATTTAGATAGTTTTTATATACTCGTTCACTCACAGACAAAAAAAAAAAAAAAAAAAAAAAAAACCCTTTCACTGTAGCCCCAGATGGCTTAGAATGAGCAACACATCTGTCTCAACCTCCAGAGAGCTTAGAGGTCCCAGGGAAGAAAAAAAAAAAAAACCAATTATTTGGCTGGGCAGTGGTGCACGCCGTTAATCCCAGCACTACGGAGGCAGAGGCAGGCGGATCTCTGTGAGTTCGAGGCCAGCCTGGTCTACAGAGCTAGTTCTAGGACAGGCTCCAAAGCCACAGAGAAACCCTGTCTCGAAAACAAAACAAAACAAACAAACAAAAAAACCCACAGACACACAATTATTTGCACGTTTGCAAATCGGGTGGCATTTTGATCATCTCAGGAGGCTGCCGTTTTAATGTTTAATTCAACACATCAGACCCGTGTCACGGTCACGGTGGCATGTGCCTGAAACCCTAGCATTTAGGAGACAGGAGGATCAGAATTTGAAGCTAATCTGGGCTGGAAAAGGAGCTATCACAAAATATGCATATATATATGAGGATGTGATAAAATTTTAAAAAAGTCTCGTAAAAATTCCAACACATAAGGTCCCTCTTCCATTCACTTTTTTTCCGTTTTTCTGAACGTGGAAGAGGCTGGGTAACAACTTCTACGCAGTGAGACCGAGGGGGAAGGTGGCCCAGGTTTAGGACACAGGTCCCTTAGGCCTCTTCCCCGGCGCCCGCGCCAGCTTTTCAAAATGGAAACACACACAGCCCCGCCCCTGCTCGAGGCCGCCGGGAAAGGCGCTGCCTCTGTCGCCGCCGCTGGCCGCTCCCAGGCGACTGCAGGCCGAGGCGTCTTCCTCCTAGTCTCATTCTCGTGATGAAAACTCGCGGGTGACAGTCTGACTCGCGGTTCTCAGCCACTCAGACCCGCCGTGACTCCAGCTTTGCGCCACATCCCCGGAAGTGACGACAGAGACGCGACCCGCCCTTGTCCCGTCGGGCCTCGCGGCGACGGCGGGAAGATGGCGGCGGCGGGATCCCTGGAACGGAGCTTCGTGGAGCTGATCGGAGCTGAACGCGAAAGGCCCAGGCACTTTCGGGAATTTACAGCCCGCGTCGTTGGTACGGAAAGGGCTTGGGGGAATGGGAGCCACTGCTTCCCTTCGGGATCGTCAAGTTCGACTTTGGCCTCCTCCCTGGTTTGTCCAAGTCCACATGCCCAAAGCCAGTGCCTCACAGCCTGACTTCTTTCTCCTTTTCCCACGTCCTGTTGTATGCACTGTCAGTCCCTTGCACTCTGTTTCCTCAGCACTCCTCAGTGCCTGACATCCCCAGAGAAGCACGTGTGAGAGCCGAACTCATTCATTTTGCAGGGACTGCCAGTGCTGTTTTTGGAGCCGTGAAATACAGCGAGAGCGCGGGAGGCTTCTATTATGTGGAAAGTGGCAAGTTGTTCTCCGTCACCAGAAACAGGTTCATTCATTGGTGAGTGCTGCGTTCCCCAAACCCCTGGAAGGTAGGGTTGTCTGATGTATGAATATTCGTGCCTGTTCCAAATTATTACGTCCAGCAGTAATCACATAGGAAGAGAGAATCGCTTCCTTCAGTTCATGTCATAATTGGTTCTAGGAGAGTTATTCTGCTAGCAGGTTAAAAACAAAGGAAATACAACATTGAAGACCCATTTTAGACATATATTTATAGTGTCAATATAGTCTTTGATGTTGCTTCTGCCGATGAGATTGAACTTGTACATGTCATACATGGTGCTGAGTACCAGAAAATGGTGCAAAATACTGTAGCTATGTAAGGACAGAAATATAGTAGATATCACTTTTGTTGTGTCAGTTTCACACACAACGACGCCAAACTAATGATATAGGTTTATAAATACAGATTTTCATGCTTGCCCCAGAAAGCTAATGGGACAGTCAGGTGTTGTTGACCAGGAGGGAGGGTAGAAAGTCACAGTTATATCCAAACAATCAAAAAAATTAGCTAGGTGTGGGCAAAGAGATATCCAGTTGACCATCGAGGGAAATGGGCAAAACATGAGCTGAGTTAGAGGAGAGGCCAGGGAACAAAGAATCTGAATATCAAAGAAAGACTGAAAGAAAAGGAGGATGGATACAGGAAGAAAAGCCAAGATCAGTGTTTTAACTGAAAGAGACTTGGTTTTGAAGGCAAGTATGTGGATAGGGTGGTAGGTAAGGTGATAGGAGCTTAGACTTCTGTACCTTGGATGAATCTTCTTATATCCTACCCTGGGTCTGGCCTTGTTTAAGCATGGATGTGTCTTAGTTAGGGTTTTTTTTGTTTTTTGTTTTTTTTTGTTTATTTGTTTGTTTTTTCGAGACTGCGTTTCTCTGTAGCTTCACAGAGATCCGCCTGCCTCTGCCCCTCGAGTGCTGGGATTAAAGGCGTGCACCACCACTTCCAGGCTGTTAGGGTTTCTGTTGCTGTGAAGAGACGCCATGACCATGACAACTTTTATAAAGGAAAGCATTTAATTGGGGCTTGCTTTCAGGTTCGGCAATTTAGTCCATTGTCATTATGGTAGGAAGCATGGTGGCGTGCAGGCAAGAGGGGACGTTAAAGAGATAGCTCAGAGTCCTGCATCTGGATCAGCCCACCCTGAGTGACGGCCACACCTGCCCCAAATACATCTATTTGGATAATTCTGTTAGTTGCATGACCTTCTGTGAGTAATTTTTGTCCATTTTTATTTTACCCATCTTGAATTTTAAGAATATCAACACAAAATGCTCTTGATGTTTTGGATTTTTTAACTTTTAAAAAATTATTTATTTATTCTTATTTTTTGTGCATTGGTGTTTTTCTTCCATGTCTGTTTGAGGGTGTCAGACCCCTGAAATGGAGTTATAGATTGCAGTTGTGAGCTGCAGTGTGGGTGCTGGACATTGAACCCAGGTCCTGTGGAAGAGCAGCCAGTGCTCTTAACTGCTCAGCCATCTCTCCAGTCCACCTCTTGGTGTCTTTTTGTACTCTGCTTTAAGTTATTTTCTGCTAGGCTATCTGTCCCTCAGCAAAGATGAGTAGGTTTTTAGAACTTTTACTCTAAGAATAGAAAAGTCTGGATTCATTCATAGCATTTTTTTTCCTTTCCTCTATTGTGGGTAAAATCAGTCAGCTGAGTCAAAATTAACACCACAATTTACATGTACCAAAGACGGCAGTCCCAAGAGTAAGAGCTGAATTTCAGTAAAAGGAGTCAAGGTAAGAAATTTTTAGGTGGCATTTCTCCTGTCAAGGTAACAGTTATAATAAAGCTGCAGAGAGCTGCTTGAGAGAAGTGAAAATTGGAGAAGGAAAATGAAGAAAATTTATTTTAAATGATAAAGTTCAAAAATATTTTATGAATAAAACATTGAAAATAAATTTTTAAGATTTAGAAAGTATGTGTATGAGTGTTTTGCCTGCGTGCACTTACGTGCATCACATGCATACATGGTGCCCTTGGAGACCAGAAGAGGTCGTCTGGGTTCATGGAACTGGAGTTAGGGGTGGTTGTGAGTGCTGGGGATCAAGCCTGGATCTTCTGAAAGAACAACAGGTGTTCTTAATCACTGAGCCATCCTTAGAGCCCCCAAACTGTTAACTTTTTGTGTGTGTGAGGAGTTGGTAGGTGAGACAAGGTTGCACTGTGTATTCCCTGCTGGTATGGAACTCACTATGTAGCCAAACAGGCCTCTAATTTACAAAGATCTGTCTGCCTCTATCTCCAGAGTGCCACGATTAAAGGTATGTGCCATCGTAAGCACTAGTCAGAACAATTTTAATAAAAGAATATATTTATCTGAAAGGAGCAGTCGGATAAAACTAAAGGCTGAAATTTAAGGAAGACTAAGTTGGTTGATTTGTGTGTGTGTGTGTGCGCGCGCACGCGTGTGTGTGTGTGTGTATACGTGTTATATATAATTTAAATTTAGTCTTGATGCTCATTTAATCATTCTGAAGTCAGTGTGATCACAAGATAGAGTAAAGGAGAAACCTTTGGCAGTCACTTAAGTATAACCTGGTACTGCTAAGAAAAGGACCCTAAAGTAGAAAAAGACAAGATTTCCTGAGTAAATTGGGAGCATGGGGATCATGGGAGAGGGTAGAAGGGGATGGGAGCAGAGAAAAATATATAGCTCAAGAAAAGGAATGAAAAAAAAGGGGAGGGCCCTAAGGATAAGGATAAAGGCAAAGAGCCATTGTCCGTCTGTATTTAAGGACTGGTTCCAGCACCTCTCTCTTCAGATACCTCAGTCTGCAAACAGTCCCTATGCTGTTAAACAGCACAGTATTCGCAGGTGATCTGCCTGGCCACACATACTTTAGTTCACTCTAGCCCACTTTCAGTGCTTTATATGATGTTAATACTATGTAAATAATTGTTGTGCTGCATAGAGGGATGTTGAAAAGAGAATAGAGATACAAACACAGGTTTGGTTTGGTTTTCAATTTGTAATTAGTTGAATTTGTGGGCATAGAACCTATGAATTTGCAGAGGCAACTAACTGGAATCTGAGGAGAAAGGTTTATTTTAGTTCACAGTTTTAGAGGTTATGGTCCAGAATTGATCTATTCTTGCCTTTGGTCCTATGGCCTCGCCCTTAAAAGGTCCTACCATATCTCAGTAGTGCCTTGAAGACTAAACCTTTAACACATAAGACTTTGGGAGACATTCAAAATCCAAACTAGCATCATACATGTTGACATAGACCAGTGAGTGTGTGCTACAGATGTTTTAGAATGATAAGTACTTAGAAGGCAAAGGTAAGAAATACCTTGCAGAATTAGGTAAAGTGGCAACATCTGTGATGGGTACAAATGACAGCACAGGCAGTAGGGGTGATTAGTAGGGGTGGCTCCTGTGTTATGATATTGATTTGAATAAAGCCCCCCTCTTCCCACTGCCACATATGCTGCTTCCATCTGCATTTGTATCTTATCAGACAGTGTTTATTGAATGTCAGCTCTGATTCAAATACTTTCCTAAGTCAGCAGATACCAAATACACATGACAATTACCTCTATACTTAAAGTGTTTATTGCCATTTATTCAGAAACTCTCTTTGAAGAGTAATAGGAAGTTGGACTGGCATAATGGTGTAGAAACAAACCTTGGTAGGCTCAACATGCAGTTAATTTTATATTATTAAAAATATTAAACACTAACTGGGCAGTGGCAGTGCACGCCTTTAATCCCAGCACTCAAGAGGCAGAGGCACTCACTCTGTGAGTTTGAGACCAGCCTGGTCTACAAGAGTTAGTTCTAGGACAGACTCCAAAGCTACAGAGAAACCCTGTCTCGAAAAAAACAAATAAATAAACAAATAAATATTAAATACTGACCCTTATAAAACAAGAGCAAAACTCATAAAATTGCTATTTTTTAATATGTTAAAATGTAACAGATAAGGAAAATGTGCTTATTATGTGTTTGGTGCTATAGTGTGCGTGGAAACCTCATTCCTCTACAAGTGATGGGTGGGATTAATTTTTATATAGCAGAATTTATCTTAAGTAGGGGCTAAGGAAATGGATGTATATTTAATATTACCATAATGAGATTTAGATTTTCTTGTTCTGTTGTGTTTTATAAGTCTATATAATGTGTTCTTAAATGAAAAAGTGGTCTAAACCAGACATGGTGCACTCCTTTAATCCCAGCTCTCAGGAGACAGAGGCAGGTAGATCTCTGTGAGTTTGAGGCCAGCCTGGTCTATGTAGTGAGTTTCATGGCAGGGCTATGTAGAGAGACCCTGGAGAGAAAGAGAAGGAGAGAAGAAAAGGGATCCAAATTGGATTGTCTAATCCTTTTCAAATTTGAAGAGTTCATTTAGACACGATTATCATGTGTTTTAGTGCAGCAGTCATTGAGAAAGAAAAATTTTAATTAATCTCTCTCTCTTTTTAAACAGGAAGACTTCTGGGGATACATTGGAGCTGGTGGAGGAATCACTGGACATAAATTTGTTGAATAATGCAGTTCGCCTAAAATTCCAAAATTGCAGCCTCTTACCCAGTGGGGTTCATGTCTCTGAAACTCAGAATCATGTGATAATCTTGATATTAACCAATCAGACAGTGCACAGGTTAATTTTACCACATCCTTCCCGTATGTACAAAAGTGTAAGTTGATTGTTATGTGCAGTAACTTGTTTCCCATATTATGCTAGCTATCACAGATTTAGGACTGGAGTGAAATTCTTTGAAATGGAAAAAAAATTGGATTCCTTGTTAGCCTAGCATACTTTATAGTTATGGTTTGAAATAATTAAACTTGGGGATGGTATTCAGTCATAGAGTGCTGGCCTCACATGAACAAATCCCTGGGTTCCATCCTCATAAATTGAATTTGTGCCTGTAATCCCACTACTTAGGAGATGGAAACAGAAAGGTCACAAGTTCAGGGTCATCAGGGAGTTCAAGGCTAATTTGGGCTTCATAAGACCGTGTCTCAACAACATAAAGATCAGACATTTTAGCCGGGCAGTGGTGGTGCATGCCTTTAATCCCAGCACTGAGGAGGTAGAGGAAGGCAGATCTCTAAGTTTAAGGCCTAGATCTAGGACAGACTCCAAAGCTACAGAAAAACCAAAAATAAAAAAGGTTCAGACATTTTAAGTTGAAAAACTAATTTTCTTATACATCTATAATTCCAGAAACAGGGAGGCTGAGGTAGAGGATTTCATGTCTCAGCGCAATCTCAGCTATACAGAAGTTCATAGCCAGCCTGGGCCGCATAGTGACAGCCTGGCTGGCAGGGATGGGAGAAAGCTTTTATCTCATGCTCAACATTTTTTATTTTTGAGATTTGTTTTTATGTGTATGACTGTTTTGCCTGAATAAATACACCACTTGCATGCAGTGCCAGTGAGGGCCAGAGGGCATCATATCCCCTGAAACTGGAGTTATAGGCAGTTGTGAGCCGCTGTGTAAGTGCTGGGAACAAAACCCAGGTCCACAGGTGCTCTTAACCACTGAACCATCCTTCCGACCCATCAACATCTTTTTAAATAAATATTCTTAGTAATTGAGAGGAACTAAACAAAATTCAGCTTATTTCAAAACAGATTCTTTTTCATTACAGGAGCTGGTAACTGAAAGTCAGATGCAGTCAATATTTACTGACATTGGAAAAGTTGATTTTAGAGATCCTTGCAACTATCAATTAATTCCAACAGTACCTGGACTGTCCCCAAATTCTACCACCTCTGCAGCTTGGCTTAGCAGTGATGGGGAGGCTCTTTTTGCTTTACCATCTGCTGCTGGCGGCATCTTTGTTCTTAAACTACCTCCTTATGACATACCTGGTAAGGATGGGAATGGAGCGTGAATTTATCTTTCATCATCAGTGGTGACATTAAAACAGACATTCAGTCCCATCCATTGTCAGTGCAAGGGTTAAGTCTGTATTGTTCCTGCTTTCATTGTTACTTGTTTGCTCCCTGCTGTTGTACATTTATTCAGTGGATGAGGAACTAGAAGAAGGAATGCTGGGTATAGGAAAACAGATTGTGTTGTGTGTGCGTGTGTGTGTGTGTGTGTGCGCGCGTGTGTGTGTGTGTGTGCGTGCGCGCACTCCTATTCGAAGTTCAGCAGTAGACATAAATTACTATTCCCACCCTCATACTGAAAAGTATTGTATTTACAAAGAATGAATTTGGGACCAAATTGACAACTGATCACTGTTTTTTTGCCTGCAATATTGGATTAAAGTCCTAAATGTGTCCAGATCTGCCCTCCCATTTCAGGAACTTCTCAGGGAGATTGATACATTAAACATTGGTTAGGGGACTAAAGAGATGGATCAGCAGTTAAAACACTGGCTGCTCTTCCAAAGGACCTGGGTTCTATTTCAAGCACTCACATGCCAGCTTATGACTTCAGTCCCATGGGATCTAGTGCCCTCTTCTGGACTTCAAGGGCATCAGGCATGCAAGTGGTGCGTGTGTACATGTGCAGGCAAAACACCCATACAGATAAATACATTAGCAAACAAAATCACGCTACTGCAGTGTTGATAATGATCTGAATAAACCCAGTCTCCATACATTGGCTAACATTGAGTGCCCCAGTGCTGTCTCTCACCTCACCTTTTCATTCTTCTCCCCCAACCCTCTATACCAGCTATATGCTTTTTGCAGTTTCTTAAAGACATGAGGCATATTCCTAACTTGGAATTCCCCACCAATGTTTTTAGTTCATGATTCTGTCTCCTCAATGAAGCCTTCCTTGACCAACCTTTTGAAAATGCCGTTTTCCCTCCACAATACCAGCAATGCTTACTTTCCTTTTCACTATTAATTTAACTTTCCTACTTCTCTCATCCTCCAGCAGTAGAATTGTTTGTTTACCACTAAATCTCCAACACCTAGAACTACTGCTACATGAAAGGGAGCCAGTGATTAAGAAAATATGAAATGATTCTATTGACTAGAAGAATAGACTCCTATCTGTAAATGGCAAGACATTTTCCCTAGGAATATAAAAAAATATGATCTGGTACTAATTCAAAGTATTTTAGGTGTGATATATGTAGAAAAGTACATTTAAGAACCTTGTGACTCGCGGGGCG
>NW_004949096.1:20263298-20263837 GCF_000317375.1 Microtus ochrogaster | reverse complement strand
GGATGCTCGGATGAAGGCCCAGTGACCTCGTCTAGAAAAAAGCCAAAAAAAAAAAAAAAAATCGAAAACCAAAAAAAAAAAAAAGGACCTGGTGACTATAAAAATGTAGAAGTCTGTCATGTATTATAAAGACCTCCTTGATCCTGTTTGTGGCTTTGGGTTTTTCTAAGTTATAATCAGGAGGTTCCTTGGGTATCGTTGCAGGGGTAGCATCAGTTGTGGAACTGAAACAGAGTTCAGTGATGCAACGATTACTCACAGGCTGGATGCCCACAGCTATAAGGTAAGTTGTGCCTGGCAGGAAATCAAAGGGGCCAGGTTGTAATCCTTGTGTTATTACTTCTGTTGTACTGAGTTTAGGAGTGCATAGCATGATGTCCTGCCTGAGGAAAGCCACACTCCAGAGTCTGTCTTATTTGCAGAACTATACTTTGATACCATACTTCTCTGTTTTCACAATGTCCAATTCCATGCTATACCCAGATTTGAGTTAGACTGCTAAGGTGAAGTGCACAAGATGTTCCTGCAGGTAACAAGCA
>NW_004949096.1:20247472-20263077 GCF_000317375.1 Microtus ochrogaster | reverse complement strand
CACACACACACACACACACACAGAGTTTAAAAATGTACTTTTAAAAAAGACCTAATAAGCCTGATGTGGTCATGCACGGCTTTAATCTTAGTATTCAGGAGGCAAAGGCAGATAGATCTCTGTGAGTTCGAGGCTGACCAGAGCTATATAATGAGACTCTGTCTCAGAAAAAGGAAGTTTTTGACCAATGTGAAATTAATTGCTTTTTATAATAATAGAACCTACTTGATTTTATGATAATAATTGGTATAATGTACATAGAAATGTATTTGTCTTATGCCAGCATGTAAACTCTTGTTCTTTCTAAGAATATCCATTATAGTTTTATTTTACCTCTTGAATCACAAATTCTTGTGATATGCTTATCTGCAGTAGTTAAATCTAAAACCTGTCCTTGTTTTTAGGGGTGACCAGGGGCCTTCAGATCGTACCCTCAGTCTTGCTGTTCACTGTGTTGAACATGATGCTTTGATTTTTGCCCTGTGTCAGGATCATAAACTCCGGATGTGGTCCTATAAGGTAAATACTGCATTTATGGTTGGCTAAGTTAAAATGTGAGTGTGACATGTGGAAGAGTTGAGATCTATCGTACTGCTCATTTAAAGATGATAGATCATTTGGTTTAGAAATTTAGATATACTTTCAGATTTTGACAGTTTGAATCAACATCCTTTTCTGTACATTTCCCTATTCTAATTTTTTTACTTTGATAATTTGAGCCCTATATGAGTTTAAAAGGTAATAGAAGATAGTCTTAGTGCTAGAGAGATGACTTAGCAGTTAAGAGCACTGACTGCTCTTCTGAGGGGACCTGGGTTCAATTCCCAGTACCGATATCGTAGCTCACAACTGCCTGCACTCTGATTCCAGGGGATCTGACACCCTCAGACACACATGCAAGCAAAACACCAATAAATATAAAATAAAAATAAATTTTAAAAAAGATAAAGTCTTTACTTAAAGGCAACAGTCGTTTCAAAAATCTTTTTTAGATGTGTTTTATGTGCATCACTGTTTTGCTTATTTGCAGTATGTATGATTAATGTGTGCTTTATGTATGCAATATGTATGATTAATGTATGCTTGGTGCCTGCAGATATCAGAAGAGGTGTCAGATCCCCTGGAACTTATTTGCAATATGTATGATTAATGTGTGCTTGGTACCTGCAGATATCAGAAGAGGTGTCAGATCCCCTGGAACTGGTGTCACGGGTGGTTTTAGTCCCCACAACTGTGCTACTAAAATCCATGCTAGGACAGAAGAGATGGCCCTGGCTAACACTGGTTAGCAGTACTAGCAGCTCTTCCAGAGAGTTGGGATTCAATTCCCAGCACCTATACAGTGATTTACAACTGTCTGTATCTCCATTTCCAGGGTTCAGACACCTGCTCTCCAGAGGCACCAGAGACATAAATAGTACATAGTAGTACATAAGTAGTACATATGGAGGCAAAACATCCATACACATAAAAGTTTTAAAAACATTTTTTTAAGTGCATTTTTTTAAATGCATGTTGATAAGACAGTTTTCAAGATCAAAAAAAGGCTGGTAATTTTGTTTTGTTTTGAGGCAGGGTTTCACATTGTAGCCCTAGCTGGCCTGGAACTTGCTGTGGTAGTCCTGGTTGGCTTGAACTCACAAAGATCTGCCTGCCTCTGCCTACCAAGTGTTGCGATTAAAGGTGTATATGTGCCTCTCTACCAGGCCTCTCAGAGTGATTTTCTTTAAAAGTAAGGGATGTATTTCTAGTCTTACTGTTCTAGAACATCACCTATTAATCTTTCTCTTGGGCAGGACCAAATGTGCCTGATGGTGGCTGACATGCTGGAATATGTCCCTGTGAACAAAGAGCTTCGACTCACTGCAGGAACGGGACATAAATTACGACTTGCATATTCACCGTCCATGGGGCTCTACCTAGGAATATATATGCATGCCCCCAAACGAGGACAGGTATGAAGAAATAAGGCGTGTGTCAAGGCGTTCTTTGTGGATTACTTGTGGGAAATGTCAGGCCCGTTGAGCCCACTTAAGCTTTGTGTCAAGTGCTGAGCTGTTCAAGGGTGATTGGGTTTTGTGCTGATATATGAATTAGAAAATTGTGGAGGGGCGGTAAGGATTAAAGTAAAGTTAACCAAAACTGAACAAATTTGAAAGCAAATATGAAAATATAGGTGAAAAAAATGAAATTGCTGAAAAGGAATATAGATGTTAGTAAGTAATTATGTAGAAATTAATGTTTTCAAATATTATTGTTCACCAACCAGACACTGCTGTTGTGAGGCATACAGGGTGTATGTAATTGTGTAATCAAATAATAAATAACCATTTTGGGTATTTGTGTTTAGCCTAGTGCTGTGCCTTATATGTGGATGTACTAATAGGAGCAACACTTGGGAAGGCTTACTGCGATCCTCCTAGAGAAAGGATGTGTCTTCCTTGCTTATTGCGGCTCTGATTCCCCATGCTAGGTTTCTGTCCTGCTTGTAAATCTTCACGTTCTTTGTTGGGCTCTATATCCTCTCCCTGTTTGGGCCCCGAGACCCTGACTCCTGTTGCCCACAGTGGAAATTCTCATAACAGGACTGATGAGATGGCTCAGTGGGTAACAGTGCTTGCCTTTGAGCCTGACAACCTGAGTTAGATCAGAAGAGAAACTCCTTAGTTGTCCTCTGGCCACCACACAAGTGATGGAGCACATGTTAAAACATACATAAATGCTAAGTCAATAAAATGTAATGAAAACTTAAATAGGCCTAGTGTTGTGGTACATATCTAAATCCCAATAATCAGAAGACTGAAGCAAGATTGTTGTTGTTTTGAGGCCACGCTAAGGGATATCATAAGACTGTCTCAAAAGAAAAATTTGGGGAAAAATGGGATAAATTCATTCTTTTTCACAAGTCTTTTGAGAAATTCTGTACTCAGTCAGCATTTCTTGGATTTTTGTTGTTTTGTTTGAGCTACTTAGTGTGCATATGCATAATGATAGAAATATGGCAGAAAAATTATAAAATGTATTTTACTATAACAGATACCACAGTGATGAATTGATGAATTTTTTTCAAAAGATCCTGTCTCAAAAAACTTTTTTTTTTTTAAAAAAAGTGGTTAGATGAGGGCAGTGACAAGGTGGTGCAGGTGTTTGCTGCCAGACCTGAGCTCACGCTGTAGACACAGAACAACGCACAGACACACAGACACACGTACAATAAATAAGTATAAAAAAATACGTTTTCATCGTCCTGTGAATAGTTGCCTTCCTAAGGCACAGGTCATCACATTGTCAGTGCACAGTGAATTCTCTGAATTGTTAAAAATACTATTCATAAGTATCCTGTGCTTTAATTTCTTCAGTTTTGTTTATCTTTTCCTGTAGTATAAAGGATTGAACCCAAGACCTTACACACTTAAGGCAGTGACCCTACCACTGAGTTAACCTAGCCTTCAACGGTCATTTAAGAAAAGCATTTTTATATACTTAGCATATAATTTATACATAATATTTATGTTTTGTATATTATATATTTTAAATTTATATGTATGAGCATGTGCACTACAGGAACCTGTGGAAGCTAAAAGAGGGTATTGGATCGTCCTGGACCTGGAGTTATTGGCAATTGTAAGCCACCATGGGAATCCTGGGAACCAAATCCATGGTCCTCTGTAAGAGCACTAAATGTTCTGAAATGCTGGGCTACCTCTTCAGGCTCATCAAATGCCATGTTTCTATTTGAAAGTTTAGTTTTAGAAAGTGTTTTGTTATTGATGTTGTTGTCTGCAGTGTGAGATTATTTTTGTTTTCTTAAGCACACGAGGCAAATGCTCTATAGCTGAGTCCTATTCCTAATCCTGGTGGTGGATTTGAACATGTAAACATGAATTATCTTCTAATTTTACAGGAAGTGTGTGGGTACATGCAAACATGCTGTTCACTCGCATTGACACTGGGGTCAAACCTAGGGTTTCACATTAGTAGTTTCTAAAGCAGTTGTAGACTCAGCAGGTGGAAGAAAGGGTAGGGATTGAGAGGGAAGTTGTTTGATAGGAATAAAGTTCAGTTTTGCAAGATAAAGAGTCCTGTATACTGGTAGCACAGCAATATCAATGTATTTAAACTGCATACTTGAAAATGGTTAAGATGGAAATTTTTAAACTATAGTTAAATATGGTGGCACACACCTGTATTTGCAGCATCCAGAGGTAGGAGAATTGTGAATTCTTTTCTTAGAGTAGCACATTGATTGTATGGAGTGATGAACTATTAACTTGTGTTTTCTACAGTTCTGCATTTTCCAGTTGGTGAGCACTGAGAATAATCGGTATAGTTTAGATCACATTTCTTCACTGTTCACTTCTCAGGTAGGTTGAACCATCTTGTACATTTCACACAAGCACAATACAAAGTGTTGACTATCTCAAAATCATAGCTGCTTGTGAGTCTGAGGCTAGAGGCTCATTTGAACACAGGCATTCCAGACCAGCATAGCAACACAGTGAGACTGTCTCAAAAGGCTTTAACTGTTTTTAAGATTATAATCTTAAACCAGGGGGCGGTGGCACACGCCTTTAATCCCCGCACTCAGGAGGCAAAAGCAGGCAGATCTCTATCAGCTCAAGGCCAACCCGGTCTACAGAGGGAGTTCCAGGACAGGCACCAAAGCTACAGAGAAACCCTGTCTCAGGCAGTTTGGGGGGGTGGGGGGTTGCGGGGAGATTATATTCTTAAAATATTTCATGTATAGACAGTTGAAAGCCCACCATGTGGGTACTAGGAATTGAGCCACAGTCTTCTGGGAAAACAGGCAGCACTCTGAACCAGAGCTCTCTCTCCAGCCCCTCTTCACATATAGAAACAAAAAGTTTAAGTTGGGATTTATCAAGTTCATGTGCCATGTTGTGCTTTTATATATTTTTCTCTATTGTCAATACAAACTTAGTCCCTGCTGTTTTCTCTTTCTTATTTTCCCCCATTTATTTCTAGGAAACACTGGTTGATTTTGCCTTAACCTCAACGGATATCTGGGCCCTGTGGCACGATGCTGAGAACCAGACAATTGTCAAATATATCAACTTTGAACAGTACGGACTATTTAACTTTTGTCTTTTTGCTTAACCATAGGCACAGCCACACTGAGATGAGACTTTTTCGTCTAGAACCGTGTAATTTAATTTGAAGGATTCTGATCTTGAAAATTTTCTAAAGTGCCGCCTTTTTTGTTTTTTTACCTTTTGATTTTAGAGCAAATAAATACACATAGGGTTGGGCTAAGATAAAATACCATATTTCTTAGGTGACTAGTTATGTACCCCAAATACTTCTAATCTGGAAGCTTACTGCTAATACCATGTTTCTTATACCCACAACTTAGCAAAGACATTGAAATTCCTTTTTATTCTCAATTTCCTTAAGATAAGATCAGGGGTAAAATGAACTAGTGTGGTTCTTTGGAACTGTCTTAAGCAGGAAACTGTTTTGCTCATGAGAAAATTAACGTCAGGATTCAGAGTGTGACTTAGTGAATATTGTGTCTTCCTCAGACTCAAAGCCCTAGCTTCAATTCCTCGCACCTCCAAGACTATGCATGGTCTTGTGTGCTTGTAAATCCAGCACTCTGGAAGGAGAGGCAGGAGGATTAGAAATTAAAGATCATCTTCAGTTACAGAGTGAGTTTAGGGCCAGCCTGGAGTATGTGAAAGCAAGAGAATCGAGAGATTGAATTGAAGCCTGATAGGGCTACAGAATAAAACCATGTCTTAAACTAAAGGGCATAGACTCTGGATTTGGGATTGCGAGCCTGGCTATGTGATTTATTAGTAAGTCTTAAGACTTACTTCCTCAGCTACAAATTAGATGTAATACATCCTTCAAGGAGATTGTAGGACACATACATGAGTAGTTTTGAGAACAGTACCTTGTGTCATATATAGTAATAATCTAGTAAAGATCAGCTATTTTTAGATTTATAGTTCAGGTTTTTTTTTTTTTTTTTTTTTTTTGGTTTTTTCGAGACAGGGTTTCTCTGTGGCTTTGGAGCCTGTCCTGGAACTAGCTCTGTAGACCAGGCTGGTATCGAACTCACTGAGATCCGCCTGCCTCTGCCTCCTGAGTGCTGGGATTAAAGGTGTGCGTCACCACCGCCCGGCCTATATTTCAGATTTTAAATTGAGGGTGTTGCCTGTTTAAGATAGAACACTGGGGCAGAGAGATGGCTCAGTTGGCAGTTTCTGCTGTTTATTCATGAAGTCCTGAGTTTGGATCCTCAGCACCCCTGTAAACAGCAAACCAGTGCACACTTACAAGCCCATGCTCGTAAGGCAAAGCTTACTGGCCAGGTTAGTCTAGCTAAATCGGTGACCTGTGGATTCATTGGGAGCCCTGTCTCAAAATAAGAAGGTCAGGGCTAGTGAGGCATCTTGGTAAATAAAGTGCTTGCTGTGGGAGCCACACAACCCCAGAACTCCTGATGAAAAGAGAGGAGACTAAAAAGGTCCTTTGACCTCTGCGTATCTACTGTGGCACCAGTGCACATGCTTTCACCACATCATCATCATCAATAACTGAAAACACATGGAGAACAATTGAGAAATATATTTGGCACTGAACTCTGACCTCCGCAAAGACATGCACATCTGTGCACCTGCTCGTGCACACATACACACAGATAGTAAGAACACATAAGAACTGTACTTAGTAACAGAATGAAGTAATGATTGAACAGGGGATCACTGATGAGGCCCCCTACTCAGATACTGCCAAAGTGTATTGCTATGGTTTGGTAAAGTTTTGGATTTTTTTCTTATAGCAATGTTGCAGGTCAGTGGAATCCAGTTTTTATGCAGCCTCTGCCAGAAGAAGAAATTGTCATCAGAGATGACCAAGACCCCAGAGTAAGTCTGTAAACTGTTAATGTCAGATAATTTGAACAGACTGAAATGAGAAGGCAAATGCACTGGCTTGTGTGGTTGAGATGTTCAGTGTCTGCTTTCAGACAGGGCTGGCATGGTGCTTTCAGGACTTTATCTCTTGGTTTTTCGAGACAGGGTTTCTCTGTAGCTTTGGAGCCTGTCCTGGAAGTAGCTCTTGTAGACCAGTCTGGCCTTGAGCTCACAAGAGTGGTGGGATTAAAGGCGTGTGCCACCACCATCCAGCAGGACTTCATCTCTTTATTCTGCTTCTTCCTTGCTGTTTTTGTTCTTAGTTAGTACCTCTTCCCCTGATAGGGCCTACATTCTGTGTGCCTAGCCTGAGTGGTGTGTTAATTCCTAATGTGTTCACTGTCCAGAATAGAATGTTCTGGGCTAGCTACTATATGCACTGGTGCAGATAGGGAGGTCAGAAGACAACTTTCTGTAATCATTTCTCTCCTTCCATCATATGGGACCCAATGTTCAAACTGAGATCATCAGGCTTGCCGGCAAGTGCCTTTACATTGTTAACTGCTGACCCATTTCAATGACTGAGAATTTTTAATTTTCTTTTTTAGATTATTTTATTTGATGTATATGAGAATTTTGCTTGTCTGTGTGTATGTGTACCCTGTGCTTGCCTGGTGTGGTGCCCACAGAGTTCTAGATTCCTGAACTAGAGTTATGGATGGATGATTGATTGGTTGATTTTTTTTTTAAACTCTTTGTTCTTTGGGGACCTACCACCCATCCCCCAAATAAATACACAGAGACTTATTCTTACTTATGAACACCCAGCCTTAGCTTGGCTTGTTTCTAGCCAGCTTTTCTTAACTTTATCCCTTTAATCTTTTGCTTCTGGGCTTTTACCTTTCTCTATTCTGTATACCTCTCTTTCCTTCTTACTCCATGGGTGGCTGGCCACTGGTGTCCACCTCTCCTTTCTCTCCTCTCTTCTCTCTTCAATTTATTCTCTCTGCCTGCCAGCCCCACCTATCTCTCTACTACCTAGCTATTGGTCATTCAGCTCTTTATTAGACCAATCAGCTGTTACAGGCAGGCAGAGTAACACAGCTTCACAAAGTTAAACAAATGCAGTGTAGAAGAATGCAACACATCTTTGCATCATTAAACAAATATTTCACAGCATATATGAATGTAAAGCATCTTAAAATAATATTCCACAACTGTGGTCAGCTGCTATGTGGGTACTAGGAACCAAAGCTGGGTCCTCTATAAGAGCAACAAGTGAGCCATCTCTCCAGCCCCAAACCTTTGTTTGTTTGTTGTTGTTGTTTTGACAGGGTCTCTGTCACCTTGGTAGTCCTGTAACTCAGTCTGTAGACCAGGCTGACCTTGAACTCTCAAACGCTGGAATTATAGGCTGCACCACCACTGCCTGGCTATCTCCGAACGTTTTAATGAGTGTAGTAATTTTGCACACCTGTGAAGGGTAGCATGATAATGATACATATAAGTGATATGTAATATCAATTATAATAATTAGTATTTGTATCTGTTTAAATATTTTGTGGAATTCAGATAAATTTTGACGAGTATAGTTTACTGACCGATTACATGCACCAGACCTGGGTTCAATTCCCAGCATCAGGGGATTTAAAGTTTATAAAGATATATGCAATGAAGAAAATTTGAAAACGTAAAGCAATAAAACATAATAGGCCAGTGTCCTCATTTTTAAAGGATATATCTTCAGGATGAATGAAAGAAGTTTCTAGTTGATGCCTTAGTGTTAACTGAGCTTAATGATTGTGGACTGAAATAATGAGGACATGCATTTCAGAAACCCCAGTTTAATTATCTGAAATGTGAATCTGTAGAGTTTATTAGTAATGGTGATTGATTATTTATTGATTATTTCAGTTAACAAATACTGGGTTTGGGGTTTTGTTTAAAGCCAAAGTCTCATACTAACTATTAGTAGGCTTTTGTTCCATTGTGTTCATTATTGCTCAACACATGGGCTGGAGAGACGTCTGCTCCTCCAGAGGACCCGGATTCAGTTCCTAGCACTAACATGGCAGGCAGCTCACAGCCATCTGTAACTCCAGTTCCAAAGGATCTGGCACCCTCACACAGACATATGCAGATAAAACATCAGTGCACATAAAAATAAAAAGAAACAGCAGCTCATCAGAAGAAAGAACTCAGTAATGAAGGTCAATCAGGGTGCTTAGAAGCAAATCTAGCTCATGAGCCTTATCAAAATAATGAGGCAGCATGGAAGTTTTCTATTATAGTCTATTTGTGTGTGAGAGGTTTTTTTTTTTTTTTTTTTTTTTTTTTTTTTTTGTTTTTCGAGACAGGGTTTCTCTGTGGCTTTGGAGCCTGTCCTGGAACTAGCTCTGTAGACCAGGCTGGTCTCGAACTCACAGAGATCCACCTGCCTCTGCCTCCCGAGTGCTGGGATTAAAGGCGTGCGCCACCACCGCCTGGCCGAGTTTTCTGTTATTTTACAGAACCTATGTGTGAGTCCTTGTGGAAATGGACTTTTAGCTGCTCTTTTACCAATCAATGCACAGCAGCAGTCTGGGTCCACCCTTGGCATTTAAGATTGACAGCTGACAACTTGTTTTTCAGTGTGCCCAGTAGAGTGCTGTAAGAATGCATACCATTCAGAATAGCCTATCATTGAGACCCCAGAAGCATTGCAGTCTTCACTTACGCTGAAAATATGTAACCGCAGTACAGCTTCTGCTCAAGTACAGTTCATCATAGTAGAGATTCACACATTGGAGTCAGTGTGACCAACTTGCTGTGTATTTTTCCCAGTGTCATCTTTTTCAGAATGATACAGCTTTTGTTTTAATGTTCTAATAGGAAATGTATTTGCGGAGCCTTTTTACACCAGGACGATTCATAAATGCAGCTTTATCTAAAGCTTTACAGGTAAGCAAGCAAATAGGTAATGTTTTAATACTTAAAACTGTTCCTGAGTATATATACATATAGTCTCTTATAAATACTATTGTACTTTGTTTTAAAATTATTTTCACAAATAAGACTTGTGACTGAGATGTAGGAGTAGGAAACATTTTCCCAGTAACTGAGGGAGCATGTCAAAGTTCAGATTGTGTGTCAACACAATTGCAAAAAGAAACTGGCATAAACTGCCATAATCATCAGACTTAACAGAGATTTAAAGGTTGGTTTTTAAGTTAGTTACAATTGATTCTATGTGGTTTGTACCCTTTTTTTAGTACAGTGAGTGTTCAAGTTCAGGGTTCAGAGTATAGAATACTCAAAATATTTTAGCTTCAAGCCAGGTGAATATACAGTCCCAAGACAAAGGAGGATCATGAATGAGAGGCAGCCTGTCTGTATTGTATAGTGAAACTGCCTCAGAATTACATCTTATTTTTAGTCATGACTTAAAAGGTGTTTTCTATTTTTACAAAACGTGGTTTTTCTTTGTAATTTGTTGGTGTTGTTTTTGAGGAAGACTTTGAACTTCTGATCCTTCTGCCTCCACCTCCCAATAGCTAGGGTTCTATGGGTTTTAAGACAGTCTGACTGTATAGCTTAGACTAAACTCATACTCTCCATGTAGCCCAGGTTGGTCTTGAACTTTGATCGTCCTGCCTCAGTCTCTGAAGTGCTAGAATTACAGAGTGACAGTTTCCAGGCCCTTGGCTTTACTTCAGTGTAGATACATTCTCTCTGATAAAACTACACAATGATATGATCACTTCTGAATAAAATAGTCTCGTTTCTTCTCTTCACCATTTCTTCATTGTTTATAATAACTAGTTGGGCTGTTTTGCGTTTGGTTTTGGTTGGTGGATTTTTTTGTTTGTTTGGGCTTTTTTTTTTTTTTTTTTTGGTTGGTTAGTTTTTCGAGACAGGGTTTCTTTGTGGAGCCCTGACTATCCTACAACTCCCTGTGTAGACCAGGCTGGCCTCAAACTCGTAGATTTGCCTGCCTTTGCCTCTGAGTGCTAGGCTTTAAAGGCATGTACCACCACACCCAGCAATAATAATTAGGTGTGTGAAAATAGTTCTCATAGTATATAGTATACAGTTAAGATACAAAAGCATAATTAATGCATTTATTAATTCCCGTGAGAAGAGTCTTTCCTAGTAGAGTGATCACCATCATCACTAGTCAAGTTTTCTATGTAATCTTAGACTGTGGTCTTTGACATCACGTACACCTTTCTTTCCAAATAGGCAATAGTCATTTTGATTGTTTGTTTTGGTTTTGGTTTTTTGAGACAGGGTTTCTCTGTAATAGCCCTGGCTGTTCTGGGACTCACTTTGTAAAGGACTCAAACTCAGAGATCCGCCTGCCTCTTCCTCCCGAGTGCTGGGATTAAAGGCGTGCGCCACCACCGCCCGGCTCAATTGCTATTCTGTTAGGAATTGTTTTTGCAATATTAGAGGAGGAGGGGGAAGAGGAGGAAACTGATATTGCTGTGCAATTGAATATTGCCTTAGTGCCTTCTAGGTGAAACTTCCTTCAATTTGGATATTGTATAGTATTCTGAAATAATTTCTTTTAACTTTAGATTTTCTGCAGGGGAACTGAGAGAAACTTGGATCTTTCATGGAGTGAACTTAAAAAAGAAATTACTTTAGCTGTTGAAAATGAGGTGAGATGTGGGTAAGGGTAGGATTAACAATGTTGTCTGTCTGATAGAACTGTCAGACTCGATCATTTTTATCATAATAGTAGAAAGATAAGGCTCAATCCTTATCATTAGAGAATTTGGTATGTATTTACATATCTCGTGGGATTTAATGCATAAGAAATATTTTGTAGAGAAAACCCCAGAAAGTTAATTTTTCTTTCTTTGTCAGCTCCAAGGAAGTGTAACAGAATATGAATTCTCCCAGGATGAATTTCGTACTTTGCAACAGGAATTCTGGTGCAAGTTCTATGCCTGCTGTCTCCAGTATCAGGAAGCCCTCTCTCACCCTCTTGCTCTACATTTGAATCCTCTCACAAACATGGTGTGCCTTCTGAAGAAAGTAAGCAAACTGGAGCGAGCATTCAGAACACCTCTGCATAGTTCAATGAGTCTTCTAAATGTTACTGTGATACATGGTGCCATTTTTAGGGCTTTATGTTTTTTAATCACTTACCTAAATCTGTAATTCATTTGAACTTAATCTTCTGCATCATTATTGGTACTTTTAAATTTTTATCTTATTTGTTTACTTTTATATTGATGGTCTTACAAATTTAAAATAACAGTTATGAAAATAATGTGATGGCTCGTGCTTGTAAATCCTACCATCTAGAAGAGTAAATGGGAACACACCATAAGCTCCAGCTGAAGAAGCTGGAGTGAGACCCTGCTTCAACAACCAAACAAGATGATAATGATAACACAACAACAACAAATAGTGACAGCACAACAATTTCTGTATTTTCGTCACCCATACTTATCACTTATTAGCTTCTATTTTGGTGGGTGGATTGGTTGGTTTGTTGGTAGGTGGATTGATTTTATTGGTAGGGATTGAATCCAAGCCCATTCATGCTAACAAGCATACATAATGACACTGAACTATATCCCAACCCCTTTGCTTCTGCTTGCTTGCTTAGCCTGCCTTCCTTTCTTTCTTTCTTTCTTTCTTTCTTTCTTTCTTTCTTTCTTTCTTTCTTCCTTCCTTCCTTCCTTCCTTCCTTCCTTCCTTCCTTCCTTCCTTCCTTACTTCTCTCTTTTTTCTCTTCCTCTTCCTTCTTCCTCTTTATCTTCTCCCCCCCTTTTTTTTTCCTCCTGAAACACTGATGCCTTGATATCTGTAAATATTTCAGCATATATCCCCTCTCACAGGGGGCTTGCTAGTCAGTCATTCTAGCCTAATTTATGATTTTCAGGCCAGTGAGAAGCCTGTCTCAAAGGAGATGGACTGCATTCTTGAGAACGAGAGCCAAGGTTATCCTGTAGACACACACATGCACCCCAGTCAACCAAACACATACATACAAATACACAGACACACATGTAAAAATGGAAACTTAGCTTGCTCTATCATTCTGGCTTTGCTGAGACTTAGGTATGAGGCCTGCATGAATTAGGTAAGCCGTCTACCACTAAGTTACATCCCCTAGTCACTTCCAATTTTTAAAAAATGACATGGAATTGTTTATAAATATTATGTACAATATGATTTGTTGTTTATATGATGCATTATAGATTATGAGTTATTTTACATGGGCTTCTTTTTGAATTATTAAAACAATAATAATTGAAGGCTTTCTACGTTCAGGGATACCTGTCTTTCCTGGCGCCATCTTCCTTAGTAGATCATTTGTATCTCCTGCCTGATGAGCACCTTTTGACAGAGGATGAGACAACCATATCGGATGGTAATAATAATTGTTCTGCCTATAGTTGATCCCCTTCCTATATGAACCTTATGTTTTATGTCAAATGGCCACAAAAAACTTTAATTACCACTGTAATCTGTTTTGATGAATTTACCTCACTGAAGATACTTTAAGCTCGAGAGGCTTAAACACCTATGTTATAGAATTAGTGATGCTTCTTTTAATATATTATGTTATAATATATTATAAAATATACTATACTATATTATATATATAGACTGTCATGGCTTCAGACATCAGTGTTAACATTCTCTTACTCCTAGATGCAGATGTGGCTCGGGATGTCATATGTCTTATAAAATGCCTCCGGATGATTGGAGAGTCAGTTACCATGGATATGGCAGTTTTGATGGAAACCAGTTGTTATAACTTACAGTCTCCAGAAAAGGCTGCAGAGCACATTTTGGAAGATTTGATCACTATTGATGTGTAAGGAGAATTTAGGGTAAAGTGCATTTCCTAATGGAATTTAGCAGTATTTATTATCACAGATTTTTTAATAGGTTGTCAAGTATATGAAAAATCTTGGTTTAATGTTAAAGTGATTGTTCTTGAGTCTACATAGGTCTTTCTTTTTGTGTGTGTGGTGCTGGGGAGGAACCTGCCTTGTGCATTCTAGGCAAGTGCTCTACCACTAAATTACATCACAGCACCCGTTTTATATGTTATAGGGGCAAACAAACTCAATATATACTTCTGTTACCTCAATTGAACTGGATATTCTTTTTTTGGGCTTTTTTGTTTGTTTGTTTTATTTTGTTTTGGTTTGTTTTTTTTAAGACAGGCTTTCTCTGTGTAGTTTTGGAGCCTGTCCTGAAACTCGCTCTATAGACCAGGCTGACCCCGAACTCACAGAGATCCGCCTGTCTTTGCCTCCCGAGTGCTGGGATTAAAGGTGTGCTCCACCACCGCCCAGTTTCTTTCTTTCTTTCTCTCTCTCTCTCTCTCTCTCTCTCTCTCTCTCTCTCTTTCTCTCTCTCTGTCTCTTTTTTTTGGGTTGAACTGGATATTCTAAAAATATACATTTTTCCCTTGTGTTCATTCCCCAATTGAAGGTAGTTTTATGTAGGCTCTTGATTATCTTGTGCCAGAATGACTGTCTCCACTACTTTACTGTGGGTAGCACACATAACCTGTCTAAAATGTTATCAATAATAATAGGAATTTTCTAATTGTTGTGTAGAGAAAATGTGATGGAAGACATTTGTAGTAAGCTGCAAGAGATCAGAAACCCTGTCCATGCCATTGGACTTCTTATACGGGAAATGGATTATGAGACAGAAGTAGAGATGGAAAAGGGATTTGATCCAGGTAAACAGCAAAACAACAAGTGTGCTTTACAGAAAACAGTGATATGGGGGCTGGAGGGATGGCTTAATGGTTAAGAGCATGTACCGTTTTAGAAGAACTGAGTTCACCTCCCAACACCCACATTGGGTAACTTGAAGCCAGTTCTAGGGGATCTGAGTCTCTGGTCTGTGGACACCTGCACTCATGTGCACATACCCACATAGAGATAGACACACATATGCATAGTTTTAAAAATAGTAATAATAAAACTTTAAGTGATGTATTAATTTCATTTTTCTTTTTTAATTGTATTTTACATTTATTTTGTGTATGTGCATGCAAACGTATGCCCTGGTGCACATGCAGAGGTCAGAAGACAGAACTTGTGGGCAGTCAGCTTTTTCCTGCTACGTGGGTCCCTGGAAATGAACTCAGCAGATTTCTCTACCTGTTGAGCTATCTTACCACCCTTTAACTCCACTTTTTATGTTTCAGCTCAGCCTTTGAATGTTCGAATGAATCTCTACCAGCTCTGTGGTAGTAGCACAGCAGGCTATATTGTGTGCAGAGGTGTGTATAAAATTGCCAACACTCGTTTCCTGATCTGCCGAGACCTATTGATCTTACAGCAGCTTTTAACAAGACTAGGAGATGCAGTAAGTACTACTTGTGGAAAAACTTGTAAACTGTCAAACCTAGGAGAGCTGGAGTCTTCTGGGTGTGTTGAAGGAGCTGCGGGCCGCGTTCCTTCCGCCCGGCTCCCAGCCACCGGCTAGCTTTACCCAAAATAACTGTATTCATATAAACACTGCTTCGCTCTACAGACACCAGGTGACAAGGCTGTGAAGAGAAGCCTATCGCCAAAAAAAAAAAGCCAAAAGGAAAAGAATGAAACTGGCTTGCTGTTCAGTATATTTGTCTGTTTTGACTATTACTGTTCAGTATATCTGTCTGTTTTGACTATTACTGTTCAGTATATCTCTCTGTTTTGACTATTACTGGTCAGTATATCTGTCTGTTTTGACTATTACTGTTCAGTATAT
>NW_004949096.1:20234890-20246646 GCF_000317375.1 Microtus ochrogaster | reverse complement strand
CAGCACCCACATGGTGGATCACTACTGTCTATAATTAACATTTTTATATACTCCATTTTTTAATGGTTGAGGGTAATTTTTCAGAAAGTAATGTTATTTATATATATGTGTGTGTATATATGTATATACTTATGCATACATACACTCACTAACTTTAGTACATATGCATACATACACTGTGTATAATATGGAGAAAAGTTTTATTGATGGCAAAATAAGGTGAAACAGGAAGAGTTAAACCATACACAAAGTGGTTGTTGGAATTGGACTGAACATTACATGCAAAGAAAGAAAAATCCAGTGGTTACAGTGTTTTCCTGTTACTTTCCCTGTTGCTCTGATAAAATAGCTGACAAACATGTCTCAGCTCACAGTTGAAGGGTGAAGGCCTCTATGGCTGCAGGTGCGTGTAGCAGCTGGTCACATGCATTTAGGAAGCAGAGCAGAGCACAGTGAACACGCATTAGTACCCTTTCTCCACGACATACAGTCTAGGACTCGCTGCCTAGGGAATGGTCTTCCCGCATCAACTACACACTCCAGAAAATCCCTCAGACATTCTCTGAGGATCGCATAGATGATCCTTCACGGGTATGCTTGAGTGCTTGCCTCCCAGATAACTAGATTCCTGCCAAGTTGACAGTTAATACTGCCGTTAGTCTATGAGCTTTGTCTCACAAATGACTCTTTGAACAGTCCTTAAATAATCTGTTTTTAAGCTTTTAGTGGATGTTTTTTGGGGTCTTGGTGGGTTTTTTTGTTTTTGTTTTTTTGGTTTGGTTTTTGGAGACAGGGTTTCTCTGTGTCCTACCTGTCCTGGAACTAGCTCTTGTAGACCAGGCTGGCCTCAAACTCACAGAGATCTGCCTGCTTCTGCCTCCTGAGTATGGGGATTTAAGGTGTGTACCACTACCACTTGACTATTAATTTAATCAGCAATGTAAAATAAATGTAGAGATATAATGTTTAACAGTATCTATTAGTTTGTTTTCTCTTTTCTCATAGGGAATCTAATCTGCAACATTTGTCAGTACTGAAATTAACTGATTCTGGTGCCTTGATGGCAAATAAATTGGGTAAGGAGTAGACTATATATTTACTTTTAATTTGGGTGTTTATTGTACATTTTTAAAATGTTCTTTTGTTGTAGAAATGGACTTGTTCTTTGCTTTTTTTTTCTCTTTTTTTCTAATTTTTCTCTCTTTATTTATTGATATTTATTGAGCTCTACATTTTTCTCTGCTTCCCTCCCTACCTCTTTCTTCCCCCTTCAATCCTCCCTGCAAGGTCCCCATGCTCCCAATTTACTCAGGAGATCTTGTCTTTTTATACTTTTTACTTCCCATTTAGATTAGATCTATGTAAGTCTCTCTTAGTATCCTCATTGTTGTCTAAGTTTTCTGGGATTGTGGTTTGTAGGCTGGCTTTCTTTGCTTTATGTTTAAAAACCACCTATGAGTGAGTACATGTGATAATTGTCTCTCTGTGTCTGGGTTACCTCACTCAAAATGTTTTCTAGCTCCATCCATTTTCCTGCAAAATTCAAGATTTTGTTATTTTTTTTTCTCCTGTGTAGTACTTCATTGTGTAAGTGGACCACATTTTTCTTATCCATTCTTTGATCAAGGGGCATTTAGGTTGTTTCCAGGTTCTGGCTGTGACAAACAAAGCTGCTATGAACATAGTTGAGCACATGTCTTTGTAGCATGATTGAGCATCCTTTGGATATATACCCAAAAGTGTTATTACTGGGTCTTGAGGAAGGCTGTTTCCTAATTTTCTGAGAAATCGCCACACTGACATCCAAAGGGTTTGTACCAGCTTGCATTCCCTCCAGCAATGCAGAAGTGTTCCCTTTTCCCTACAACCTCTCCAGCATAAGTTGTCATGAGTGTTTTTGAGTTTGGCCATTCTTACAGGTGTAAGATGGAATCTCAGAGTTGTTTTGATTTGCCTTTCTCTGATGACTAAGGATGTTGAACATTTCCTTAAGTGTCTTTCAGCCATTTTAGATTCCTCTGTTGAGAGTTCTCTGTTTAGGTCTGTACTCCATTTTTTTATTGGATTATGTGATCTTTTGGTATCCAATTTCTTGAGTTCTTTGTATATTTTGGAGCTCAGACCTCTGTCTGATGTGGGGTCAGTGAAGATCTTTTCCCATTCTGTAGGCTGTCATTTTGTCATGTTGACCATGTCCTTTGCTTTACAGAAGCTTTTCAGTTTCAGGAGATCCCATTTATTAATTGTTTCTCTCAGTGTCTGTGCTGCTGGGATTATATTTAAGAAGTGGTCTCCTGTGCCAATGTGTTCAATTGTACTTCCCACTTTCTCTTCTATGAGGTTCAGTGTGGCTGGCTTTATGTTGAGGTCTTTGATCCATTTGGACTTGAGTTTTGTGCATGATGATATATAAGGGTCTATTTTCATTCTTCTACATGTTGATATCCAATTATGCCAGCACCACTTGATGAATATGCTTTCCATTTGATATTGTTTGCTTCTTCATCAAATATCAGGTGTTGGAAGGTGTGTGGGTTGATATCCGGGACTTCTGTTCGGTTCCATTGGTCCTCCTGTCTGTTCTTATGCCAAACCGGGCTGTTTTCAGTACTGTAGCTCTGTAGTAGAGTTTGAAGTCAGGGATTGTGATGCCTCCAGAAGTTCTATTATTGTACAGAATTGTTTTGGCTATCCTGGGTTTTTTGCTTTTCTAAATGTAGTTGATTACCGTTCTTTCGAGGTCTTTGAAGAATTTTGCTGGGAATTTGATGGGCTGTTCTTTGCTTTTATGCATGAGCAACTTATGGCCCGAGACCTGTGGTTATGGCACAGTATCTAGTGGTCTCAGACCAGATGTAAATGAGGGCTGTTGTAGCTGTGTGTGTGGCACAAACACTATTAGGGAGATAGCAAGAGAAACCGTGCTGAGAACCATGCTCTTGCCTTTAGTGGTTCTTTTCTTTTCTTTTCTTTTCTTTTCTTTTCTTTTCTTTTCTTTTCTTTTCTTTTCTTTTCTTTTCTTTTTTATGGTTTTTGGTTTTTCAGGACAGGGTTTCTCTATGTAGCCCGGCTGCCCTGGAACTCACTCTAGCCTGAACGCAGAGATCCACCTGCCTCTGCCTCCCTAGTGCTTGGATTATAGATGTGCACTACCACCGCTGGCGCCTTTAGTATTTCTTTTATTGCTGTTTTGTCCATTGTGTTTTGATACTCCAATGATTAATTCAACAAAATCATCTTAAAATTTTACTGAGTCGTAAATTTACTAAGTGGTTTTTTGTAATCTCAATCAATAATATTTAAAGGGCTCTCACTCATGCTTCAGTACTGTTGTAGAGGATTTGTTTGAGCTAAAATATGGGCTATTTGGGACTATATGTTAAAAGGTTTCTAGACAAATTGCTTAACTATAGTGAGATCATGAAATTCCTTACATGGCTTTTCCATTGCATTTGTGCAGCGTGACACAGTTTGCAAGCTGCTGTTACTGAAATTGCATTGCCTGTTTTAAAATGATCACTGCCCTTTGTTGCTGGCATAAAATGAATTAATATGATCTTGATTAAAAGTTGATATTATAATTACAAGTCTTTTTTTTTTTAAGCGTCCAATCCTCAGACAATTATGGAGTTATTCTTCCACGAAGTTGCAAGAAAACATATTATATCTCATCTCTTCTCTCAACCAAAAGCCCCTTTGAGTCAAACTGGATTGAACTGGCCTGAAATGATTACTGCAATTACCAGTTATTTGTTGCAGCTTTTGTATCCTTTTGCTTGAAAGCCAGGTGACAAGTCTAAATTGTCCCTACAGCATTTATTCTGCCCACATAATAACATTTTCTTCTCTTTCTCAGTGCTGGGGATCAAATCCAGGGCAGCACATCCTTGATAAGTGTTTGAAGACATAGCTATACCTCAAGCCCTAGGGCTTTTCTAGTTTTTCTTTTTAAACTATTTCATTGACTCTTCTGAGTTTGATGCCCATTAATATGTATATTTTGAGTTTCATTCAACCAAGGGAATTCCTTAATGCAGTGATTAGATGGCCTAGCAATCCTGGTTGTCTCTTTCTAGAATGTTTGATGGGAAATTGCCAGTATGTACAATTGCAGGTGAGTTTTGTTGAAGATTTCTTACCATTCTTAAAAAGTAGGTCATTGATAGATTATAGATTATTTATCTGTGAATGTTAACTGCATTTTAATTATACTGATAGCAAGAACTACAAAAATTAACTTTGATTATGCCAAGACATGTTCCAGTGGTCATGAATTTATTATATTCTCTCTCTCTCACCCACTACTTTGCGTATGTTAAGAAAGCGCTCTACTGCAGAGCCTAGGGGCACATCACTTTAATCCCAGCACTAGGAGGCAGAGGCACGTGAATCTCTGTGAGTTTGAGGCCAGCCTGAACTACATAGTGACTTACAGACCACCCAGAGCTACAAAGTGAGACCTTATCTCAAAAGCAAACGAAGAAAAAGAAAAGCTCTGCCACTGAGCTATATCCCTGGACTCTAGGAGAATGACTAAAACAAACAGAATCCCCGTGGGAGTCAGGATTTAGCCTTGCCCGAAGATAACATAGAAGTCACTTAGGCTGTTATAAAGTACAAATGACATCTCTCACAAGGATGAGTTTTATGGCCTAGAAGTAATGAATAAGTTTTTAAGGGGAAAGGGTCTAGGATAATAAAACATAAATTCTGGAAGATATAGGGTGGCTCATCAGACAGAATAAGATCACGAGGTTATTAAACTACATCCATTCCCAGCATTCCAGGAAGAACAGATAAACATCTAGTCCACTGAAGAGATGAGCTTTGCGTTTAACTTTTCTTGCTTCTCCAGTGCTTATCTTTGTGCACAAGGCCTTTTATGCCCTCTACATCCCTGCACGTCTCTATAGCATGTGCTTGTCTGATGCTCATGGACATCAGAAGGCATTGAATCTCCCTCAAACTAGAGTTAACAGATGGTTGTTGAACTACCGTGGGGGTGGTTGGAACTGAACACAGGTCCTCTACAAGAGCAACAAGTGTTCTTAACCACTGAGCCATGTCTCTGGTCATTTGGTTTTAATTCTTTTCTGTAAACAGTAGTTCACAGAGCCATAGCCATGTAGCCTAAGTCTCCTTACTTTTCTGAACTACTCAGAAAAATATGCTTTTGCCCCTAAATCTTCAAAGCATGTTTCCCTAACATTTGGACATCACTTTTTCTCCAAAGCTTTCCTCCTTCCATAGTTGGCCTCCGTGCCAGCTTACCTCAGACAGCATGGCTTTCTCTTTGTCTTTCTATGTTCCTCCTCTAGGCAGCTGCCTGCCCCAGAATTTTTCTTTTAAACCAAAACAAAATTATCTTCAAATCCAAAAAGAAAACTTTTCAATTCTTACTAGGTTCTCTTTATAATGAAACAAACTATTTACATATAAATCCTTTATTATACTGTACTCACGGAATGAGAGAGCACCAAAAATTGTGAGATTACTTAGACATGAAGTGTATGAAATTACTGCTGTGTTTCTGGACTCAACCAGAAGTTGGAGTGAGGGGAGTCCCACTGTGGTGCCCAGGCAGCTCTCATACTCTTTTGCTTTTTCAAGACAGGGTTTCTCTGTGTAATGGCCTTAGCTGTCCTAGAACTAGCTCTTGCAGACCAGGCTGACTTGAACTCACAGAGATCCATTTGCCTCTGCCTCCCAAGTGCTAGGATTAAAGCCATGCACCACCACCACCCAGCTTGGCCTCGTACTCTTGACTGCAAGTGATCTTCCTGTCCCTGACTTGGATTAGTTGTGATTATAGGCATGTGTCACTACCCCATGGTGTCTAGCTTTATATAAAAAGTAATAATTGGATTCATTTTTAATCTCTGGGTATTTCAGAAATAAAGCCTTCTACTGAGCACTTGTTTTCCTCTGAAGAAGTTAGAGTCGACAGTTCTTAAGTGCTAACTCTGAAGAAGTTAGAACTGACAGTTCTTAAGTGCTAACTCTGAAGAAGTTAGAACTGACAGTTCTTAAGTGCTAACTCTGAACAAGTCAGAAAGGACAGTTCTTAAGTGCTGCTTATTTTCTGAGCAGAAAGTTCTTTTATTTTTATACCTTTTAGGATTATATTCAGCTGTTGAATCCCTGGTGTCAAGTCAATGTTGGATCCTGTCGATTTATGCTGGGACGGTGTTACCTGGTTACAGGAGAAGTGCAGAAGGTAAACGACATTGGAGTGGTGAACAGACTAGTGCAAGGAGGACACCTGACTTCCATCTGACTGTGGTACAGGAGGCACAGAGTCTTGTAGGAATGTTAAAGAACACGATTTGTGTGTCAGGATTGGCCAGGATTTGTACTTTGTTAATTAGTGCAGGGAAGTAAGAAGAAAGCATTAAAATTTGTCTGCCCCAGTGCAGATGTCTTTAGGAATTAGTGATGCATTTTTTTTTTCTATGTAAAAGTTCTTTATTGTAGAAGGGTCAGGAGTTTTTATGGGGTTAGGGAAATAAAGCTGCCATAGGAAGCAGGAACATTTCTTGGCTGGTTCTTTTGAAACTGGCGTCTTGTGATTGACTAGGAGTGCGCGTCATTAGTTACTGTGCTTTTGAGTCTCCGACAGGTTATTTTGCCCAATTTTGCTTATTCATTGGGAGTGTGCATGCTGTGGCTTGTGCTTGTATTGCCCTGCCTCAGAGGTGCACACAGAGGTCTGAGGTACCAGCTCCCCCTGGACCTGGAGTTACAGTGGTTCTGAGTTGCCTGGTGTGGGTGTATGAACTGAATTTTGGGCCTCTGCAAGAGCAGCACTAGTGATAGCTTTGGCGCCTGTCCCGGAACTAGCTCTTGTAGACCAGGCTGGCCTCGAACTCCCAGAGACCCGCCTGCCTCTGCTCCCGAGTGCTGGGACTAAAGGCTGTGCCACTACCGCCCGGCCTAGTGATGCATTTTTTAAAAGCTGAATTTACTTAAAGATTCACATAGTTGGAACTAATAGATGTTTCAGGAATAAAGAGTTCACTGTCCTTCCACAGGATCCAGGTTTAATACCCAGTCCATGTCCCAGCCCACAGCCAAGTGTCACTCCAGCACAGACGTACATGCAGGAAAAATATCCATACATAATAAAGTTTAAGGAAAGATTGACCTAGTGAACAATCATGTACCTGTCTCATTCTGTAGTTGCTAACATGCTGCTGTCGTTGCCTTATTACTAATTTATCAGATAAAAACATAAAGATATATTTTTTGAAACTTTTTAAAAAACCCAAATAGACATCTAATTAAAGTTTACATGTATGTGTGAGATACTAGCAATCAAATTCAGAGTCTGACATGCTAGCCCAGTTTCACTGAGCTATGACCAATTCCACCTTTGTTTGTTAATAATAGGAATTTATTCTCTCAAAATAGAAGATGAAGGTATTGAGAGAATTGGCTTAATTCTGATGATATCCCCCCTTTTTTCTTTTCTTTTTTTCTTTAATGACTTATTTATATTTACTTTATGTACATTGGTATTCCACCTATATGTGTGTATGTGTGGCTGGAGCCTCTGGAAGAGTAGACAGTAATCCTAATTGCTGGGTCTTCAGTGTTTATTTGTTTTTTTTCAAGACAGTATTTCTCCGTGTAGCCCAGACTGTCCTAGAACTAGTTCTGTAGACCAGGTTGGCCTCAAACTCACAGAGATCCACCTGCCTCTGCCTCTCAAGTGCTGGAATTAAAGGTGTGTGCCACCACATTTGGGTTTGAGGTTGGCTTTGAACTTGCTGTCCTGGTGCTTTAGCATCCCAGTGTTGGAATTGCAGGCATCTTCTCTATTACATGTCTCGCATGTCTACATTTGTTGTAAGACAGGATTTCCCTATGACTAGCCTAGAATGCACCGTGTAGACCAGACTGACCTTAAACTCACAGCACGTCCCTGCCTCTGCTTCCTGAGTGCTGGAAGTATGAGCCACCCTGCCTGACACCTATTTGCTTTTTTGTTTGGTTTGTGGTTTTTGAGACATGATCTCACCCCAGCTGACCTTGAACTCACTATTATGGATCAGGCTAGCCATGAACTCACAAAAATCCACCTACCTCCACCTCCTGAGTGCTGAAACTTGTTACCACATCTGGCAACAAATGTTTGCTTTGTAATTTAAGGTGCTGGAGAGATGGTTAAGAATACTTGTTACCGGGGCTGGAGATATGGCTCAGCAGTTAAGAGCACTGACTGCTCTTCCAAAGGTCCTGAGTTCAATTCCCAGCAACCACATGGTGGCTCACAACCATCTGTAATGAGATCTGGCGCCCTCTTCTGGCCTGCAGGCATACATGGAGGCAGAATGTCTTTTAAAAAAAGAAAAAAAAAAATTAAAAAAAAAAAAAGAATACTTGTTACCATTGTAAAGGAGCCAAGTTAAATTCCCAGGCTATACACGGTGGCTCATGATCAGTGTAACTCCAATTCCAGGGCATCTGACATCCCTTTCTAATGCACACAAGTGATATACATACGTGCAGGCAAAATATAAATCTTTATATAATATTGACATTTTAAAAAGTGAGAGAGGGAAAGGCAAGATGGCTTATTAGTGGTAAGAACACTTGCTGCCAATCCTGAACCTGAGTTCAGTCCCCGGAGCCCACATAGTGGAAGGAAAAACCATTTCCTGAAAGTTGTCTCTGACCTCTGTGTGTGTGCTGTGGCACATGTGCACACAAAGTAGATGGGAAAAATGGGAAATTTTTAAGAAATATATGAAATGATTTCTCAAAATTTAGGTTTGGCAGCCAGGGATAGTAATGCATACCTTTAATCCCAGAACTTGGAAGGCACAGATAGGCAAATCTCTTGAGTTTGAGACAGCCTGGTTTACATAATGAGTTCCAATACCGCTTGGGCTACAGATAGAGACCCTGTCTCAAGAAAACAAAAACAAAAAAAATAGACAAAGAACATTTAGATTTGACGGAAAATGTGAATGTACTATGGGCTTTTTAAAGGAATTTTGTTTCTGTTTTAGCTTTTTCTAGTACATGTGCCCTGATCTATAGCAACTAGAATTGGAATAAACTTTTTGTTTGTTGAAACAGGGTCTCATTATGTACCCCAAGCTGACTTCACCTGAAAAGATCTTTCTGCCCCTGCCTCAAGACTGTTGAGGTTAGAGATGTGTCCCACTATGCCTGACCTTTGAACAATCTCTTGTAAGCCATTTTGTGTTTTTTTATCCTTTATCTCTTCAGGCTCTGGAATGTTTCTGTCAGGCAGCATCTGAAGTAGGCAAAGAAGAATTCTTAGATCGCTTGATTCGCTCAGAGGATGGGGAGATTGTGTCAACTCCCAAGCTACAGTATTATACTAAGGTACAGTGTCATGGTCTGGTTCTTCTCAGATTGCTCTGTACAGAGTACAGCTGAAATACGTTGTCTCGTTATTCCGTTGTTCCTAGAACGTTCAAGTGAAAACAGAAGCAGACTCGTGGAGAAACCGTGGGTTTCTCTCCTGGAAAGAACCATTGTGTTTGGCAGCATAGGTTTTAACTGGTGCTCTGTCGGTCCGCTTGTCACTCAGTCCAAGGGTCATCTTGGAAGAGTCAAGTATCCCAGCTAGGGGTGGGGTAGGGTAGTGGCACCTTCACCTGTTATTGTTTAGTAGGTTATGTCTACATGACCAAATAGATTTAGCCATGTTGTTGCTTCATGTAAAGAAAACTGTTCTTTATGTGTGTTTTTTGTTTGTTTGTTTTGTTTTGTTTTTTGTTTGTTTGTTTTTAAAACAAGGTTTCTCTGTAGTTTTGGAACCTGTCCTGGAACTAGCTCTTGTAGACCAGGCTGGCCTCGAACTGCCTCACAGAGATCTGTCTGCCTCTGCCTCCTGAGTGCTGGGATTAAAGGCCTGCATCACCGCCTGGCTCACATGTGTTTTTTAAAAATTTACTTCAAATGCTGTGAGTGGCGGCATGCACCTGAAGTTCATGGGAATCTGAGACAGGGGAGTCACTTGGGGATAAACATTCAGCACATGCTTGGAAAATATGAGATTCTATCTTGTTAAAAAAAACAAAAGGTGGAGATGGTGGGGATGTAACTTAGTAGCAGATCCTTTGTCTAGTGTGTAAGTTCCTAAGTGTGAATGCCAGGAGGGAAAAAAACCATGTAAGCACATAAGGTCCAGGTTAAAGACAATATATTAACTGTGAAAGTACAAACATGAGGGAAAGATAAAACTAGCATTTCTACCCTTGATCTTCATCAACTCCATCACAACAGTAGCAGTCTGTAACCACGTCTGTTACGTCGTCCAGAAACAATGGGACTTAATTTTAAACCAAGTAACCCTGGAACCATGCAGTCCCACTTCAAAATAGTACAAAACAATCACAGAGGAATGTAGATTTGTCAAAACTACTTTAGAAAATTTATTATCTATAGACATTTCAATAATAAATATATACTGAAAGATGTACTTATTTAATGAAAGATTTTAAATTATTTTTTAAGCATTAATACTAATAGAAGTAATAGGTGTGGTATATGTATAGGTGTGCTCACCCTTAAAGGGCAAAGGTCAACTCTATATATCTTTTCAGTATCACATTCCATCTTTATTTTATTTTAGATTTTCTTTTAAATCATGCCTGGATGTTAGGTGCACCCTGTGCTGAGTGCCCAGTGCCTGCAGAGCTCTGAAGAGGGTATTAGATCCTCCGGATCTGGCATTATGGTTGGTTGTGAGCCACCATGTCAGTGCTAAAAATCAAACTCCCATCTACAGGAGCGGCAACAAAATGCTCGTAGCCACTGAGCTGTTTCCCCGTCTCCATCTCTTCTTCATTTTTTTTTTTCTTTTTGGTTTTGTTGTTGTTGTTGTTTTGTTTTGTGGGGTTTTTTTGGTTTTTGTTTGTTTGGTTTGGTTTGTGGTTTTTTTTTTTTTTTTGTTTGTTTGTTTGTTTTTTGAGACAGGGTTTCTCTGTGTAACAGCCCTAGTTGTTCTGGAACTAGCTCTTGTAGACCAGGCTGGCCTCGAACTCACAGAGATCCACCTGCCTCTGCCTCCCAAGTGCTGGGACAAAATTTAGGCGTGTGCCACCACCGCCTGGCTATCTCTTCTTAATATGGAGATTTGTTTTTATTTATGTGTCTATGTGTGTGACAGTGTATCACATGTGTGGGTGCTCGTAAAGGCTAGAAAAGGAAGTGTTTCCCTGCTGCTGCAGTTATAAGTTCTAGAAGAGCAGGAAGCTCTCTTAACCCCTAAGCCATATCTCCAGTTCCTCCACCTTATTTTTGATCTCTCACTGAACCTAGAACTGGCCATCTTGGCTTGATTGGCTGGCCATTAGACTTCCTCTCCCACCAGTATCCACCTATTTTTGCCTCCCACCACTGGACTTGCTGTTACGTACTGCCATGCCCTCCCTATCTTTTGTATGAGTGTTTGGGATCCAGATTCAGGTTCTCATACTTGAACATCAACTGCTTTATTGGTGAGTGGGTCATCTCCCCAGCCCTCTATGATCTGGCTGAGATACTCATGTGAGGTCATGTGTAGGATTTTCCATTTAAAGTGACACTGATACTCATCTGCTGTGCAGTGCGTGGACAAGGGAAAGAATTACACTTATACACACACACACACACACACACATGCACGCTGTGGCAGGTGGGAGAGGTGGTCCTGCCCCTCACAGGCTGCAACAGTTTAGTTTTGGGGGCTTAGTCTTATTCTTAGTTATAAACATCCAGCCTTAACTCGGCTTGTT
>NW_004949096.1:20228492-20234335 GCF_000317375.1 Microtus ochrogaster | reverse complement strand
CATAGCCTCTGAGCTCACTTCCTCTTCCTCCCAGCATTCTGTTCTGTTTACTCCACCCACCTATGTTTTAACCTATCAGGGCAAGCAGTTTCTTTATTTAATTAACCAATGACCTTCCTCCATCACTGGGTGGCTGACCCTTGATGTTCTCCTCTCTGGCTATTTCTCCTCCAATCCCCTTCTCCCAGTTCCAGTTCTGTCCTTCTAGATATTCTCTCTGCCTGCCAGCCCTGCCTATCTTTTTTTCCATCAGGCGTTCTAGACAGGCAAAGTATCATAGCTTCACAGAATTAAACAAGGGCAACACACCTTAAAATAATATTCCCAACACAGCAGACCATGCACCAAGCCTATGCAGCACAGTAGAGCTGGCCCTGGTGTGCGTGCAGGTGAGTCAGCCTAAGGGCACGAGAGCACGAGAACTGTCCCGGTCCCTTACTGCCTACTGCATTGGGTGAGCAAGCCAGGGCAGTGCTGGTGTTGAGGATAAGGAGAGCTGCCCGACTGACCAACCCAGCTCCCATTCAGGCTCAGAACCCCATATCCACCCAAACTGTGAGCTGCTGGAGCACATGAAAGGGCCAGTTCTGCAGATCCAAAGCTACGAGATCTATCCAAGAGGAGTCCCGGAGAGGGCCCAATATCGACAATGTAGCAGAAGCTGAGAGGCCTCAAGCCAGACCAATAACTCATTGCAGTGGACATCTGCAAATAAAGATATATAGGCTAGAGGACTTACTGTGCGACTCACTGTGTCACACTGCGGCTTCCACAGTGGTACTTTTTTTTCCTGTCTTTTAAGTTTTATTTTGGGGGTGGAGATCAAAGGACATAGAGTGAATATCAAAGGATAGGGAGATGAATGGGATCAGGATGCAGGATGTGAAATCCATAAAGTACCAATAAAAAGTGGGGGGGGGGAGAAAATTTTGAATTTCAGATTTTTATGATCAACCTGTAGTAAAATTGTAGTTATTCTTTCAAAATCACTTCCTTGATTTTTGAGTGGGAAAGAGACTAGGGGTGTGTGTGTGTGTGTGTGTGTGTGTGTGTGTGTGTGTGTGTGTGTGTCTAGCAAGCAAAACTAATCTATAACTGTCATTGTGTGTGTGTGTGTGTGGTGATGTTACTAAATATTTGATAGAAGCAAAGCAGATCAAGGGGATAGATGAAATGTTACCTTGTTATTAAACTATCTTGGAAACTGTAGTGGTAAAACCTGTATTTTCGATGTGGGAATTGGAATACCAAGACTGAGTAAACTTGGACATGTTATCCTTTACTGATAAGTCTGTAAAGTCTTCTTCCGTCTGCCGTGAGAGCACCATAGAGGCTTCGGTAATCAGTGTGATTTTTGTACTCTCAGCTTACTGGGTGCAAATGTAAGGACGCAGACATTTCCATTTCTTTGGGAACTTTTCATTACTTCATCACACCTGTCCATAGGGAAAGAACAAATGTTTCCTGCCTATGGTCTCAGTATTTGGGAGACTAAGACATAAGGATTGCTTGAGTTCAGGAGTTCCATTAACTCTGGTAATATAATAAAGCCCTGTCTATTAAATAAATAAATGAATGAATGAATGAATGAATGAATGAATGAATAAATAAAGTGGCCAAAAGCCCTGTATGATCTATTGTTCATTAGTAGTGGTTCTTAGAAGTTCTGTAGAGAATGTTTGAATTATCTCTTAAATTTCAGCCTAACAGTAGCAAGCAAAATTAATCTATAGCTAGGGCCTATTGTTGTTGTAGTAGCATTTTCTGGTAAAACAAATGGATTTTATGCTGAGCTGTGGTTGGATGGGTTGGTTAGTTGACTGGTTGGGTTTTGGTGTAGCATCTCCTATAGCCCAGACTGGCTGAACTCACTCTCGCTCTTCCTCTTACCTTCACTTCCCAAATCCAGGATTACAGATATACACTATAATGCCCTGCACAGCTGAAAATTCTTTTTTTTTTTTAAGATTTATTTATTATGTATACAACATTCTGCCTCCATGTATGCCCACATGCCAGAGTAGGGCACCAGATCTCATTACAGATGGTTGTGAGCCACCATGTGGTTGCTGGAATTGAACTTAGGACCCCTGGAAGAGCAACCAGTGCTCTTAACCTCTGAGCCATCTCTCCAGCCCAGCTGAAAATTCTTAAATATTATCCAAATTATTCTGTCCATCTTGGCACCTTGCCCTGTGATGCTAGTTAACTGAACAGGCCCTCATGTTAACACACTGTCTCTCTCCGCGAGGTCTCTGCCGCGGAGCCACACTTCAGTTCCTTTGTCAGCACAACTCATTTCTCGTGATCTCACCTAATTATCTTTTCTGGGTAACTTAGAACCATTAGAGTTCTGCTGTCAGGTGAATTTTTTTAATCTGTATGCTTCTGTGTGTGTGAATTCCAGTGCCCAAGGAGGCTGGGGTTCTCCCCAGAGCTAAAGTTATAGACAGATGTATGCTATCTGATGTGAGTGCTGGGAGTTGAACTTAGTTAGGTACACTGCCAGAGCTAACATGCTCTGAACCGCTGAGCCCTCTTGGGCCCCCAGTCACATGAATTTTAACACAAATTTCTTAACTTTGTAGGTTTTAAGTCTACTGGGTATTGTTGGATTGCCTGAACTGATTATCCAGCTGGCTACGGTAGCAATTACTGAAACTGGTGATGACTGGAAAAGTCAGGTACAAACTAACTAAGTTTGATTGTTTAACTTAAGATTTGTTATCGATACTGTATTTTAATTTCTAATGCTCTTTTTTTGATATTTGGATCAGGCTATTTTAAGAACATGCATTTTCAAACATCATTTGGACTTGGGTCACAATAGCCAAGCATATGAGGCCTTAACCCAAATTCCTGATTCCAGCAGGTAATCAGTCTCCTTGTCACTTTTAGAGAAGACAGTTTACAGGCTTGTTTAACTTGCTAAGACAATTTGCCCTCATCTTCTCTCCTTGCAGTCAGCTGGACTGCTTGCGACAACTAGTGGTGGTTCTTTGCGAGCGCTCCCAATTGCAGGACCTCGTGGCGTTCCCCTATGTGAATCTGCATAATGAGGTGATTAGTCTGTCCACTTTTGTCGAGTAACAAGTCTTTTCATTGCCGTAATTGTTATTAACTTCAAGATCTTATTGCTCGTCTTTTGATAGGTTGTAGGAATAATTGAATCACGTGCTAGAGCTGTGGACCTTATGACTCACAATTACTACGAACTTCTCTATGCTTTTCACATCTACCGCCACAATTACCGAAAAGGTGAGCAACTAAACTGGAACCTGGGTGTTGAAAGCAACTTTATGGGTGTAGTCATATTTCCAAAGATATTATTTGACATATATTTTAGTTATATTTAAGTACAAAACTAGTGTTAACCTTTTGATGATTATCTAGTAACACTAGGAAAATATATACTTGTCCAGTAACATTGAAAAGCTGGGGCTGGGGAGATAACTCATGTTGAGAGTGCTCCTACTCCACCAGAGGACCTCAGTTCAGTTCCCAGCACCCACATGGCAGCTCACAACTGTTTGTAACTCCAAAATCTGACACACTCACACAGACATACAAGACAGATTTAAAAAAAAAAAACACAAAGCACATGAAATAAAGATAAATTTTTAAGAAATCGTGCCATGTTTAAAAGAATTGATTGTGCATGTGTTCCCATTCTAGAACATTTTCAAGTGAATTCCATGGAGCTGGTGCTCTGCGCATTTCCTTCTGATTGTGAAGGGAACATTGGCTTTCTCAAACTGAAAGCACTTTGTGCTCCTTCATGTTTAGCTCCTGTGCTCTTTGTGTGTGTACTGGTGTGTGTGTGTGTGTGTGGGGAACATTGGCTTTCTCAAACTGAAAGCACTTTGTGCTCCTTCATGTTTAGCTCCTGTGCTCTTTCACGTTTGACTGTCTCCAAGCAGTCATCTGAGTATAATATATAGTCTTCCCTATTATCAGTTGTTGAATTATCATGTCCCTTCAGTGTTATTCAAATTCTTTTAAAAGAGATGACAATTTGATGTTTAGAAGTATAATTAAATGAAAGCTGGATAGTGGTAGCAATAGGAGGCAGAGGCAGGCAGATCTCTGTGAGTTCAAGGCCAGCCTAGTCTACAGATTGAATTCCAGGACAACCAAGGCTACATAAACACTGAGAAACCCTGTCTTGAAAAACCAAATTAAAATTAAATAAATAATTAAATGAACAACTTGACTTTAACCCCAGAACTCCAGAGGCAAGTGAATCTCTGTGAATTGGAGGTCTGCATGGTCTACATAAGGCACTTCAGGCCAGCCAATAATAAATAATGAAACTTTGTCTCAAAAAAAAAAAATAAAAAGTAAATAAATAGCCTGATGGTGGTGGCACACGCCTTTAATCCCAGGGCTCTGGAAGCAGAGGCAGGTGGATCTCTGTTAGAGGCCAGCTTGGTTTACAAGAGCTAGTTCCAGGACAGCTACGGCTGATACCCAGAGAAACCCTGTCTCAGAAAACAAAAATAAGTGAAAAAACAAATAAGCAGAAAAAGTTATCAAATGAGTACGCATTGTAGTGTATACCTTTAATCCCAGCACTTGGAAGGTTGAGGAACTGGGATCATGAGTTCATGGATAGCCTGTGTTGGATAAACCTTTGGTCAAAAATTTTTTTAGGGGGCTGGAGAGATGGCTCAGAGGTTAAGAGCATTGCCTGCTCTTCCAAAGGTCCTGAGTTCAATTCCCAGCAACCACATGGTGGCTCACAACCATCTGTAATGAGGTCTGGTGCTCTCTTCTGGTCTGCAGGCATACACACACAGACAGAATATTATATACATAATAAATAAATAAATAAATATTTAAAAAAAATTTTTTTTAGGGTTGACTTGATAAAACCTATTAGAGATATAGACCTGGATATAACTCTGTTGGTTGTGTGTTTGCCTAGCATGCAACAAGCTCTGGGTTATTGATCAGTACCACATAAAGGAAGAATGGTGGTACATACCACACCTAGTACCTGGGAGTTGGAGGCATGAAGATCAAAAGTTCTAGGTCATTCTTGGACCAGTGCTACATAATACCAAGTCTAAAAATAGGGTTGTAGAGTGTAGAGGGGGCGAGGGGACCTAGATTAGAGATGAAAGAGTATGAGATGGTCTGAGTGTGGTGGTGCAGAGACCAGCCTGGTCTACATAGCGAGTTCCAGGTCAACCAGTGCTACTACATAGTGAGATCCTGTCTCAAATAATAATTTTAGAGGAGATATGAGGATATAGTTCAGTCGCAGATCATTTGCCTAGCATGTTTAATACCCTAGGCTCAGTTCTCAAAACTGAAGACAAAAAAATCATTTGATAAAATGATATCTTAGTAATCTAAATTTTGACCTTCAAGATGGCTTAGCAGGCAAACGTGCTTGCTGCCTGGTGACCTGATTTTGAGTCTCATAGACCACTTCTATTTGCTGATCACGTTAAAATAAGTTACAGACATCATAACTCTTAATATATAAATACTGCAGATGACTATGGGCATTCTCTCTCTCTTTTTTTAAAGTAGCTCCTATAACTCTATAGACCAAGTTGGCCTTGAACTCAGAGATCCACCTGCTTTTTTGCCTCCCAAGTGCTGGTATTAAATGCGTGACCAACACCACTTGGTTCTTTTTCTCTCTTACTCTCTCTCTTCTCACTGTGTAGCTCTGGCTAAATAGACCAGGCTGGCCTCAAACTCACTGATATCCACCTGTCTCTGTCTCCTGAGTGCTGGGATTAAAGGCATGCGCCACCACTACAGACAACATCCTCTTATACCAAGAAAAATAAAAATGAGGGCTATAAAGGACTACAGGGTCCTGGAGA
>NW_004949096.1:20219929-20228329 GCF_000317375.1 Microtus ochrogaster | reverse complement strand
ATTAAAGGCGTGCGCCACCATCGCCCGCCTTTTGCTATACATTTTTGAAAGGTAGAGGTGGTTGTTGGTTGCCCATCATGGGTGCTGGGAATTGAGCTCAAGGCTTCTGTAATAGTAACACAAGCTCTGAGCCAGCTCTTTTGAGTAGGGTTTTTAAATTAATTTCTTCTATGTACATGTGTTAGGAGAGACTTATGGCTTGGAGGCCTGATCACAGAGTTGGTTCTCTCCTCTGACCATGTGGGTTCCAGGGATCAAATGCAGGTTGTCCAGTTTAGCATTAATTGCCTTTATTTACTGAGCTATCTTACCAGCCCCATGTTGGCAGTTTTTACTGTTGTTTTTGTCTTTGTTTTCTTTTTCATCTTGGAGCTCAAACTCAGAGGCCCAAGCATTTAGGCTCTGTGACTAAACTACTTCTAGCCTTTTTTCCCCCCTTTCTGGGTTAGCCATTTGTAAGTGAACTGTTCAGAGGTAGCTAGACTTTCCAAACACTCTTTTCATCCTAAGAAACTGAAGGTCTGTGCCAGTGTTTCTCCTGCACTCTCCATCTCTAACATGCGCTGTTCCGGTTGCCTTCTCGGAATCTGACTGTTGCAATCTGCAGTACTTGTCTTTGGAACTGGCTTATTTGAGTTAGCTTGACTTTAGGGTTCATCCATGCAGCTGCATGTGTTAGAATTTCCTTTTTATTTTCCATTTTAAGATTGAATTACATGGTTCAGTGGTAGAAAACTTGCTTAGCATGTGTGGAGGCTCTGGGTTTGATTACTGGCACCACTACACCTCCAAAAAATGTTATAGGTGTATCAAAATATTATATTTTATTTTTCCATCTATCAGTGGATACATGAATCACTTCTGCATTTTGGCTGTTGTAAATAATTCTTCAGAATAGTCTCTTCAAAGTCTTGCTTTCAGAAAGCCAAAAATGGGGGCCTGGGAGCGAGCTTTACAGTCAGTAACGCACATGGTGAGTGGGTATAGGACCTGGGTTAGTTTCAGAACCCACCTGAAAAGCTGGGCATGGATTTGTGTGCTCTTGTCATCCTGTCGTGGAGACAGATGGAGCTTCCTAGGGCTCCGTGGCCAGCTAGCTTAGCCTAAGTAGAGAACCTAAGTAGAAAACCCTTTCTTAACAACAGTAGATGGCTCCCGCAGAACACCCAAGTTTGTCCTCTGGCCTTCACATGCGCTCACAAGCATACACAGAGACACAAAAATACAGCCAGACATGGTGGTACTTAACCTGTAATCCAATCAATTGGGACATAAATGCAGGATTAAGAACTCAATGTCATCTTTAGCTGCAAAGTGAATTCAAGGCCAACCAGGCCTCATAGACGCTGTATTTTTTACATTCCCTGAAAAGGTGCCACAGGGGTTGTACTTGATATTTTCACTAGCAGTTTTTGTGTGTGACTTTACATTACACACAGTGTTTCCTCAAATTTTAGTGTCTCATGTGTATCTTAAAGAAACATTTCTGTCTAATTTACTCTTGTCTCATAGCTGGTACAGTGATGTTTGAATATGGTATGCGCCTTGGCAGAGAAGTTCGAACTCTCCGGGGACTCGAGAAGCAAGGCAACTGTTATCTGGCTGCTATTAACTGTTTACGCCTTATTCGTCCAGAGTATGCATGGATCGTACAGCCAGCTTCTGGGGCAGTGGTATGAAAACTTTTCTTTGTAGTATTTTCGAATCATTAGTTTTTGGTTTTGGAGTTTTTTTTGTTTTGTTTGTTTTTTTAAGTTTCATTTTACTTCATTTAATTTTTTTTTAAAAGATTTATTATGTATACAACATTCTACCTCCATGTATGCCCGCACACCAGAAGAGGGCACCAGATCTCATTACAGATGTTGTGAGCCACCATGTGGTTGCTGGAAATTGAACTCGGGACCTCTGGAAGAGCAGCCAGTGCTCTTAACCACTGAGCCATCTCTCCAGTCCCCTCTTCATTTAATTTAAAATGTCTACTAAAGGTGCTGGTGATGGTGGCACATACCTAAAATACCAGCACGCAGGAAGTAGAGACAAGGAGGACCAGGACTTCAAATATAGCCTCAGTCACATACTGAATTTCAGGCCAGCTAGCCTTGTCTACATGACACCCTGTCTCAAAAACATGCTTATTACATGATAGGCACTTTTAAATTTAGTCTTGTTTATTAATAGTTAGCATTTGAGAAGGCAGATACAGTTTTTCTTATCCTGCTGATAGTCCTTTGTGTTACTAGGCTATTGCCCAAAGTTACCACTGATGATAGAACTATGGAGCTGGTGAAAAGCATGTGATTTATGTACCTATGACCTTTTTGTAAATAACACGTGGTAGATGAATGAGTCCTTGATAATCAGCTCCATTCTGTTGAATGACAGTTTCAATATCCCTGTACCAGGTATGGTGGTGCACGCCTTTGATCCCAGCACTTGGGAAGCAGAAGCAAGTAGACTCTGTGGCTTTGAGGTTAGCCTGATTTACATAGTGAGTTCCAGGACAGGACAGTCTAAGCTATGTAGTGAGGCCCTGCCATAAAAAATTTAAAAAAACAAAACAAAACAGAATTCTCTTGAGAATTTAGGCATGAATGCTTTAGTAGTTTATGCTATAAAAAATAAAATATTGTCTTTTAGATAGGCAGAGGTGGTGCAGACAGCACTTTCCCAGGGGATCTCTGTGAGTTCTAGGACAGCCAAGGCTACACAGAGAGACCTTGTGTCAACCCCCCACCTACACCCCCCAAAAAAGAGCTATGTTTTGCAGCTAAGTCCCTGTTTTTTGTTTTCAGTCTGATCGCCCTGGCGCATCTCCCAAGAGGAATCATGATGGCGAATGCACAGTTGCCCCAAGTGAGTCAGGGATTTCTCATCTTTGGACAGTAGCTATTGTTACAGTTTAGGAGAAATATGGATTAAGGGTGTGTGTGTGTGTGTGTGTGTGTGTGTGTGTGTGTGTGTTACAGTGATTATATTATAGACAGCTGTTAGCATATATACTATTAATACTACACATACGGGGGCTGGAGAGATGGCTCAGTGGTTAAGAGCACTGACTGTTCTTCTAGAGGACCCGGGTTCGATTCCTAGCACCCATACGGCAGTTCACAACTGTCTAAAGATCCAGTTGCAGGGGATCTGACACCTTCACACCAATGCACATAAAATAAAATTTAAAAAGTTAAATAAACCTTTAAAAGAATACTACACATAGTCAGTATATATGGTCAAAGGACATTATTTTGTTTTAGTTTCAACTTTCTAATCTGTTAAAGGTTGTTTTAAGAAGCCTTTGAAAATATCATACTGTCATATAAAGAAATGAAAATTACTTTTAAGTATTTTGGGAATCTCTGTGGCCTAACCTGGCGGTGGTGGAACGCACCTTTACTCTCAGCACTCAGGAGGCAGCAGATCTCTGTGAATTTGAGGCCAGCCTGGTCTACAGAGTGAGTTCTAGGAAAGGACCCAAACCTATAGAAAAACCCTGTCTTGAAGAAAAACAAAACAAAAAAAGCAAGTTTCAGGACAGCTAAGGCTACACGGAGAAACCCTGTCTCAAGGGGCTAGGGAAGTGTTTCTCTTTAGGTTGAGACGATAACTCATTGTATAAAGTGTCTGCTGTTCAGGCATGAGAGCCTCAGTTCAGATCCCCTAACCACATAATGCATATGGTGCACACTTGTAACCTAGATCAGAAGGAGAGAAAGAAAGATAGTGGAGTTCACTGGCCAGCTAATCTGACCCAACTGGGAGTTTCTAGGTTCAACGAAAGAAATAGTCTCAAAAAAATAAGGTAGAGCTGGGTATGGTGACACATGTCTTTAATCCTAGTTCTCGGACAGAAGCAGATGTATCTCTGGGTTTGAAGGCAGCCTGGTCTATATAACAAGTTCTAGGCTAGCCAAGGCTATGTAGTCAGACCTGTCTCGGGGGGGGGGGGCGTGTAGAAAGTGTTTGTGTTGGTTATTGTGTTTTAAGTTAACTCAGTATCAAACATCTTTATCAGGGTCCTTTATAAACAGCTCATGGCCTTTCACAAAGAAAGTTTGGACTCCAGATTTAATCCCGCCTTTCTCACTTAGGTAGTTTAACAGCTAAATTGAGTTTTTGAAAAACTAACTACTCCCTAAGTGCAAGTTTTATTTCTGATCATTTTGTTTAACTCAACTGTGTATATAAATAAAGGGACATTGCTTAATTTTTACGGAATCCTCTGTTTTCTTCATTTCTTCCTCTATGCCTTGGAGAATTAAACTGAGAGACCTTGTCCCACTTTCGTCCCTCAAAGTAACAAGTTCACTTAATAGATACTTCCTTATACTTTGGGTAATAAAATTTATTTGGTTTTTAGGCAATCGACAAATTGAAATTCTGGAACTGGAAGATCTGGAAAAAGAATGTTCTTTAGCTCGAATTCGCCTCACGTTGGCTCGACATGATCCATCAGCGATTGCTATTGCAGGTAGGAATTAACTTCTAACCAACCAGTACAAATGACACAGGACCAGGCAGTGGTGTTATTCAGATGTTTGTCAACAATCAAAGGTTTTTGTCTCATTTGTGTACACCCTTAGGTGCACTAACTGGCTATATTCCATTTCCACAGGAAGTTCATCAGCGAAGGAGATGGTCACTCTTCTGGTTCAGGCTGGCCTCTTTGACACTGCCATATCACTGTGTCAGACTTTTAAGCTTCCCTTAACACCAGTCTTTGAAGGACTTGCTTTTAAGTAAGTAAAAATTAACTTTTAATAGCCTTAATGTCTCTGGGTGGTAGTGGCACACGCCTTTAATCCCAGTACTTGGGAGGGAGAGGCAGATGGATCTCTGAGTTCTAGGCCAGCCTGGTCTACAGAGTGAGTTCTAGAACAGGCTCCAAAACTATACAGAGAAACTTTGTCTCAAAAAACAACAAAAAGTCTAATTTTCTAATCAGAAATTCTGTCTTATTATTTAGTGTGATAACAAATAATCAGAAGCTGCTAAACCATTATAAAGAGGTACTCTGATTTATGCAGGAATTTTTTAAATTGATAACTTATAATTTTATTTTAAACATAATCTTTATCAGGAGTAATGGACAGGTAAAGGCAGGAGAATTGAGTTCAAGGCTAGCCTCAGCTATATAGACCATGTCTCAAAAACAAACCAAACATCTTGATTTTTAAGCTTTCTTGGAAAGACATTCTGAGTTAGATGATGATAATAGTGTTCATTCTAGATGAGGCATGTGCTCTTTTCAATCCTTTGGGATAGCTTTTGGCTCTTGTAGTCATTTTGAAAACTGTTTCTTGTTTGTCCTCTTTCTCGTGTGTGTGTAAAGATAACTTGGGATATTGTTCTCTTGAACTTCCACCTTAGTTTTGAAACAGGATCTCACTGGTGTCTGGGACTTGCCCATTAGGCTAGGTTGGTGGGCCAGTGAACTTAGGAGTGCTCCTGTTTCTACCTCCCCAACACTGGATTACTTCATGCCACCATGCCCAGCTTTCTATTTGGTTGCTGGGGATCAAACTTGTGTACTACACTTACATTACAAGCACTTTATCCACTCAGCCACTTAACTGTCTCTAAAGGCAATTATGAGCTGGAGTTCAGCACGGTGGTAGACTTGCCTAGCTTGTGCAGGGCCTTCCTCAGTTCTGCTCCTAGCACTTGTTTTTTGAGACAGGGTTTCCTCTCCATATAGCCCAGGCTGGCCTAAAAGTCATAGGTACTCCAGCCTTCTAAGTGCTGGTATTACAGACAACTTTTTATTGAACTTACAGCTACTGGTAACTTGTTTGTGAAACATTCTAATTTGGGAAGCTGGAGAGATAGCTTGAAGGCTGGGAGCACTAGGTGCTTGGCCTCTACATGTACCGGGCTTGCAAATGGTGAACAGACATACCTGAGGCAAAACACCCATATATATATTCTCCAAAACCACAGAGAAACCCTGTCTCGAAAAACCACAAATATTTTTATATGTGTATATATATATATAATATAATTTCTTAATGAAACATTCTAATTTTTAGTTTTGAGATAGGGACTGTGTAGCCAAGGCTGGCTGAAATCTCAGCCATCTACCTTCCTCTGTCTCCCAAATGTCCCTTGATGACTAATAGGCATGTGGGTCATCCAGCTGTGTGACTTTTAGGAGGAGGAGAAGCCAGTGATAGGCCAGAGCTAAAGCTGACTTAGCTGCCTAGATGTAGTAGCAAAATTAAGTGACACTTCAATGGTTAGTTACCACTGTTGGATCATTTTCATTGCAGGTGCATCAAGTTGCAGTTTGGAGGAGAAGCAGCACAAGCAGAAGCCTGGGCCTGGCTAGCAGCCAATCAGCTGTCTTCTGTCATCACTACGAAGGAGTCCAGGTAGCCTCGTGTTCCTCTAGGCCTGATAGATTCACCTTTTGCAAAGCTATAACACTCTTTCCTTGAATAGATAACGTTTAGAATTTTTGTTTTTCTTTTTGAGACAGGTACGCTGGTCTGTGTGTATCAGTCCTGGCTGTCCTGAAACTCATTTTGTAATCCAGGCTAGCCTCGAATTCACTGAGATCCTGGTATTTTAAAGGCATGCACCCCCACCACCTGCCTTAATTTGAGGTTTCTTATTGTTGTTTTTAAATATGATCTTATTATGTAGCCCACACTTTCCTCAAATTTTCAGTTCTCCTGCCTCACCCTCCTGAGTGATGGGATTGTTTACACTCATGCAATGTCATACCTGTCTTTATTTATATGGTGTGTGCGTATTTGTGTATTTTCAAGTTACAGGAAGTTTTAACCACCTAATACTGATGCTGGGAATCAAATGTGGGTCTTCTGGAGAAGCATCTAAGCTATCCCTCCAGCCTTCTGCTAGGTTTTTATAGAATCTGGAAGTTAGTCTGGAGAGATGGCTCAGTGGTTAAGAGTACATGTTACAACCAGACATGGCATACACCTTTAATCCCAGAACTAGGGAGAGAGGGGCAAGCTGTTCTCTGTGAGTTTGAAGTCAGCCTGGTCTACATAGTGAGTTCCGTTACAGCCAGAGCTAGTACAAAGCCTGTCTCAAACATAATTAATTAATTAATTAAAAGGGGCTTATTACTCTTGCAAGACTCGAGTTTGACTCCTAGCACCCACATCAGGCAACTCACAACAGTCTTTTTGATTTTCGAGACAGGGTTTCTCCATAGCTTTTGGTTCCTGTCCTGGAACTAGCTTTTCTAGACCAGGCTGGCCTCGAACTCACAGAGTTCTGCCTGCCTCTGCCTCCTGAGTGCTGGGATTAAAGGTGGCATGCGCCACCACCGCCTGGCTCCAGTCTTTTTAAAAAATAAATTAAAAATGCTGGGTATGGTAGAGCTTGGTTTTAATCCCAGCACTTAGGAAGCAGGGATAGGGGGCAGTCTGTGAGTGTGGGGCCAACCTAGTCTACATAACAAGTTCTATAACAGCCAGAACTACTTAATAGAGAGACCCTGTCTCAAAATAAAAATAAAAGCTGGAAGTTTATAATTAGGCTGACAGTTATAGTTAAGACCATGATGTATTGTCTATGCGATATCTCTCCATATCCCCTTCCTCAAAAGCAGAGGGACCTCTTAGCTTAGTGTAGAATAGATAGCCTAGGTTCACAGCTACTTTCAAGGCTGGGGCAAGAATATCACTCATAACCACAAAATTAAGGCCAGCCTGGGCAACATAGCAAGACCATTTCTCAAAGGGAAAAACAAAACAAAACAAAAAAAAACCCACAGCCTTGGGACTGAAGAGATCACTCCGTTTTTTAAGAGCACTCACTGTTCCTTCAAAGGACCTGGGTTTAATTTCCAGCACCCACATGGCAGCTCACAACTTCCTGTAACTCTGGTTCCATGGGATCCAACACCCCCTTCTAGGTATTGCATGCATGTGGTGCACAGATATACATAAAGCCAAAAAACGAGATTTTTTTTTTAAAATGAGTCTTAAAGGCTTTATTTTCTTGGCTCAACTGTGATTTTCCCCCATTCCTTCTACCACACTGAGACTGTATGGCTGCCGTCAGTGCTCTCTTTACAAGTCCCTCTTCAGCAGCCTGCACTACCCTCCAAGGTCTGCTTTGTTCTGATTTCCTTTATGTACTTACTTTGCTCAAGACCCCAAGAAACTCACTCTCTTCAGAATTCTCTCAAACAATCCTAGTTCTAGTAAACTACCTTCTGTGAAATGCATTTATGCTGTATGTAGTTTAGTATTTAAAATGATAGTGTTTTAGAATCTGAAAGTTCTTGTTTAAATCCTTCCTTCCTTCCTTCCTTCCTTCCTTCCTTCCTTCCTTCCTTCCTTCCTTCCTTCCTTCCTTCCTTCCATTGCAATTTGGAGAATGACATAGCTTCCTCAGGAGTATGTGTGGGTCAGAGGACAACTTTCA
>NW_004949096.1:20218627-20219829 GCF_000317375.1 Microtus ochrogaster | reverse complement strand
TTCCTTCCTTCCTTCCTTCCTTCCTTCCTTCCTTCCTTCCTTCCTTCCTTCCTTCCTTCCTTTCATTGCAATTTGGAGAATGACATAGCTTCCTCAGGAGTATGTGTGGGTCAGAGGACAACTTTCAGGAGTATCTTTCCTCTTGTAGGTCCCAGGGATCAAACTGAGGTTGATAGGCTTATCAGAAAGCACCTGTACCTTCTAAGAGATCTGCTGTTCCAGTGGTTTGTTTTTGTTTTCTATTTGTTTGTTTATTTTCTTCATAGGTCTTTGTTTGGTTTTTGAGACAGGGTTTCTCATAACAGCTCTAGCTCTCCTAGAGCTTGCATTATAGACCAGGCTGGCCTCGAACTCAGAGATCTGCCTGCCTCTGCCTCTCAAGTGCTGAGATTAAAGGCATATACCACCACTGCCCAGCTTGTTTTTATTTTGGGTTTTTTTTTAATGTGTATTAATTTTTTCACTTTTTATTGATATTTATTGAGCTCTACCTTTTTCTCTGCTTCCCTCCCTACCTCTCTCTTCTCCCCTTCAGTCCTACCCCAAGGTCCCCGTGCTCCCAATTTACTCAGGAGCTCTTGTCTTTTTCTACTTCCCATGTAGATTAGATCTATGTAAGTCTCTCTTAGTATCCTCATTGTTGTCTAAGTTCTCTGGGATTGTGGTTTGTAGGCTGGCTTTCTTTGCTTTATGTTTAAAAACCACCTATGAGTGAGTACATGTGATAATTGTCTCTCTGTGTCTGGGTTACCTCACTCAAAATAATGTTTTCTTGCTCTGTCCATTTTCCTGCAAAATTCAAGATTTCGTTATTTTTTTTTCTCCTGTGTAGTACTTCATTGTGGAAATGTACCACATTTTCTTTATTCATTCTTTGGTGGAGGGGAATTTAGGTTGTTTCCAGGTTCTGGCTGTGACAAACAAAGCTGCTATGAACATAGTTGAGCGCATGTCCTTGTAGCCTTGTAGCACGATTGAGCATCCTTTGGATATATACTGGGTCTTGAGGAAGGCTGTTTCCTAATTTTCTGAGAAATCGCCACACTGACATCCAAAGGGTTTGTACCAGCTTGCATTCCCACCAGCAATGCAGAAGTGTTCCCTTTTCCCTACAACCTCTCCAGCATAAGTTGTCATGAGTGTTTTTGAGCTTGGCCATTCTTACAGGTATAAGATGGAATCTCAGAGTTGTTTTGATTTGC
>NW_004949096.1:20214924-20218257 GCF_000317375.1 Microtus ochrogaster | reverse complement strand
ATTACAGATGGTTGTGAGCCACCATGTGGTTGCTGGGAATTGAACTCAGGACCTTTGGAAGAGCAGACAATGCTCTTAACCTCTGAGCCATCTCTCCAGCCCCCAAGGTTCCATTTATTAATTGTTTCTCTCAGTGTCTGTGCTGCTGGGGTTATATTTAAGAAGTGGTCTCCTGTGCCAATGCGTTCAATTGTACTTCCCACTTTCTCTTCTATGAGGTTCAGTGTGGCTGGCTTTATGTTGAGGTCTTTGATCCATTTGGACTTGAGTTTTGTGCATAGTGATATATATGGGTCTGTTTTCATTCTTCTACATGTTGATATCCAGTTTTGCCATCACCACTTGTTAAATATGCTTTCCATTTGATATTGTTTGCTTCTTCATCAAAAATCAGGTGTTCGAAGATGTGTGGATTGATATCCAGGACTTCTGTTCTGTTCCATTGGTCCTTCTGTCTGTTCCTATGCCAATACCGGGCTGTTTTCAGTACTGTAGCTTTGTAGTAGAATTTGAAGTCAGGGATTGTGATGCCTCCAGAAGTTCTTTTATTGTACAGGATGTTTTGGCTATCCTGGGTTTTTTGCTTTTCCATATGAAGTTGAGTACCGTTCTTTCCAGGTCCTTGAAGAATTTTGATGGGCATTGTATTGAATCTGGTTTTTTTTTTGAGACAGGGTTTCCTATAAACAGGCTGGTCTTGAACTCTTGATCTCTCGCCTTCACGGATCAAGTACTGTCATATAGGCCACCACTGCTCCCTCTAGCAGAAGTTCTCTGTTACTATTTTTAAACTCTGAAGTTTAGAACATTAAATTTTTTCTTTTCTTTTCTTTTCTTTTTTCAAATTCCTTTGTTCAGAGAACATTATAATTTTTACATGAGAGGCTGGACAGATGGCTCAGCAGTTAAAAGTACATGCTGGTCTTGCAGAGAACCAGATTTAGTTTGTAACATTTATATGGTGGATCATAACTACAGTTCCTAGGGAGTCCAATACCCTCTTCTGACCTTCAAGGGCACCAGGAACACACATGGTGCATATACATACATACAGATAAAATATTCATATACATAAAAATTGTTTTAATTGTTTTCTACATGAATCTATTGTTTGGTCAGTTTGGGAGATCAGTACTAATGGTGTGAACCAATTTCTTTTTTTCTTTAAAATCCTAGAACAAAGGAATTAAATAAATTGTTTGTAGTTAGTAAGAGAAAAATAAATCTTAACTCATTTGATTTCTTTTTAAAATTTTTTGGGGCTGGAGAGATGGCTCAGCAGTTACGAGCACTGGCTGTTCTTCCAGCAGACCTGGGTTCAGTTCCCAGCACCTCCATGTCAGTTCACAACTGTCTGTAACTCCAGTTTTTATTAGCTCATCTAATTTCTAGTTATCATTTAGCTGTATTACCAATTCATTTGTTAACTGGAGAGATGACTTAGCAGGTCCTTACAGAGGACCCTAATTTGATTTCCTGGTACCCACATTGTAGAAAAGAGAGTCAACTCTTAAAAGTTGTTCTGTGACTTCCAGATGGACTGCACGGTGTATGAACACCCCCCCCACACACACACACACGCATACACTAAAATAAGTGTAAACTTATAATTTTTTTTAAGTCTGAAACAGCTTCAGTGTGTCTGCTCACACCTATAATCACAGCACTCAGGAGGCAGATAGTAGGCTCTTAAGATCAACCTGGTATACATAGTAAGACCCCCATCTCTAATAATTAATTAATAGGAAAGGAATCTGAACTTCTTTGTCCTTTGTACCTTTTTCAAGTGCTACAGATGAAGCATGGAGGTTACTGTCAACTTACTTGGAAAGATACAGAGTCCAGAATAACTTGTATCATCATTGTGTGATCAACAAGTTGTTGTCTCATGGAGTCCCTCTGCCTAACTGGCTTATAAACAGTTACAAGGTATGTGATATTGACGTGGGGTGATAATTTGAGAAAATGTTCTGACTCACAAGCCACTTGTGGTGACAGTAGTTGGGAGGTAGAGGCAGCCATTGCTACATAGTGAGTTCAGGGTCTGCCTAGGCAAAATGAGACACTGACAAAAGGTGGAAGAGGGGAATAGAGAGAATTCACTGATTTATATTTATATCTCAATCACAACTAACAGGACTAAAATAATTTAACTTAAATTCTACACATAGTAATGGGAATTTTTTTTTTTTTTTTTTTTTTTGGTTTTTCGAGACAGGGTTTCTCTGTGGCTTTGGAGCTAGTAATGGGAATTTAAGTAAGCATTCTAGCAATTGAGTACTAGGAATTTAGATTTAAAGTTTCATGGATTAATAATTAGATTAATATCTACTTCTGTACTCACTAAACAGTGATCTTAGAGTAATGAGTAGTATATTATTAGATATGGTATAGTATCTACTATTGTTGCTCAAAAACTTGATAGCAGTGGGTAGAATGAGTACCAATTAGTACAACAGTGTTTTTTAGAATCAGGATTATATATTGGTCTGTTGTGTTCACATGAAGAAGTACCTGGGCAGCTTTATAGAGAAAGATGAGGTTTTTTGCTCACAGATTTATAAGCTAAACATGAAGAACACATGGTTCATTGTTGTTGCCGTCACTGAGTGCTATGTTATAGCAGATTACACTGTGATAGGAATGCATGGGAGAATAATATGGTCATGTCATCAGACAGGAAGCCAGAGAACAATTCTTCAGAGAGGACACTGCCCTCCTCCATCTAAACATCCTCCACTTGGTCCCACTTCTCAAAGGTTCCTTTCTCTCCCAGTGCTATCACATTGGGGTCTAGACCTCTAATATAGGAATCCACATCTGGACTATACAAAAATCATCTATAGCAAAATGGCTTGAATGGTATCTTCTTTAAAATGTAGATTCTTGGGTCTCATGTAAGACTACAAAGTAAGATTACCTGGGGCAAGATAACAGAACACATTTTGACAAGCTTATTTATTTATTCATTTGTTTATTTGAGACAGGGTTCCGCTGTAGTTCTGGCTGGCCTAGAATTTGCTGTAAACTGGGCTGGTCTTGAATTTACTATGTAAACCAGACTAGGTTCAAATTCCACCAGCCTCCCCCTCCAACTATTAAAGTGTGCAGCACCAAACCAAGTTTTTGTTGTTGTTGTTGTTTTAGTGTATAAGTTTTGTTGGACAAACACCGAGGAGTCGCCCCCAGAGACCATCTCACACACCACAGCCGATGCAAAAGCATGAGGATTTTATTAATTCTGTCATGACAGGGTCCCCCAGCATTCGGGAAGCCGAGGGACCCCGAATAGCTGGTACAGTCTACTTTTAAAGGGGCCACAGAAGCAAGGGG
>NW_004949096.1:20211419-20213734 GCF_000317375.1 Microtus ochrogaster | reverse complement strand
TTCAGGGGATGAACTCCAGTGGCTAGCCTTAAGGCTTGCCCAGTCTCAAAGTTAGTCATGGTTCAAATTAAGTCCTGAGGATCAGGGCAAAGATCAGCAAGCCTGGCAGAATCAGGCCTCCTTGAGAGGATTTTGGGTACGCTGAAACTTTCATTTGGATGGTCCTGGGTCGTCCTGTGAAGGTGCAGGCTTGACGTGAGACGCATGCATCCAGGCTGCAATACAGTCCACTTTGAGGGCAGTAGGTGTAGGGTCCCTTCCAGCGAAGTTCAAGATTCTGGGACTGGTGTCTCCGAACATACACAGAATCGCCAACCTTGAACGGGTGTGAGATTTCCGGGTGCCCGGGCTGGTGTTGGGAGGTGCCAGCAGAGAAGCAGGGAGAGTAGCTTAGTCCAGCGGGCAGCAGCAGTCATAGCTAGGGCCCCTTTAGGGAGGTCTGGCCGGCAGCAGCAGGCTCTGGTCAGATAAATACCATTTTATGTCCCAAGTCCTTCCCGACACCCATCGAGACAGTCCCGCTTCTCGCCCCTGGATGACAAGTGGGGGAGATGTCTGAACCCCCATGTCCAAATATTTCCTCCAGGGGAAAATCTTTTGCCAGCCTCTAGGGGCAGCTGTGGGGGATATGTATCTCGGATATCCCAGGAGGCTAGCTCTGCCACTAGTTGACAGAAATCAGGGGTAAGGGCAGGGGTATCAAAGCAAGGGCTTGAGGAGGCATGGATTGCAGGTATGAGCGGGCAGCTGCTGTTCTGGCTGTGGGGTGCTGTAGCTTTCCTCATGTCCCTCCGGATATACCCCAGGTGTCAATTCTGGAACAAATGCGAGATTTCCAGGTGTCAGGGTGGCCAGGGGTCTCTATGCCTGGGCTTGGAGATCTGGAGAGCCTTCAACCGCGCCTGCAGATGGGGTTTGTGAGCAAACAGGTCATGAGGGGCCTTAGGAAACTAAGAGGGGGTCCCCCATATTGGATCTCATAGGGGGTTAGTCCAAGCTGAGACGGGGTGTTTCGTACACAGAACAGGGCTAGGGGAAGGAGCTGTACCCAGTCTCTAGTGCCAGATTCCAAAGGCTAATTTGGTAAGGGTCTTTATTTATGCTTTTTACCTGTCCTGAACTCTGGGGTCTGTATGCACAATGTAATTTCCCCCAGTCTTACCTATACCCTGACTTTTCTGAGCAACAAGGCAGTTTTACCATCAATTCCGATTACCTTGAGCAGGCCAAACCTTGAGAAGATTTCTTCTCTGATCTTCTTAGTCCTGGTAAGAAAAAGCTTCTCTGCCATCCGGCCTATGTCCCTTTAAGTAGGCTGCTCAGGTCATTCACCATTGCTGCCCTGTCTTCTTCAGCAACTCTTACCAGCACGCGTCACCAAAACCGGCTCTGCTTGGGCATTGCTGAACCCCAAGCTTCCCACAGCTGCAGGCTGGGAGCTGGGGGCAGTTGTTCTCTGTGAAACTTGCAAGCAGCTCAGGAAGGCTGTTTGGAAATGGGCTCCGGCATCTCCCAGCCCCTCCTGGCTTCAGTCAGTCACTACCTGCCGGGGCAGGTGGCTGTAAGCAAAGTTCCCAGGCTTGGGCTGTGACCAAGGCAGCTGGAAGGAGGATTCAGTCGGCAGTGGCTGCAAAGCCTTCCTCAGCAAGGTGGGCATGGCAAAGGCAGAGAGCAGCCTGCTATTCTTTACAGCCCTGGAGAACAGTAGGGGAAGTCAAAGTCTCCAACAGGTCTTTTTGTAATAAAAGTGTGGGACACTCAGGAATAATCAGCCATCCTTGTGTCCACAATCAAATGCTTTAGACATAGCTAGGGGGAACCCTCCCCTTTTTTCTCCGTACACCCCAGAATCGAACACCTGGGTGTACAGCGTAAGCAAGGGGGGGGGGATTTCAGTACTGTCACTGTGGCTGCTGCGTAGGCCTCTCAGGTGAGTAGAGCACCACTTCAGTAGCCAGCTGTGCTCCGCGCCGTTTTCCGACCTGCTTCTGCTCAGCAGCTGCTTTGGGAAGTGTCTCGAGCCCAAAGTCCTGTAGGGCCATTTTTCCTCACTGAAGTCTGCATTTGGCCACTCAGGGGCTGCTCTGTCTGAGGTGCGCAGTCTCTGCGCTGTCGTCTTCTGTTGCATCCCTATCTGTCTAATTTTTTTTCCTTTACTAAGTCCTGGAGGGAGCATCTCTGCAGTCCCTCCATTCTCTGCAACTTGTTACGAATATCTGATGCTGACTGGCCTATAAAAGACATCACTGCATTGGGTTGGCGATCTGCTGCCATGGGATCAAAAGGGGTTTACATCCTGTACCCCTCCAATAGTC
>NW_004949096.1:20198725-20209744 GCF_000317375.1 Microtus ochrogaster | reverse complement strand
ATGGCTTCAGGATTGTCTTAAAGTCTTACAGTTTCATGAGTTCATGTGCTGTTCTTGTATAGGAGCCATGCCAATCTTCTATATCATTCTAGTTTTAGCATTTATACTGCTAAGGCAGGCAGTTCTGATCTGCTTAGGATGTGTACTTGAGTTTGAAGGTAATCATCTGAAGCACTTTTATAGAGGGTTTTTGTTTGTTTGTCAAAAGAACAACCCAGTATGGTGTTAGGCATTTGTAATTATAGAACTTGGAAGACTGAGCAGAAGTTCAAGGCCAGCCTGGGTTACAGAGCAAGACACTGTCTCAAAGCCGAAACAGTTTACCTAGCATACAGGAAGTGCTGAACTTAATCCCTAGCACTGCATAAACTGGGTGTGGTGGTGCACATACAAGGTCAGAAATTCAAGAAACCCTGCCTCAAAAAAAAAAAAAAGAGCGAGAGAGATTATAATAAAGTATCCATTGAGTAAAACATGATTACAATAATAGAATCCAGCATCCTCACTGTAATAGAGTATCCATTGAGTTCACATAATCCCTGTAATAGAGTACAGTATCCTCACTATAATGGAATACAGAGGCTCTGGCTGGTAGTGCCCACCTTTAATCCCAGTACTCAGGAGGCAGAGGCAGGTGGATCTCTGAGTTCAAGACCAGCCTGGTCTCCAGAGGCAGTTCCAGGACAGCCAGGGCTACCAAGAAACCTTGACTTGGGTGGTAGTGGGGAAGTGGTACAATATCCTCATGTAATATAGTAAAGCATACTTACTCTTCATAAGTCAGGCTGTTTGTCTTTCTATCACTTGATTTACATAAAATACAAATTTAAAACTGGTGGTCCTTTTGCATTTCATTATTTCTAAGAATTGGTGTATATATCCTGCCACTTGAGTGCTCAACATTTCTAGGAAGACATGTTGACATTACTAATGTAAAATTGAAATAGGGACAAGTTAAAACATGTCTTGGATCACAAGACAGAAGAGAAAAGCCATTCAACAGATGGAGCTTTACTGTATGCCTGGAGGTAACTGGTCTCTTGGAGAGTTTACAAATCTAAGGAACAGATGAATAAACCCAGGCGCGCGTAAGCAACCTTTTTTTAATTGTGTGTTGTTTGTTTTGAGGCAGGACTATATAGCCCTGCTTACCTAGATGTTTCTTATAAGTTGAAATACAACTGTATTGAAAACATTAATAGGAAAGCCTGATATTTGTTGATGCACAGAAACGATAGATGTTTTCGTAGTACATTTAGGGATGTGAGCATTTGGTTTCTTGCATAATTTCTAAAACATTCTAGAAGGCAGCACTGTTCTATTTCAACTGGGAGTGGACATGCTTATAATTGTTGATTTTTACAGAAAGTTGATGCTGCTGAGTTGCTTCGTCTGTACTTGAACTATGACCTTTTAGAAGAAGCTGTCGATTTGGTCTCCGAGTATGTGGATGCTGTATTAGGGAAAGGACATCAGTACTTTGGAATTGAGGTAGATGCATGTGAATGTTTCCTTTTGATTGTGTATTACCACACTAAGTAATAAGTAAGGGAGTATTTAAAGTAAATTGATATAAAGTATATAGTTATATAGTGAAATATTGATACTCTAGGGATCTCTAGTTTCTTTTCTTCTTTTTTAAGGTTTATTTTTAGTCAGGTGTGGTTGCACACTCCTTTAATCCCAGCACTTGGGAGGCAGAAGCAGGCGCATCTCTGCGAGTTCGAGACCAGCCTGGTCTACAGAGTGCCAGGACAGCCAGAGAAACTTTGTCTAAAAAAAGAAAGGAAGGAAGGAAGGAAGAGAAAAAGGATGTATTTTTAATCATGTATATGTACCACCTGCCTGTGAGTGCCTGAGAAGGCTGGAAGTTTGGCTTCTCTGGAGCTAGAGTCACAGGCAGTTGTGAACTGCCTGATAAGGATTCTGGGAATCAAATTCAGATGCACTCTTTCTTTTTTTCGTGTTTTTGAGATATAGTCTCTGTATTACGTAGTTCTGGTTGTCCTGGAACTCTTAAAGATCAGATGAGTGATAGCGCAAGGTATTAATATGTTTACTTAATTGAAAGAAAAGGAAGGAATTCAAGTATGTGTGTTATGTACATGTAATTCCTTTTTCTTATTACACTTATTGTGTGTGCATACACATATGCCACACTGCACATGGTGGTCAGAGAACAACTTGGGGGATCCATGTCTTTCTGTCCACTATGTGATCCAAGATTGAAATCAGTAACTTAGGCTTGGTAGCAAGTGCCTTTACCATCTCACGAGCCCCATACAATTTCTTAACAGTGGTGCAGGTGGGTTAAAATGTTTCATGTATAGAATCCTGCAAAAGCAACTACTTAGAAGAAATGATGTCATGTCAATAACAGACATTTTCTTTCAGTTCCCGCTGTCTGCAACAGCCCCAATGGTATGGCTCCCATACTCCTCTATTGATCAGCTTCTCCAGGCTCTTGGAGAGAACAGTGCCAACAGTCACAACATCGTCGTAAGTAAACCTCCGAGTTGTCTTCACCAAAGCTCGAATGGCAGGCACATCCTAAGGCCTGATTATCGGTTCTCTAGAAGAGAGGGACAAAAGCCACTTATTGCCCATAATGTACTGTACCTCACTCCCTTTCTAAATAAAAAATGTAAACAAACATTTCAGAAATTTTAAGAAGGAATTATCTAGGCTTCAGTTACACAGAGACAATGACCTACAATTCTTTCTTAAAAGGTGCTTAGCAGGGCAGTTCTCCAGGATGAATAGTACTTGAGTACAGTGTTAGCACTGCATTCAATTCAACTGTCAGTGTCCTGCATGATACCTGTAAATGACAATGTGTTCTGGAACCCATACTAGCTACAACTTACCCTAAAAGGTAAATAAATACATAAAATAGTAGTATTTGCTTTCTTGATCTTATAAAAATGACTTTTTGTTTGCTAAAGTGTCTTTCCAACCCTATCAATCAGAACTCACAAGATAGGGTTGCAAACAACTTATTACAGTAGCACACACTTATAGTCCTAGCTACTGGAGCTAGGCAAGAAATCAGTCCCTTGATCTTAGGAGTTCAGGGTCAGCCCAGCTACATAGGAAATTGGCATCTTAGCAAAACTGAGTGAAAGGCTGTAGGAGTATGAGTTCCTTGCTTTTTTTGTTGCACTTCCTTTTTGTTTTTGAATGTGTTAGGTGTATGCTCCAGCTGCTCCCAAACTCATGATTTTCTAGCTAATGAACCAGTTAAATCAGATGTAATGGAGGCTGGAGAGGTGGCTCAGCAGTTAAGAGCACTGGCTGCTCTTCCAGAGTCCTGAGTTCAGTTCCCAGCAGCCACGTGGTGGCTCACAACCATCTGTAATGAGGTCTGGTGCCCTCTTCTGGTCTGCAGCCAGAACACTGCATACATAGTAAATAAATAAATAAATAAATCTTTTAAAAAATCAGATGTGAGGTCTCATTCCAGGAAAAAAGCTAGTAATTCTTTTAATAAAAATAATCCCAGCACTCGGGAGGCAGAGACAGGTGGATCTCTGAGGACAGCCTCGTCAACAGAGGTTTAGTGAGATCTTAGTGAGATTCTAACTCAAAAAAGGGAGAAAAATAAAATAAAATATACTGGTGTGACCTATTGTGGTAGAACACAATGGTAGGATATGGTGAAGAAGAGGCAGAGGATTATGAGTTTGAGTTCACATCTTCATAAGCAAGGCATTGTGGTGCACAACTTTCATCCCAGGCGGTATCTCTGAGCATTAAGACTAGCTTGGTCTACACAGTGAGATCTAGGCCAACCATGGCTGTGTACTGAGACCTTGTCTCAAAACAGAACAACAAAAAAACTTGGGAAGAAAAAAGCAGGATACACAATACCTTGTCTCAAAAATAAATGAATACATACATATACAGACACATGGAAGCTGCATACAAACATATATAGTGGTGTAATTAAATTGGAGATACTGCCCAGTAGTAGAGCCATTGCCTCGTGTGCATAAGGGTTTGAGTTCTACAAACACAAAAATGTGAATCATTACAAAAAAGGAATGTTAGTTACATATAACAGGGAAGGACCAGGTCTGACTGTAGCATCACAGAACAGACTTGTGCACCGAGTAGAAGCAAAGCACCTAACATCTCCCATAGGTACACTCTAGTCTTCACTCTTCAAGCTATTCTGTATAATGACTGCCTTCCTTTCCTTACAGCTGTCCCAGAAAATTCTTGACAAACTAGAAGACTACCAGCAAAAAGTTGACAAGGCAACACGGGATTTATTATACCGTCGGGACTTGTGACCTGGATAGCTACTCAGCCTTTGTAACCGATTGGTGCCTATGAGGGCTTAGGACTACTCCACAGAACCCTGTGCTCAAGGCCAGTTTTTTATAACTACTAATGATTTGTATGGCACTTTGAATCTGAATTCTGCACAGGCTAAGAGAACTGGAGAGTCAGGATCAACCCCGCGCTCGCTGGTGGTGCTATCACGGTTTCTGGTTTTCAACCTTCCTCTCCCACAGCTGCTTTTGTATATGATTCTCAAGCTTTTTCAGAGTTTATATTTTTTTAAGCTACCGAAGACATCCTTTATCTGCAAATGAAAACTGACCTTGACTTTCCATTATACGTGATGGTTGTTGGCTTGTTATAACTGGCCACAAATAGTCACTGCATATCTTTTAATTTTTCCTTATCAGTTTTTGTATTTTAGTGGGATTGTTTTGGTCCAGAATTAACATGTATTTTCTGTATTGCAAACAAAGGCTAGTGGTTTTTGCATACTTTTGTCATTATTTATTGTAGAGTTTTTCATATGACCATCAATAAAGTATTAAGTAATTTGCGTAGATTAAGTATAAATTATGGCCAGCTTTTTAAGGAAAATACATTTTGAGTCTCACTCTAAGCTAATGTTGAATAAACATTAGAAAAAATTAATGTCCATCATCTATGAAAGAAACAGATTTTCATTTTCAAAATGTATTAGTTTATGTAACTTATCATAATCAAGCTGGACTTGATCATACAGTTAGTCTGATAATATTTTGGATCAAAATAGAATTTTACTGGTCAGAATCAGAAACATTCATACGTACAAACTACAAACTTTGGGAAAGATTAAAAAAAAATAATAAAATATCCTTTGATTTTATTCTGTATATTAAGATTTATCTTTCTCTTTTATTTTTCGAGACAGGGTTTCTCTGTAGCTTTGGAGCCTGTTCTGGAACTAGTTCTTGTAGACCAGGCTAGCCTCGGACTCACAGAGATCCGTCTGCTTCTGCCTCCCGAGTGCTGGGATTAAAGGTGTGCGCCACCACTGCCTGGCTAAGATTGATCTTTCAAGGAAACCATTTCTATACTACTTGTGTGCATGAATAAATACCCTTTGACTTTCTGGGTTTTCATAAGCCTTTAGAATTTATACTAATCAACAACCTATTTATATTACACCGTTTTTAGCTCTATAATGCTTAATATGAGATTTTTTTTTTTTTTCGAGACAGGGTTTCTCTGTGGTTTTGGAGCCTGTCCTGGAACTACTTCTTGTAGACCAGACTGGTCTCAAACTCACAGAGATCCGCCTGCCTCTCCTCCCAAGTGCTGGGACTAAAGGCATGGACCACTTTAGGGATTGGCACTTGCCTTCCCAGGTTTCCAAGCTTGAGGCTTTCCACTACAAGGAAGGCGTTGACCCATCTATGTACACGTAATCATAGTCTGGGAAATATCAAGTCCTGTCGTGGCCATGTCTGAGCAGCAAGGAGGATGCTAGTGCCGCATCAATATCTTTTTGGGTCTGGTTGCTGATCCAGGCAGCAGCTTCCACAGTAGCAGCTCATGTAGCACTGACCAACTTTTCTCTGCTAACCCCTTGTCAAAGCCAGCCAGCTCTTTCTTCCGTTTATTTCCACCTGCCTCACTTCATTTTGCATACCACTTTGGGCCTGTGCTTATATTTACTACACCCTGTGATATTTTCATAGTCCATAGTAATAAGACCATTTCTTGTTTTTTCCTATTCTGGTGATTTTTCTCTCACAAAGTATTGTTTTAAAGGTTACCTGAGGGTCTAGGGCAATGGCTCAGTGGTTAGCCAAGCTTGCGGCTCTTCCACAGGACCCAAGTTTGAACCCCATGTTGGGCAGCTCACAACTACCTGAAACACCAGCTCCAGGGCTCTGACTCCATCGTCTGTACTCCATTGACACCTGCGCTTCTGCACATTCCCACACATAAACATAAGTACAAATGATAAAACATACTGGTTTTTAAAGGTTCTCTTGTGCTAGGAGTGAAGTTCAGTGGTAGAACATTTGCTTAGCAGGCCCAAGGTCCTCAATCCCCAGCACTTTACTGCAAAGGCTGCAACAGGTGCCCTTTTTGGTAGTACTGGATTTGGTAGGCCTGGGTGTCAAGACTTGTATTTGATCCCAAACACCACAAAGGGGAAAGGAAAAAGATAATATCACTGAGTTTTTATATGATAATTTTTAGTAAGTATGTTACTATTATTATTGTAACTTTGTAAAATTTGCTTCACAACACTTTTTTAGAATTTTTTTTTCCCCTCTGCCAGCTCTTCTCACTGAGTTCTAGCTACTTAAGAACTCTTGGGTTCTGCTGGTCAAAGTGGTGCACGCCTTTAATCCTAGCACTCACACTCAGGAGACAGGGACAGGCGAATCTCTTTGAGTCTGAAGCTAGCCTGGTCTACAAAGTTGTAGGACAGCCAGGGCTGTATTGATAACAGGAAGAACCCTTGAGATCAGTTGTCAAGAGTTGAGTACCCACCTTGTCTCTGTTCTGACTCCCTCTGCTTAGCTGCTCAGTGTTTCTCAGTTTCCTAAAACTTTCCTGAGCATGTAGGGGTCAGCAAATGTCAAGAAATAGGTTTGGAGAGATGGCTTCACTGTTAAAGAGTATTTTCTGCCCTTCTGGGGGACCAGAGCTCAATTCCCAGCACCATCACCCTCAACAATCAGCTTTTAACTCCAGCTCTAGGGAATCTGGCCTCCTGAAGTAGCTGTCCACATAATGACAGAGGCAGGCAGTTCTCTGTTCCAGGACAGCCAGAGCTACAAACAACAACAACAAAAAAAATTAAAGATTCTTTTTTCATTTCCCCCAACATAGGGTTTCATGTATCCCAGGCCAGCCTTGAATTCGCTGTAGCCAATGATGATGTTGAATTTCTGATATTCTTGCCTCTGCCTCTGAAGTACTAGGATTAGTCATAGACCACTTACGCAGTGTCAGAATCTAACCAGGTCTCTATGTCAAGCACTCTACCAACTGAACTGTATTCCAAGTCCAACCCCAATTTGAAGACATTGGTTTTTCTGGGGAGGCAGAGTGGCATCAAACAGATTGGCAGAATCTCCTCTCCAGCCCATTGCAAATACTAACACTCCTCTCAAATGAATATGGATGGGATTTATACCTAAATAGCAAAAAGAAAAGTCTGCCCATGAACACAGTGTAGATAAGGGAATCAAGGTGGCTTACCTCAATCTGCTACAAATATACCAGATTCCATCAGCACATCGTTTTATGTTATAGAAATTTATGACTTATGTTTTAAATTTATGAGTGTTTTGCCTAAATATATTTTTGTTTACCATGTCTGTACCTGGTGACCATGGGGCCAGAGCAGGGGCATCAGAACCCCTGGGACTGGAGTTACAGATGGTAAGCTACTATATGTGTGCTGGGAATCAAACCTGGATCCTCAGCAAGAGGTTTTTTTTTTTTCTTGTCTAACCACTGGGCCATCTCTCCAGCCCCATCATAGAAACTCCTAAGTTTACTTTCATCTATCCTATTCTTCTCAATCACGGTACCTAAAACCATAGATGTTCCTGTGTTCCTGGGCTCTTCCACACACCCGAGAATTAGAGACTTAGATGCAAATAACTCACCATTAACCTTTCATTGTGTCTACTCAGAGCTCAGTAAGTAAAAGGCCAATTTATTGTTCAAATGGCCTATGGACTAAATAAATATAGGTATTTCTTGCAATAAACCAGGCTCCGTGGTTTAAATGAACTTCCATAAAACATACGAAGTCAAATAATGTGGTATTATAAATAAGCTGATCGTTGTCCTTGGTTCTTAGCACAGAACTTCAAAAACCTTCGGAATTTCCTGAGCTATGGGAATGTGCTTAATAAGCTGAATCTTGGTAAGTTCCTAACTAGCTTCCAAAATGGAACAGCTCGCCAGAAAACAACCAGAAGATTTGAGGGTTAGCACCTCGAACCAGCCCAACTTTCTAGTAGAAATAAGATCTGGGGCCAATCTTATGGCCAGCAATTTGGGGAATCAAGGCCCTTAAAACAATTAACAAATGGAGCTTCCCACATGGTAAGCTGGGAGACTGACACACTCTGGTTACACAGGAAGGCTGAGCGGAAGCCGTGATCATCCTTCCCCTTGCCTTCCCCTGCATCTCACCCTATTTACTACCCTTATACTGACACTGTAGCAGTAGTAAGTTTAGAATTCTGAGCTCTGTGAGTATTAGTGAGAGCCACTCAAGTGCAGGTGTTCCTGAAATCGGAACCCTATGGAGTCTGGTTCTAATTCCAGGTGGCCAGAATTGAGTTGTACCAAAGACTACCCACTTTGAGGTGAAACAATAAATAATTACACTTAGCTAAATCAATACAGCCATTGAAATTTCATCCTACCTTACTGAATTGGCTTTTGTGGATTGTCCACAGAATTAATTGCCTTTGCCAGTGAATTCCAAAAGGCAAAGCTCTTAAATAGGTTCAGGAAGCTTAGCTCTCAAAACTACCAAAATAGTAAAAGCCACCTACCAAATGAGTACAACTAAATATATTTGAAAATGTTTATTTAAAGATGATTCAGATGTGGGAGATCAATAGTTAAGAGCCTGTATTGCAAGCAGTTGGGCGTGGTGGCAGCACTTTGGGGGCAGATGCAAGTAGACCTCTGAATTCGAGGCCAGTCCGGTCTACAAAGTGAGATCCAAGACAGCCAGGACTACACAGAAAAACCCTGTCTCAAACAAGCATGTTCTGTTCTTGCAAGGACCTAGCACCCACAACAGGTTACTGACAGCAGCCTATAATTCCAGTTTGATGACTCTGTAGACTCCAAGGGCACTTGCACACACACACACTGAAAAGGAGAAAAAAATTAGGGCAATATATGTTTATTCAAATGATGTTCGAAACTTTCACTTGTCAATTGTCAAATGTTTTTAGTTTTTTAAATTAGCATACAGAGTAGTAAGATTCATTTCCTTACATTCCTCCAACTGTCATGATTTGGTTTTTCCTTTGTGTTTGCTTGTTTGTTTGTTTGTTTTTGTTTTTTGTTTTGTTTTTCAAGGCAGGGTTTCTCTATAGCCCTGGCTGTCCTGGGACTTGCTCTGTAAACCAGGCTGATCTTGAACTCAAGAGATCCATCTGCCTCTGCCTTCCGAGTGCTGGGATTAAAGGCATGTGCCGCCACCACCCAAGAATTTGATTTTTCTTTATAGCTGAATCCATTGTGTATATGTACCACATTTATTTAATGCACTCGTGCTGATGGACATCTAGGCTGATTCCATTTCCTAGTTTACACAAATCCCCTTGCTTATGTGAATAGTTTCTGAGACTTTCTCAGCAGTTCTCTGCTGGAAATAATCACAAGAACTGACAAATAGAATTCCATGAAGTCAAAAAGCACACGGCAAAGTAAACTCTCAACAGACAGAAGAAACAGCCTATAGAATCGGGGGTCTTTGCCGTTATACTTCAGGAGGGGAATTAATATCTAGAATAAATGGAGAACTGGAAAAGTTAACCGCCCCCCCAAAAAAAATCTTCCAATGAATAAATGGGCTAATGAACTGAGCAAGACAGTCCTCAAATTTCCAATAAATGTTTTTAAAGTGGTCAACATTCTTAGCCATCAGGGAAATACAAAAGTATTTGAGATTCAGTCTCACTCCATTTAAAATGGCTAGCATCAAGAAAATAAATGCCAACAAATGCTGGTGAAGATATAAAAAAGGAAAACCCAGAAATGATGGGAATGCAAAATTGTGCAGTCATTGCAAAAATCAGTATAGTTTCTCAAAAAGTTAAAAATGGGAGGATAGAGAAGCAGGTAAAGAGATCACTCCATACCTGATGACTCTTGTGAGACCCCCACCCCCACCCCTTATTCTCAAAGGGACGAGAAGGAATTTCCTAGCAGAATATTTTAAAAATAGAAACCCAGAATAGCTTGCTCCCAGGAAGATAGTGGCCTCCCCCTCCCACCTGAGAGATTACGCCCGGTCACCTGGTACAGGCTGATAAAGATGGCCTGACTCAGGAACAAAGAACTAGCTGACACAGCAGGATGGAACAGAGCAAAAGACCTTGTGCCCATGCCAAAGCAGCTTCAAAAGGCCCCTTTGTAGTTACACACCTTTAAAGCTTACCCCACAGAGGAGCTAGAATTCCTCTCTACCTCACTGCAGCGGGGGTTAGAGATGGGTTCCAAACCAGTTTGTATTGCGCTAAATAAACCTTGCTTTATTTATTACAGTCTGGTGGTCGTAATCTGGGCACAACACTGACAGCATAACCCCATCAATCAATCAGTCAGTCAACCAATCAGTGTTCTTTTTGTTAATAGGGCTAGTGATGGTTCAGCAGGTAAAGGCATCTGCTGCCAATCTAATGATGTGTCTTCAGTCTTGGCACCACACGGCAGAAAAGGAGGACCAGCTTCTGAAAGTTGTTTTCTGACACACACGTATTTTTTTTTTCTTTTACACGGGGTTCCCTGTGTATTCCCAGCTGGCCTGGAACTTGCTAGGTAGACCAGGCTAACGTTGAAGTCTAGGGATCCACCTGTCCCTATCTTCCAATGTAATGTTTTTTTTTGTTGTTGTTTTTTTGTTTTGTTTTTCGAGACAGGGTTTCCCTGTGTAACAGTCCTACCTGTCCTGGAACTAGCTCTTGTAGATGAGCCTGGCCTTGAACTCACAGGGATTTACCTGCCTCTGCC
>NW_004949096.1:20189525-20198290 GCF_000317375.1 Microtus ochrogaster | reverse complement strand
AAAAAAAAAAACAAAACAGGCTGAGCAGTGGTGGATCTCTGTGAATTTGAAACCAGCCTGGTCTACAAAGCGAGTTCCAGAACAAGCTCCATAGCTACTGAGAAACCCTGTCTCAAAAAAATAAAAATAAAGGAAAACAATCTTTTTTCAAGTTTGTATATATTTATTAGTTCATGTATGTATGACATATGCTGAATGCCTCTTATGTTCCAGAAAGTATGCTTTATAAACATGGGAAACAAATGAATTTTTAAAAATCAAGTTATTGTTCTTGTGCATTTTGCATTTGACAACCAATTAGTGGGTGCATGCAAAATTCAGACATTTACTCTGTAAGGTTATGAGAATCAAATACAATTCTACATTCAAAGTGACTAGCTAGTAACACATTGAACATAATATAAATCATAGTAAATAATGTTCTTTTTTTTTTGAGACAGAGATTCTCTGTAGCTTTGGAGCCTATCCTGGGACTAGCTCTTGTAGACCAGGCTGACCTCGAACTCACAGAGATCCGCCTGCCTCTGCCTCCCAAGTGCTGAGATTAAAGGCGTGCGCCACCACTGCCCAGCATAATGTTAGATATTTATAGAGTGCTTGGGTAGGAACCTAATTAGCTTTCTGTGGTTATGAAAATGTATCCTACCAGTTATTTTTTAAAAACTTTATTGTCTGTGTGTTGGTGTGAAGGTGCCAGACCTCCTGGAACTGGAGTTACAAACAGCCACAGCTGTGAGCCATGTGGGTGCTGGGAATTGAACCCATGTCCTCTGGAAGAGGAAGACAGGTATCCACACTACTGTCAATGCCAAAGAGGGTCTTACCAGTGAGGCAGAGATACTAATGTTCAGAAAGGTCTTGTCTGCACTGAGCCTAGGGGCATGTGATTCAGTAGTTATTGCAACTAGAGTAAAGGATGGATTTAAGGTAAGATAAATGGATAGGAAGTTGAGTCAAAGACCATCTTTAGAAAGGATAAATGTCTAGCACTGATAGAGGGGCCACAGTTCTCTGTTCTTAAGATTAAAGTTAAACTTTTATTGAGCTGAAAGACTTCTATTTAGACAGATCAAAAATTTAATTTAGTAGGCTTCCTATTTCACTTGTAGCTCTACAGTGAATATCATAAACCTTCATAGACTCAGTTTTCTGATTGTAGTCTATGTTATGACCACATCTACATTCATCATGCTTCTTTTTTTTAAATATTTATTTATTTATTATGTATATAATATTCTGTCTCTGTGTATGCCTGCAGGCCAGAAGAGGGCACCTGACCCCATTACAGATGGTTGTGAGCCACTATGTGGTTGCTGGGAATTGAACTCAGGACCTTTGGAAGAGCAGGCAATGCTCTTAACCTCTGAGCCATCTCTCCAGCCCCCATCATGCTTCTGATGAATGTCTCCACTTGGCCTCTGCCAGTCCAGGATCCATTTTTATTTTTTAGCTTTTCAAGTGAGACACTATTGCCACTATAATGTCTAACCTGCAGTCAAGAAAGCTCTTCAGAAATGCTGGGGCCTGGCGAAAGGTATGGCCTCTCAACTTTGCTAGTGTAAGTAGGTTTTTAGAATTTTTTTATTTTATGTATATGTGCATCACATGCATACTTGGTGCCAGAGGCCAGGAGAGGGCAACAGATCCCCAGGAATTGCAGTACAGACAGTTGTGAGCCAACATGTGGGTACTGGACAGTCATTCAATGCCCGAGTTTTGTTGTTTCTGTTTTGAAACAGGGTCTTACTATGTATCCATGGCTGTACTGGAACTCAGAGATCTGCCTGCCTCTGCCTCTCAAGTGCTCCGACATTCGGTCTATACTTCTGTATCTTTACTACCCATTCCCATGCATCTTTCCAAGATTTCTGCTTATAGTATTATTTTACTAATGCATTGTTGTTATTGTTATCTTTAAGACAATATCTCACTCTGTAAGCCAGAATGATCTTATGCATAACTGGCTAGACTCACTTGTAGTGATCCTCCTGCCTCAGTCTCCACTGAGATATTAGATATGAACCATAACTAGTTCTGTTAGTACTATTAGTAGTACTTAAGTAGCTCTCCTGTGGTACAGTGCACCGCCTTCTAGACCACAATTATACCTCACTTTAGAGGCCTGCTCACATTAGTTATAGGTCTAGAAGCAGGTAGGCATAAGTCCTGAAAAATCAGCATTATCTTGCTAGGCAACTATCTCTGGGGAGAACTTTAATGGCTCAGGATGTCACCTGCCTCTAGGGATGGGGAGGTCACTTCTGCAGGCAAACAAGATGCAGAATTTAGAGAGCTCAACATCCCCAGTCTCCTCAAGATTTTTTTCTCTAGCTACAAATGGAGAATTTGAGAGTGGAACAGAAAGGAGTGTTTATGGAAGATAAGTAAAGTAGGATGGGGAGGGTCTCTCTCTCTCTCTCTCTCTCTCTCTCATTTTTTTTGAGACAGTTTCTCTGTAGTTTTTGGAACCTGTCCTGGAACTAGCTTTTTTAGACTAGGCTGGCCTTGGACTCACAGAGATCCACCTGTCTCTGCCTCCTAGTTCTGGGATTAAAAGATCGCCGCCCCAGCTAGTTTGACCGTTTTCAAGGTCCACTCATTTTTCCCTACTAATTGAAGAGTCCAAGAATAAGAAAATAGAAATGTAAAAATAAAGAAATATAAAGTTGTAAGTCCAGGAGAAAGAGAACAGATTGTCAGCAGCTTGAGGATGAACTATTAACAGTGGGCTATTTTGCTTTACAACCCATAGCTCTATTTACAGGGCTGGAGCTTCTCTCTGCACCATCCTTGATAAACCAGAGATATGGGCTGAGTTAACTTTTAGGAGCCAGAGATACTGACCTCTGGGTTAGGCACTGTCTCCGTTATGGGAAACTGATGCTATCAAAGGAAAGGCATAGGGCTCCAGTATACACTGCCTGGAGGTACCAGGAGAGACAGTGGATTGATACAGGAACTGGTTTGACTAATGAACTCTGCTAATGGAGATTTTAAGTAAGGCAGTCTGTATGTGAGATTTACCGAGAGGGTGTGAAAAGCTTTCTGCTATCTTCTAAGTTCACAGCCTAAGAACCAATTATTCTAATTTATTAACCCTCTGACATTACTAGCAGTCCCTTTTTCTAGCTAATTGCTAAAGACATCTGTTTTCTTGCAATTAGTGACTTTCGCTGTAATCTCTGAAACATATTTCATGATAGCTGCCTAGTTACCCATTGACCTTAGAACCCCCTCCCCCCTTAGGGTCTCTGCTGGGGGCAAGATCATAAAAAATTTCTTTGTTCAGACCTAATGCTTTTGCCCCTACTATAAAAAGATGGATTCAGAAATCCACCTTTTGCCACAGCCTAATAAATGCCATCTCTGGCTGTAGTCTCAACTAGCTGATAGGATTCTATGACCCGCCGGGCGGTGGTGGCGCACGCCTTTAATCCCAGCACTCGGGAGGCAGAGGCAGGCGGATCTCTGTGAGTTCGAGACCATCATGGTCTACAGAGCTAGTTCCAGGACAGGCTCCAAAACCACAGAGAAACCCTGTCTCGAAAAACCAAAAAAAAAAAAAAAAAAAGATTCCTGCGGTGTTTTTTTCTTTTATTTTTAGGTTTGCTTCTGGTTTTTTATTAGACTTTGGTCTGTCCCAACTTTGCACGACCCACCCCTGGCCCCAACACTACATCAACATCGTACTTGCGTTTTAAGAGTCTACAGGGATATAAACACCCAGCATTACAACTATTGTTTAATACTATACCACAAGAATCAACGGAACCTTCAGAGGCGTGAAATGAATCTTTACCTTCCTAAATGGCAAACAGCTGAAAATAGCCACAAGATGGCGAACAAAGCACTAAAGAAAACACTCGGGTAACAGCGCGCATGTACGAATCCTAATCTTGAGGAAGTTGCACTAAACGCGGGCCTTCCCGCACTATTGGCCCGACGTCCTGTCTTTTCCCTTCGCCATTGGCTACCGGGTCCTTCTCAAGTCAAAACAGCCAATCGCCTTTTCCTTGGGCAAAGCCCACCCTTCCGTGAACGGGGCGGGGCATCCGGAGAGGCGCCCTGGCTCAGGGCGCACGCGCGAGGTTCCGCACCGCGCCGGTTAGAAGCGGGTCTCCTGGGGAGGCGGTGCCGCGGTCCATGAATATTGATTACGCAGCGCGGCCCCGTGCGCCCGCCCCTCCAGACGGCCGACGCTCGGCTGCTCGCGCTCGGGCTCGCGATCGCGATGGGGAAGAAGTCCCGGGCGGTACCCGGCCGCAGGCCTATCCTGCAGCTCTCTCCCCCGGGTCCTCGGAGCAGCACGCCGGGCCGGGATCCCGACCCGGATCCGGATCCCGAGGCTGACTCGACGGCGGCCGCGACCACCCAGTCAGCCCCGGCGGCGGCCGCGACGTCGCCCGCGGTGCCTGCCACCGCTGCCCCTGAGGACTCGCCTTCTGAAGGTAAGTGCGCGCGGGGTGCCCCTGCCTTTATTTGGGACGTCCGGAACTCGAGCCCGGGGCTTGCGGCCTAGGCCTCCTAGGTGCCTCTTCGGACCCTGTGGGGAAGACTAACCCTGGCGCCTCGGCTGCCGGAGACCTGGAGTCTGCGAGACAGTGACCGTGGACACTGGGCCGCGCAAGGCCCGGCCGCGGCTCATCTGAGGCGCCATTGTGGGCGCGGGGGTTTCTCCCGGGAATCTGCAATCCACGAAGGTCTGATACCCCAAGTATCTCTCAAATGACCCTCTCCGATCTTGTTGACGCAAAGGGTGAAGGACAATTTCCACGTGCGAGCCTTGAAGCGGTTGAGCCTATCCTTCTCTGCTTGTGTCACACTTGGTTTCGGTTTTGTTGACATTAAGACAGCCACCTTTTTTTCTTTATGCCAGACAAAGCATCGGTACTCACAGACTCATAGGAAAGTAACAAAACCTGGGCGTTTCCCTGGAACTGTATTTGGCTTAAGAGTAACAATTAATACATGGGGTAGGTGCTGCATAAGTGGGACCATTATCAAGTGTTAAGAAATCTTAAACCGCGCGGTGGTGGAGCACACCTTTAATCCCAGCACTCGGGAGGCAGAGACAGGCGGATCTCTGTGAGTTCGAGGCCAGCCTGGTCTACAAGAGCTAATTCCAGGACAGGTTCCAAAAGTACACAGAGAAATCCTGTCTCGAAAAATGAAGGGGGAAAAAAGAAAACATATTAATAGGAAGAACTTAATGTGTGGAAACCTGTGGCTTATTTACGCATTAAATATTGCAGGTGCCATTCTGATATAATGTTCACATTATTGTTAATGCTGTCGATGTCACTAAATGAGTGGAAGATTCATCACGTTTCATTACCTAATTTGGACTATTGATGCGTGCTGGTTTTATAAGTTGATGAAATACAGGCCTGTAAGGTCAAATTTTGATTTTTGCTTCTTGTGTTTTCTCTGATCCACTGACTGACTCCCGTTTCATTTTGTTCTTTTCAAATATAGATGAACAGGAAGTGGTGGTGGAGGTTCCCAAAGTTGTTCCAAATCCTCCCAAACCAGTCATGACTACCAGACCCACAGCCGTTAAGGCAACAGGTACGGGATTTTGTTGTTCTTTTACCTCTTCCCTAAAATATTTTAAGTTAAAATTGATTTTGTGCCTGGATTGTCTGTTGGATGGTTAAATGTTGCTAATTTACTATTTCTCATAAAAAGTAAAGTTTTTCCGGGGTTGGGATTGTCTGGTGGATGGTTAAGTTAGTATTTCTCATAAAAAGTAGTAAAGTTTCTGGGCATGAGGTTGTGTTACCAGTGATAGAACAGCAGCCAGGTGGTGATGGTGCACGCCTTAATCCCAGCACTCAGGAAGCAGAGTCTGGGGGGATCTCTGTGAGTTCGAGGCCAGCCTGGGCTACAAAGCCAGTTCCACGACAGGCTCCAAAGCTACACAGAGAAACCCTGTCTCAGCAAACGAAAAAAATTTTTTAAAGGGTTTCTGTGTGAAAACTTTTAAGTAACATGAAAGTTCATTTTTGTTGTTTTTTATTTATTTACTGTTATACCTTAAATCCTGTGCACACGCAGGCATACAAGATTGCATGCTTCTATGAACCTATATACAAACCACCTAACTTGTTTATTTTTTTAAGTCAGTGTCTCAAGCTGGCTGGACAGAGACTCCTCCCCATCGACCCATTTGTAGCACTCCACTTCACCCCAGCACTGTGCTACAGATGAGCGCCTCATGCTCAGAGCACGTGGTACAAGAGATCGCAGTGCAAGTCCTTGAGCGTCTTACAAACCAAGCCATCTCCCACTAGTTTCTTTAGGGTCACCAACTATTCCTTATTTTTCATTTTTGATCCTCTATTTATTTGGTTGTGGTTTTTGTTGTTTTCCAGACAGTGATTCATGGTCCAAGATGGCCGAGAACCTATACTGCTGAGGCTGGTGTTTAACTATTGACAGCCCCTGTCTTACAGTTGTGCATCACCACACCACTCATTTTCACACTGCCTTGGCTGCTACCAGTCAAATATTTGTGAAGCTGTAAATCCCTGTTTAAGTCTCCTGCACTCCAGGCACTTCTAGCCCCACCCTCCTGTGGCATTTGCGGCAGTGGTCACTTTGGCAAACCTGAGTTCAATCAACACTCGAACTATCTAAGACTCCAGAACAGTCGATGGGCTGGAACTTGATCAGCTATAAAATGGGTCTACTGTAGTCCTAAGTTGCTTCAGTATTAAACTTTACACATATACTTAAATTTTGTGTGTGTGTGTGTGTGTGTGTGTGTGGAGAGTTATGACATTGGAAAAACAAGGATTTTTTTTCTATGCTTCATATGTATTGAAGATTAAAATGTTTTTTAAGATTAATTTTATTTTTACATTTTTTTTTATTTTTATTTATAAGTATGTGTCTGAGTGTATGCCATATGTGGGGGCCCGGGGAGGCCAGAAGAAGACCTTAGAACAAAGGTGGAGACACAGGTGATTGTCAGCTGTCCAGTGTGAGAAGAACCAAACTCTGATCCTCCGGAAGAATCTCTTCTAGGGGGCTGGAGAGATGGCTCAGTGGTTAAGAGCATTGCCTGCTCTTCCAAAGGTCCTGAGTTCAATTCCCAGCAACCACATGGTGGCTCACAACCATCTGTAAACAAGTCTGGCACCCTCTTCTGGCCTTCAGGCATACACACAGAATATTGTATACATAATAAATAAATAAATATTTTTAAAAAAATCTCTTCTAAACACAGATTTAAATAGTTTATAATTATAGCAACTTTATTCTTAGTCTAAGATGTTTGATGATTTGTTTTGAGAGAGAGTCTCACTTTGGTAGCCCTAGCTGGCCTCAAACAGAAATCTGCCTGTCTTTGCCTCCCATATGCTAGAATTAAAGTCCACTATGACTAGCCCAATTATATTTGTCTTAATGTACCTTAGTTCATGGACCTTTCCATTTGAGAAATAATCATTGTTTGCTTAGTTTTTACTTAGAAAATATGCTTCAACTATTATATTTTGATTGATTTAGGTATCTTGAGATATTTTAATTTTTGAGACAGGGCTACCATTTGTAGTTTAGACTGCCCTAGAAATCACTAGTAGTCCATCTTTGACCCCAATCTTCAGTCATGCTTTACCTCCTGACTGTTGGAAAAACAGACCTATACAACACCTATCTTGAGTCTAATACCAAATTTTGCTACTTTGAGAGTGAGGCTCAGTGATTCATGGTATATTTGGGGAAGGATATCAAGTTTGTATAGATTGACTTTATTATCTTGAAGGGTTTTGCTAGGGGTAGAAACAGGGTGACATTGTATAGGTCTGACTGCCCTGAGCTTGTGTCACCAACCCTGACCCCTTGAGGGGATATTATATTTTTTTCTTTTAAGATTTATTTACTTATTATGTATACAGTGTTTTGCCTGCATGTATGCCTGCAGGCCAGAAGAGGGCACCAGATCTCATAACAGATGGTTGTGAGCCACCATGTGGTTGCTGGGAATTGAACTCAGGACCTCTGGAAGAGCAGCCAGAGCCATCTCTCCAGCCCGATACTATATAATTTATATCTGTGGTAGTTGAATGTCATTCTTTGTGGTTTTAGGTTTTTTTTTAAAAAATAATCTTTTGATATTTTCACACATGACCACATATTTATATATATATATATATATATATATATATATATTATTCACACTCCCATCTTTCCTGTTTTTACGTGTCGTTTGTTTTTTGAGACAAAATTTCATTCTATAGCCTTAGATGTCTAAGAACTCATTTTGTAGACCAGGCTATTCTGGAACTCAGAGATCAGCTGTCTATTGCCTCCTGGGTGCTGGAATTTAAGACACAATGTCATCATGCCCTTTTATGATGATCTTACCTCAATTTCTTGTGTGTCAAGAATATATACTTGTGCCACCGTGCCCAGCATGGGGGTTGTGTGTGTGTGTGTTAGAATTGAATCCAGGTTCTTATACATGCTAAGTACATACTTTTTCAACTAAACTGTAGTCCTAGTCCTAATTTAGTGGTTATTCTGATTTGAAATTAAGTTCTAATTTGTAAATAAACAAAATGTGGCTGGGGCTGGAGAGATGATTGGGAGATTAAAAACATTGGCTGCTCTTCTGGAGGATTTGGGTTTGATTTCTAGTACACACATAATGGCTGAGTGGTGGTAATGCACTCCTTTCATCCTAGTACTCAGGAGGCAGAGGTAGGCGGATCTACATGAGTTTGAGGCCAGCCCAGTCTCCAAGAGCTAGCTCCAGGGTA
>NW_004949096.1:20173327-20179125 GCF_000317375.1 Microtus ochrogaster | reverse complement strand
TCTTGTAGGCCAGGCTGACCTTGAATTCACAGAGGTCTAGAGATCCGCCTGCCTCTGTTTCCCAAGTGCTGGGTTTAAGGCGGGTGCTACCACCTCCTGACTTGTGTAGTCTTTTTTTATTATTATTATTATTATTTTGATGTGCTATTAACTGCTGATACATCTCTCCAGCCCCGTGTATTTATTTTCTTAAATATTTCATAGACTATGTTGGTGTTGGTGTTACTAATGTTTTCCCTTTATCTGTAGGGGGTCTGTGTTTGCTTGGTGCTTATGCTGACAGTGATGATGACGAAAGTGATGTTTCTGAAAAAACAGCGCAATCCAAAGAGGCTAATGGAAACCAATCAGCTGACATTGATAGTACATTGGCAAACTTTCTTGCGGTTAGTGATGCTTTTGTTTACATGTTTCTTTGTTTTGAAATAGTACTTTTGTGACCCTGGCTGGTCTGGAACTTGCAGCTATCATCCTAGTTCTGCCTCCCGAGGGATAGGGACCACTATGCCCTGTCATTTATTCCTATTTTTATTCTATAGGAGATTGATGCCATAACAGCTCCTCAGCCTGCAGCTTCTGTGGTAGCTTCTGCTCCCCCTCCAACTCCACCTCGACCAGAACCAAAGGAAGCAACAACACCTGCCCTTTCTTCCACCTCGTCAAATGGAACAGACTCAACCCAGACACCAGGGTGGCATTATGATACTCAGTGTTCACTGGCAGGAGGTGAGTGTGGTCCCTATTTCAAGATGACTTGAAGGTAATCCTCACTGGTATGTTAGACATTGGCCTTCCTAAATGTGAAGCCAGGTACTTTAGCTCTAGGTCTCAATGTCTGGCCTTTTAATGTAATATTTGGAAGTTAGTAGATAGGATGATGGCCCCAGGTGAGTAATAAAAGCCATTGTTTTGAAAATTTTTGAGGGTTCAGAATTCATTTTTTGAGTATCAGACAGTTTTTAATTTGTTTAATATGATTTTTGTTTTGATGGAAGATTCAGGGATTCAGTCAGGGATTCTCTGTGTAACAGCTCTGGTTATCCTGGAACTCAGTTTGTAAACCAGGATGCCTTGAACTCACAGAGATCTGCCTGCTTCTGCCTCTTGAGTGCTGGGATTTAAGACATGCACCACCATGCCCGGCTGTGAGTAAAATTTTTTGTTTTGTTTTATTTTGTTTTCGAGATAGGGTTTCTCTGTAGCTTTTGGAGCCTGTTCTGGAACTAGCTCTTGTAAACCAGGCTGGCCTCAAACTCACAAAGATCCACCTGCTTCTGCCTCCTGAGTGCTGGGATTAAAGGCGTGCGCTGCCACCACCTGACCTGTGAATAAATTTTTATTGAAAAAATAATTCTTATAGAGGAGTTGTTTACAGGGAACATTTAGTAATGTCTAGAGATACATATTGGGTATCATAATGCAGAGAGGTTTTTCTTTAGTGGTATACTCTAAGGGTGTTGTTAAACTCTGCAATTCAGATTTGAGAACACTATATTAAGTTGTCATGGTTTAAAAGCTATCTTAGGAGAGAATTCAGGATTCTGTGTTTGTGTATGTATATTATACTTACAATATTGCGGCGAACTCCTCTACCAGTGAGAAAGAACAACCACCACACGAGGATTCTTCTCAGATCACGCTTTAATTGGAGTGCCCTTGGTTGAAGGAGCATGAAGCGAGAGGGGGGAGGAAACGAGAGGGCCAGGAAGCGAGGGGCAGAAAGCAAGGGAGAGCAGGAAGCGAGAGAGGGGGGGAGCAAGAGGCCCCGAGAGCACTAAGGCAGCTGCTTATATCGGGAATTGGCACACGGGTCGCCCTGTGATTGGCTGCCATCATCAGCTGACACCAGATTGCGTCGGGATAGGCCCAAGGACCCTTATCCACAGGGACACGCACCTCTCAAAGGCATAGCCAAATATGGAGTTGTTTATAACCAACAAGACAGGATGTAGGCACCATCTTGTAATGGCGATCTTGTCCGGCTTAAAATATGTTTTGTTTTCTTATAGTTGAAATTGAGATGGGAGATTGGCAAGAAGTCTGGGATGAGAACACAGGTTGCTATTATTATTGGAACACACAAACAAACGAAGTAACTTGGGAATTACCCCAATATCTTGCCACACAGGTGCAGGGATTACAGCATTACCAGCCCAGGTAAGTCTAGACCTGAAGAAGAAATTACTTAGGAGAAAATTGTTGCTGTGGGTATTTACCTTTTGTTTTTCTTGACTTTCCCATCCCCAGTTCTGTAACAGGTACTGAAGCTGGTTTTATGGTAAATACAGACACATATATAAAGGAGAAAACTATTACTGTTTCCAGTAATAAAAGTGGACCAGTCATAGCCAAACGAGAAGTTAAAAAGGTTAGTTTTTTTTTTTTTTTGGTTTTTCGAGACAGGGTTTCTCTGTGGCTTTGGAGCCTGTCTTTGGAACTAGCTCTTGTAGATGAGCCTGGTCTCGAACTCACAGAGATCCACCTGCCTCTGCCTCCCGAGTGCTGGGATTAAAGGCATGCGCCACCATCGCCCGGCTAAAGGTTAGTATTTTAAATACTGCGTTTGGTAGTTTTCTAATCTAAGAACTTAATATGCTAGTATTTCACAGCACAAGTGTTTACCTAATCTGTTTCTCTGTGTTAGACAAGGTTTATAGAAATTGCTGACCACTTTAGTGACTCAGATTTAGTGCTATGAAAACTACTTAAGCCATCTAAAGGGACATGGGAACGCTATTATATATATTATACTTATAAATTGTCTTGTGCTTTTTGAGAAGCTGGCTCTGGAGTTGGGTTCCCACACCATCTCAGACCAATGTGTTTGTTTCAGTGTCCTTTCAAATCCTATATGTACTATGGCAAACTGGACCTCCATAGTGGCTGGAGAGCTCAACAGGAACCCATATTACTCTTCCAGCACCCATATCAGGAGGCTCCTAACGGCCTGAACTCCAGTTCTGGGGGAACCAGACTCTGCTGGCCTCTGTAGACTCCTACATTTACATATACAAACAAAATGTTTTAAAGATTTATTTCTTATATATAATGTTCTGCTTGTGTTTATGCCTGCAGGCCAGAAAAGGGAATCAGATCTCATTACAGATGGTTGTGAGCCACCATGTGGTTGCTGGGAATGAAACTCGGGACCTTTGGAAGAGCAGGCAATGCTCTTAACCACTGAGCCATCTTTCCAGCCCCCAATTAAAATTTAAGAAAAATTATAAAAGTCGTCCTTATCCAAAATATTTCAGATTTGAGGTTTTTAGATTTTGGAGTAATTGAATTTATATAAACATACTTTGTGGATAGTCCCATAGTATGAACATAAAAATCATTTATAGTTCATATACATATAGCTTGATAATTTCATATAATTTTTTTGGCATTTATTTACGGGGGTAGGGACACAGTTCCCAGAGTATAGGTCAGAGGACAACCTGCCAATATCTGGTCGCATTATAGTTCTGGTCTACCATGTAGGCTCTGGTTAGACAGACTCAGTCATCAGACTTGGAGTTTTGAGACAGAATCTCTGCAGCCATATTGGCTTAGAATTCATTATATAGATTAAGGTGGCCTTGAATTCACAGGGATCCAGGCAGAGGCAGGTGGGATTAAAGGTGTGCCCTACCACACCCAGCGTTGTCACACTTTTTAGAAAGTGACTTTATCCACTGAAACCTCTCCAGGCTTTCATATAATAGACTTGCATTATTGATTGATTGATTGATTTGAGACAGGATCTCACTATGTAAAGCAGGCTAATGTCAAACTCAGATTTCCCCTGCCCCACAAAAGCTGAGATTAAAGGAGTCTACCACTATATCCAGCCTTACCTATAATGTTTATATAATTATAAACTTTAGTTATATAAATTATAAAATTTAGTTATTTTTTGAAATGGAGTTTAGAAACAAGTGAATTATACATTGAGTTACAATTTATTTTGATTTTTCAGAGTGATACACACAACCTCCCATCCCTACCCACCCCGGTACTTAGGATCAGATTAGGAGGTATCATGTGTTAAATTGTATTCCTAATCCCCAAAGTACAAACTTCCAAGACAGCCTTTGCTATATACCAAATTTGAGTACAGTCTGGGTTACATGAGACCCCCTCCCCAATTTTTTATTTTTATTTTTTTGTAATATGTACATTTCTAGGATGGTTAATAGATAAAATAGGTTTTTTGTTTTTATTTCGAGACAGGGTCTCTCTGTGTATCCATGGCTGTCCTGGAACTCATTCTGTAGACTAAGCAGGCCTCAAACTTGATATCTGCCTATTTCTGTCTCCTAAATGCTGGGTCTAAAGGTTTGCACCACCACCAACCGGTCACTTTAAACATATGAATGAAGCAATTTTGTTTTGAGATTGTATTGTCAAGGCTATCACTAAGTTAGCATTATTAAGGGTAAATTCTATATTTCTTTTCCTCTTGTCTCCCGGATTAGATAGCATTTAAGCATGCACCTTCAATGCCCAGCTTAAGCATATATTTTATTTTAGAAACTTTATTTTCCTCCTAAGTTCCCTTTGAAACATGAGCTTTTTTTCACCTTGCAGAAGAAGGTGAAGATTTATGTAGTCATGTGTTAACAAAATGCTGATGTCATGGCTATCTCTGCTTCCTACTAACTTCCCTTCGCTATCCAGAGACAGTAGATTGTATTTCAACTACTGCCTTCCTAAAGCAGTGTTTCTTCGTGTGCATGTAGTGTGTACTAATATGTTGGGTATGGGTGTTTTGTGCGTATCCAGTAATTAAGAAGCTAGTTAATACAAATAATTGAATATTCCAAGGGATTATTTTGAGAGTTGTTAGTCAATGCTTTTATTCTTTATAGGAAGTGAATGAAGGAATTCAAGCTCTTTCCAACAGCGAGGAGGAAAGGAAAGGGGTGGCAGCAGCGTTGCTTGCTCCCTTGCTGCCTGAAGGAGTGAAAGAGGAAGAAGAAAGATGGAGAAGAAAAGTCATTTGTAAAGAAGCAGATCCCGTGTCAGAGGTTAAGGAAACAAGCACAGCAGCGGAGGAAATGGGGACTGTCATGAAGCCCCAGGAAGTCACCCTGGACAGCTTAGAAGACCCTTCTCAGGAGGATCTTTGCAGTGTTGTTCAGTCTGGAGAAAGTGAGGAGGAAGAAGAGCAAGATACCCTTGAGCTGGAGCTAGCTTTGGAAAGGAAAAAAGTAAGGTTTTGAAGATTTTTAAAATATAGTTAACTTTTCTCTTTGTCATGGCAAAGTGTCTGACATAAGCGTCTTAAGGAAAAGAGGATGTATTTCGGATGACAGTTGAGGGTACAGCCCATCCCATTGTGTGGCAGTGATGAGCATGGCTCTACCTAGAGGATTGTGTGTTTCCATAGTCAGGAAGTGAAGATGAATGCTGGTGCTCAGCTGGCTGCTTTCCCATTTTTTTTGCTCATTTTGAGACCCCCCAGCTCATGGCCTGATGCTGCCACAATAAAATGCTCATGAAAACCTCTCTTACTAATATACCCATAGATGAGTCTCATATGTTCTTCTAGAACCATTCAAGGGGACAGTGCTGATTAATCATCACTGATTTAAGGGACTTACTTTCCCTTATTACTGTTATGCTCGGGTTGTTATGCTCAACTTACAACCATTATTGGGACTTGACTTTTGCTCATCTCTTCACCTGTGTTATTTTTGAAGATTTTTTTTTTTTTCTGGTTTTTCGAGACAGGGTTTCTCTGTGGCTTTGGAGCCTGTCCTGGAACTCGCTCTGTAGACCAGGCTGGTCTCGAACTCACAGAGATCCGCCTG
>NW_004949096.1:20169224-20172322 GCF_000317375.1 Microtus ochrogaster | reverse complement strand
AATTCACAAAGGTTTGCCTGCCTTTGCCTCCCGAGTGCTGGGATTAAAAGCATGTGACACTACTACGTAGCTTTTGTGTAATTTTTTTTGTCCCCCCACCCCTACCCCTCACCCCTAAGCTGAGGGGCAAACCCAGGACCTTGCATTTGCTAGGCTACCACTGAACTAAATCTCCAACCCCATGAATGAACATTTATTAATAGCAGAGGAATATATGGAAATGGAACATAATTTTGAGCTGTGAAAGAAAGTGGTTAAAAATGCTGCTGCTGCTTCTCAAGTTTTTTTACATGCAGTATTCTATCTGCATGTATGCCTGCAGGCCAGAAGAGGGCACAAGATCTCATTACAGATGGCTGTGAGCCACCATGTGGTTGCTGGGAATTGAACTCAGGACCTCTGGAAGAACAGCCAGTGGTCTTAACCTCTGAGCCATCTCTCCAGCCCAAAAGTTTTAAACTTAAAAACCAGTTATGACCATTGTTCTTAGTACTTGCAGTATTTAACTGTTGATAAGTAGTTAATATCATGCTAATTTTATTAACACATTCTTTGTAGGCAGAGTTAAGAGCCTTGGAAGAAGGAGATGGAAGTATGTCAGGGTCCAGTCCACGTTCTGATATCAGCCAGCCAGCATCTCAGGATGGAATGCGTAGACTTACGTCTAAAAGAGGAAAATGGAAGATGTTTGTTCGAGCTACCAGTCCAGAGTCCACCAGCCGAAGTTCTAGTAAAACTGGACAAGAGACTCCAGAAAATGGAGAACCTGGTAATTTGTGCTTCCCATAAACTAATTCCCTCCCCATCCCTCTCTCTTGGAAACCACTGAGCTTTGCATCCCTAGAGCATAGTAAACTTTAGAGTACTGGGTAGTGTGATAAGCCTTCTCTGTTTTTCTTCTTACATAATAGCGGGGAGATGGTGTTCTTAGTATTTGAAATTCTATAAATGAAGCTTTCTTCTACATCGCTTGTTTTTTGTTTTTCTTGTAGACATGCACGAATTTGAGAGGTTGACCTCAGTCAGGTCCTGTATTTCTTACAAAGTTGGGATTACTACTTGTTTCCACAGCAGGAAATAAGATTGTTTCAGCCTTTCTGTTTCTCTTCTTTGTCTGTCTTTACTGTGCGTGTGCCATGGTGTGTGTGATGAGAGGGTCGGTTCCTCTGCCTTCCCATGGGCTCCGAAGGACTGACGCAGGTCATCCTCACTGAACCACACCAGCCCCAGCTTGTAAGACGTGGATGAATATCCCTTTGCTTACTACAGCTAGGAGAATAGCAAAGGTCTACTGGCAAGCCCAGTCTTGGTTCTGTTCTCTGTAAAAGTTACCCTCTTTATTATGGGTAGGTTGACAACCTGACTCTGTCACAGGATTCAGGTTCTTCCATTTCAATTCCCAGTTAATCAGAGAACTCTAAATAAAGCTAATGTTTTCATTTACATTTGACTCTAATTTTGTGTTGGAAAATTAGGAGTAAGATTCGAGCACCAAGCCTTTCTACAGTATATTTTCCACAAGACACTTTTTATCAGTTCTAGCTAAAATGCTACCTAATAATACAAGTAATATATGTTGTTGTTTGGTTTTTTTGAGACAGCAGATAAAACCACTAAGGATGACAATCTGTGTTTGATTCCCAGGACCTGAGTGGTGGGAGGAGGAAGAAAGGAAGTCTTAAAAAGTTGTGCTCTGACATCCACACATGCACCATAATGTGCACACATCTACACTCCTTTATGCCACACCTGCACAATAAGTAAATGTAATTTTTTTAAAAAGAATCTGGAGCTGGTTGGTGGTGGTACGCTCCTTTAATCCCAGGACTCAGGTGAAAAAGGCAGGTGGATCTCTTTGAGTTCGCTCAAGACCAGAGGTCTACAGAATGAGTTCCAGGATAGTTAGGGTTATACCAAGAAATCCTGTCTCAAAAAACAAAATACAAACAAAAAGAATCTGGGTGGGATGACACCTGCCTTTAATCTTAGCACTTGAAAGACAAGCAGGCAACCAGATCTCTTGAATCCTAAACCAGCCAGGGCTACACTGTATAGCCTCTTTTGTTTTGTTTTGTTTTTTTCCAGCAAATAAAGAATTCTGGTTTCCTATCCCTGCTATACATTTTGTCTTTTTTATGTACATACATTCTTCCAGACCATTTTCCTTTTTTTGTTGTTTTTATTTTTTATAGATTTATTTTATGTATTTGAGTGCTCTATTGACTTTTTGCCAGAAGAGTGTTTCTGACCCCACTATAAATGGTTACAAGCCATCATATGGTTGCTGGGAATTGAACTTAGGAACTCTTAACTATTGAGCCGTCTCTCCATCCCGCTTGTTGTTTTAGACTGCCTGGTATCTTGTCAAAATAATATGATGGATTAAGTTGTACATTTTTATGATGGAATTGTATGCCGCAGTGCAGAAATGAATGAGTCGTAATTATTGGTAACAACATAGGAATTTTTGAGACGGTGTTGAACAAAAAACAACATGGAAAATCATGGTCTGGTCTGTATATTGTAAGCCAGAAAATAGGCAAAAACTTGATGAAACTAAGGAATAACACCATCAAAATAGAGGTTGTCTGTAGAAGGTTGTAGGTAGAAAGGTTGATGACAGGTACAGGGATCCAGATGAAGCCAAATTGTAGTTTCTTTGTTCTTTATGTTGCTCACACTGTATTACATGTATTTGTCAAGGTGTTTATCAATATATATTACTCTAATAAACATGCTACTATATGTATCTTTATGCACATTTTAGTTTTACTAAGATACATTCTTTTCTTTTTTTAATTTAATTATTTTTGTTTTATGTACGTTGGTGCATGAACGCCTATGTGAGGGCATCAGAAGCCCTGGAACTGGAGTTACAGACAGTTGTGAGCTGCCATGTGGGTGCTGGGAATTGAACCTGGGTCCTCTAGTGTTCTTAACTACTGAGCCACCTCTCCAGCCCCTACAGATAGATTCTTTGTTATTTATATCTTGGGAGTGTGTGTTTTGCTTTTCAGCTTTTATTTGATAAGAATTTTAATAGTATATTTTTTTCTTTTTGGTTTTTCTTTTTTTTTTTTTTTTTCTTTTTTTTTTTT
>NW_004949096.1:20161661-20168209 GCF_000317375.1 Microtus ochrogaster | reverse complement strand
AGCTCTGTAGACCAGGCTGGTCTCGAACTCACAGTGATCCGCCTGTCTCTGCCTCCCGAGTGCTGGGATTAAAGGCGTGCGCCACCATCGCCCGGCTACTTGCAGGTTTTTTAGAGCTGCTTCTGAGACTACAGCGTGCACATGTACACAGCAAGAAAGAGCTGGTTAGAAGCTGGATGAGGAAGTTTTCACTAAACCATATTAACTTCTTATCAACTGCCAAAACCACAAATAAATGGGAGCATGTGAGTGAGTTTTGTATACTCAAGGCATATTATAGCAGTGTTAATTGGTACAGATTAATCTGGCCAAATTCAGGTCGTATAGCTTTTATCTATTTACTCCTGTCCAAACATGTTAGGACAACATGCATTCTGTGGTAGAGGATGACCAGTGATGTTTACATTGATGACATTGTTGTCCAATATTCCATCGCTTGCTGCAAACATGCTTTCCCAGAGACCGGGGAACTACAGCCTCACGCTCTCTAATTGACTTCTAACAGAGCCTCAGCTTGATGATAGGAAGGTGAAGTGGGGGCTGCTCACACCAATCTTGAGGAGGTTGCTGGGTGCCTTGTAAACATTGAGGTTCTGTGGCTTGGTGATAGCCCACTACAGTCTTCACAGCCACCTGCCTTAGGGTCTTAGAGTTCACACCTGTATAACTTAAGTTTTTGTTTAATTGCCCTATAGAATCTTCCAGTTAGAATTAAAATTGCTTTTCACCTGCCACTAGATAGACTTCTAAAATATGATTTTTATAAGTTAATAAGTCAGACTAATAGATTTTTGTTTCAAATCATTTAAAAATGTAGAAAAAACAAGGGCTAGCAAGATGACTCAGTGGGTAAAGGCATTTACTGCCCAACAATGCAGTCATGACTTGAGTTCAATCCCTAGGACCCATATAAATGTAGAAGGAGAGAACCACCTTCACAAAGTTGTTCTCTAATGTCCACGTGTGCACAGTGGCATAACAATACACATACATAGAATATTATTTTAATTATCACTTAAAAAGCCTAAGGGGTATCATTATCTGTTTCTATAATTCTGACACTTAGGATACAGAGGTTTTAGGACCATAGGTTTCAGGATAGACTGGGCTACCAAGTGAGATCATATTCTAACTTTCATTTTATCTTATCTTAGAGTTTGTAAAATGTCTTGCTCTGTATCCCTGTCTAGCCTAGAGCTCCCTGTGTGGGTTTTGGTGGTGTGTTGAATTAATTTTTCTTCCCTTCACCTCTCAAGTGTTGGGATCATGGGTGCGTGCTACCATGTCAGTTGTGAAGCCATATAATGGGAGAGAAGGGATCTTGTCCAGGTTGCCTCTGCTGTCATCTAGAATGGCTGGGACTATTGGTATAGACAAACTATATGAATCTTGATGGTCTTATAAGTTCTTACAGTTCTTAGCCACTTCAGGATTTCAGGAAAGTAATGGGGCGAGTTTTTGGTGGTGGTAATTTTTTTTTTTTTTAAAGGGAGTTCTGGGGGCTGGAGAGATGGCTCAGAGGTTAAGAGCATTGCCTGCTCTTCCAAAGGTCCTGAGTTCAATTCCCAGCAACCACATGGTGGCTCACAACCATCTGTAATGAGGTCTGGTGCCCTCTTCTGGCCTGCAGGCATACACGCAGACAGAATATTGTGTACATAATAAATAAATATTTTAAAAAAAAAGGGGGGGGAGTTCTGTATGGCTGTCTGTCTTGGTATTTACCTGTTTAGACCAGGTTGGCCTTGAACTCAAAGAGATTCTCCTGCCTCTCTGCCTAAGTGATGGAGCTAAAGACATGTACCACCATGACTGGCATTGATGACTTGTTATATAGTCCAGACTGGCCTGAAACTCAGGATCCTTATATCCGTTCCGGGATACTAACAGGCGTAACCTGTGCTTGGCAGCTGAAGTTGATGCTGCCCAACTTTTCTTCCTATTCCGCCCAATTTGGTAAAGAATCCTGTGTATTCCTAGTTTGATACCTAGCTTTTGTAAGAAATGGAAGGAAAGATGGTAAAGACAAAGGGAAAGCGTAAACTCTAAGGTAAACATGGTAGTAGAACAATGGGATTTTGTGGTCGCCTTTCCAGAAAAGGTACCTTGGGTGCTGATGGATGAGTTATTAGAACTTTGATAAAGCAGGCAAGAGAGTTGCAAAGAGAAGAAAATGTGTTTTGGAGCTCTCGGTTGTCTGGGTTGGCTTAATTTCATGGTGTTTTTGTTTTTGTAGCAATCGGTGCTGAAAATTCTGAAAAAACAGATGAAAATTCAGACAAGGAGGCAGAAGTAGAAGAGTCTTCTGAGAAGATAAAAGTCCAAATAGCACCTAAAGTAGAAGAAGAGCAGGATTTGAAAGTACGGGTATTTGTGATCTTCACTGGGGAGGTGGACATGGAGAAGGCTGGCCTGAGACTTGGGATACTCCTGCATCAGTATCCCAAATGCTGGGATTACAGGTTCAGCCATTAAACTGTTGCTAACTTCTGTTAGCAAGTCATAAGCTTTATTGTGTTCAAAACTAAAATTCTCATTTTGTTAGAATAAAAGATTTTATTTAAGGCTAGAATAAGAATGATGCTGAGAAGTAAGTTGTATGAAAATTGTAAATACTTTCATTGAAATTAATCCTTTGCTGGAAAGAAATATAGGCTTCTCTGATTTACAAGTACTAAAAAGAGGAAAGATTTAATTCTTATGTGAAATGCTTGTCTTTAGGCCAGGTGGTGGTGGTGCACGCCTTTAATCCCAGCACTTGGGAGGCAGAGGCAGGCGGATCTCTGTGAGTTTGAGGCCAGCCTGGTCTACAAAGTGAGTTTCAGGACAGGCACCAAAGGTACACAGAGAAACCCTGTCTCGAAAAACCAAAAAAGAAAAGAAAAGAAAAGAAATGGTTGTCTTTAAAGGAAAGCACATTTGTTTCCAGTTGCATTTGTAGCCTCATGAGATTCTTTTCTATTCACAGGGATTTATAACCAGGACCACATCTGGTTATGCCCAAATCTGAACTGTTTAAGTCTTAATTTGTAAATAACTGAATGCACATCCTCCATATATGTTAAAACACCTGGGCTGCTTATAATACCTCATACTACATCTAATACTACGTTAACGGCCATTTGAAAATGGTTCTTTTGAAACAGTATCACGGAGCTCAGGCAGGGTTGGAACTCAGTCCTCCATCCTCAGCCACAGGAGTGCTGGGATTATTGGCCTGTACTACCATACCTGGTGTACACTGTATTGAGAGATATAGCCAAAAATGTCTATGCTTCTTTAACATAGACTGATTTATTTATTTATTTATTTATTTATTTTCTAAAATTCTTAGTTTGTTGATTTAATGTGACCCTTTAAATGTGATTTGTTGGAAAAAACTGTAGCATGTATTTTTCTGTATTGTGCAACCTAGAAGGGACTGGGAGAATGTGATTTTCTAGCAAAAGTAAATGAAGATTTGGACAATATTGGAATATCATTTGTGATATTTTCCTTTCAGTTATTTTAAGATATAGTTGACATATTTACCATTTATAGTAAGATGTTTTATGTGTGTGTGTATAGTCACATCACAGATCTTTCTTTCTTTGGTATAGGACTGTTAGACTATTTTTCTGAATTTCAGCTGTACAATGTTGGGTATTGTCACCAAGCTGTACCTTAGAGCCCAATTTTGTGGTGTGAATGGTTTCTACCACTGGACCAGTATTTCCCTTATCACTTCAGCCTTAGCAGCAACCACAATTTCGATATTCTCTTTATGTAAATGTGGTTGTTTAAGATTAGAATCTATGTTCAGCTGTTGAAATTTATGCTGTTTGAATACATTGTAATAGAGTGAGTAGATAAACATTTTTATTATTTATGTGAATTTTATTATAAAATAGAATTCTAAGCATGTCTAGCTATAGTTATTTGTGTACAGCTAATAAATTTCCAGTATCTGTAATAATAAATTAATGAAGGAAGGAATGCTCGAGTTCTGGTTTAATTTTTTTCTGTTCTTTATTACAGTTTCAGATTGGAGAACTGGCAAATACCCTGACAAGCAAATTTGAATTCCTAGGGATTAATAGGCAGTCCATCTCCAATTTTCACATGCTGCTCTTACAGACTGAGGTAATTCATCTGGTTTTGGCGTAATTGTCACTTTGTTGTTTTATTTTTTATTTATTCTTTTCCAAAATGTATTATGTATACAGTGTTCTGCCTGCATGTATGCCCGCAGGCCAGAGGAGGGTATCAGATCTTATTACAGATGGTTGTGAGCCACCATGCTGGGAACTGAACTCAAGACCTCTGGCAGAGCAACCAGTGCTCTCAACCTCTGAACCATCTCTCCAGCCCTTTTGTTTTTGTTTTTCTGAGACAGAACCTATGTAGCCATGGCTGGCCTGAGCTTAATGTACAGACCAGGACTGTCTCAAATTTAGAAATTCCTGCTCTGTTCTGGGACTAAAGGCTCTTGTGCCACACTCAGCTTATTTAGCGTTTATGAAAGTTTTGTTTGTTTTTTGAGACAGGTTGTCCTGGAACTTACTCTATAGACCAAGCTGGCCTCAAACTCAACAAGATCTGCCTGCATTTTGCCTCCTTGTAGTAATAGGAGCGGTGGGGCTGCGTCCCCAGCACCCCGGCTTCCTGGCTAGCTTATGCCCTGAAATAACAACACACAAATTGTATTCATTTAGACACTGCTTGGCCCTTGAGCTCTAGCCCTTACTGGCTAATTCTGATACCCGATCAACCCATCTCTAATAATCTGTGAGCACCGCTCTTACCGGGAAGATTCTAGCCTACATCCATCCTGGGTTGGAGCTTCATCACGTGCATCTGCTCGGGAGCAGGGAGCATGTCGTCTCTGTCTGAGGCATCTTACCTCACTTCCTCTTCCTCCCAGCATTCTGCTCTGTTTACTCCACCCACCTATGTTCTAAGCTATGAGCCCAAGCAGTTTGTTTATTACTCAACAAATGAAATCAACAGATTGATATATGACACTCCTACATCACCTCCTGAGTGCTGGGCTTTTGCCACCACTCCCCTCCTGAAAGTTTGATTTTTATTTAGATGTCTGTATACACATAGAGGCCAGAAGAGGACGTCAAATCCTCTGAAGCTGGAGTCACAGGTGTCTGTGAGCTACCTGGCATGGGTACTGGGAACCAAATTTAGGTCTTAATTGCCAAACCAACTCTCCAATTCCTGTGGGTTTTTCTTTTGTCATTGTTGTTTTTGCTTTTCGTTTTTCAAGACAGAGTTTCTCTGTGTATAGCCCTGGCTGTTCTGGAACTCACTCTGTAGACCAGGCTGGCTTTGAACTCACAGAGATCTGCTGCCTCTGCCTCCTGAGTTCTGGAATTAAAGGTGTGTGCTACCTCCACCCAGCTTCCAGTCCTTGTTTTGTTTTTAATGCCTGGGTGGTGTTCATGCCTATGTCTATGTGCATGTGTACAAGTAGAGTCCTGTACTGAACATTAAGAACCGTTCTCCACTGTATTTCACCTTATTAATTGAGATACTTTCTCACCTGAGTCTAGAGCTTACCAATACTTGTGGTATGTTTGGCCAACTTGCTCAGCGTGTCTCCACTTTCTGAGTGTTGTAATTTCAGGGGGGCCATGGTGCTTGCCTGGCTTTTATTTGGGGTGTGGGGATCTTAATTCTGGTCCTGATGCTTGTGGCAAGAACTTTAATAACTGAGCTATCTCCATAGCCCATAAATAGTGCTTGAATGGCACTCTTTGTTAAGAATGTGTTTATGGGGCCAGAGAGATGGCTCAGTGATTGGGAGCACTGACTGTTCTGCCAGAGGATCTGGATTCAGTTCCCATCACCCACGTGGGGAACTAACAACTGTAACTCTAGGATCCATCACCTTCATACAGACATACACGCAGGCAAAACACCAACACATATGAAATAAAAATAAATTATTTTTTAAAAAAATGTGTTTTGTAGCTGGGCAGTGGTGTTACATGCCTTCAATCCCAGCACGTGCTAAGCAGATGCCAGATGAATCTCTTGACATTTAGGCCATCCTGATGAGTTCCAGGAGAGCTAGGGCAGAGAAACCCTATCTCAAACCCCACCCCAAAATGTGTTTTGTGGGTAGGGAGATGTCACAGTGGGTATAAATAGTAATAAAAGAGATGACCTTTGTCTCAGAACCCATAAGGTGGGAGAACCAACTCTACAAAGTTGTCCTCAAATTTCCACTTGGAGCAAATCACTCACACCCCCACACACAGTAGTAATAAATAGTTTTGTGGAGGAGGGGTTGAGACAGGGTCTCTGCAATCCTGGTTGTCCTGGAGATCACTATGTAGACAAGGCTAACCTCAGACTTACAGGTCCTCAGGCCTCAACTGAGATTAAAGGCTTGTACTACCACTTCCAGCTTTTGAAATTTTAAAAATGTGTTTTACAGTATTAACTCTGAATTCATATTTGAACTATCAGCGCTGCAGGTAGTCACACTTTATTAAATAAAGCAAAATATCACCTTAATAGACATACATTTAAGAAGTGGCTTTTTTTTTTTT
>NW_004949096.1:20158579-20161021 GCF_000317375.1 Microtus ochrogaster | reverse complement strand
TTGTTGTTCCTGTCCTGGAACTAGCTCTTGTAGACCAGGCTGGCCTCGAACTCACAGAGATCTGCCTGCCTCTGCCTCCCAAGTGCTGGGATTAACCGCCCAGCATTCTAATCTCAATCTTAATTCTCTGTTGATTCTAGACTCGAATTGCAGATTGGCGAGAAGGGGCTCTTAATGGAAATTACTTAAAACGAAAGCTTCAGGATGCCGCAGAACAACTAAAACAGTATGAAATAAACGCCACTCCTAAAGGCTGGTCCTGCCACTGGGACAGGTACGCACTCTTCTCCCCTTTTCATCTTTCACCTTTGACATCATGATTTGTGATCGCCACCACCTGACGCCATGACAGCCTGTCTGGAGCCTGAGAGCAGCTGCAGTCAGCGGTGCTGGGCAGGCAAAAGCACTGCAAGCAGAGTTTGCCCAGCCACACATTTGGAGAAACAAAATCAGTGTTTAAAAGTGTTCCATGTAACGGATTTTTTCCCAAGATTGGACAAAGCCGGTTTTTACTCTCCAGAGTGTTGCACGGAGTAGGGCGGGCTTGGGGGTTAAGCGCATGCGAGAGCTCTGTGCGCTTTACAGGACCTCTGGAAGCAACTACTCCTGATTAACCTCGGTGACGTTCAGGAAAGCTTCGTGACTGAAGATGAGTGAAGAACAAGAGTACTATCCTCTGCCAGCAGGTCAGATGAAAACATTTCTTTTTATATTTGGCTTTTCTTGATTTTTTTTTTTTTTCGTTATTTGAAATCTTTGCTCTTTTATTTTTCAGCTCCCAGATCCTCTCCCTCTCTTTAGCTTTCACTGTGTTTGATATCAAGAATTTGAAATGAATTCCACGGTCCAAGAGGGGAAGAGTCACCTTTCACTTCGATGTTCTCTTCTTTGGAAGGGAAATTAGTGTTCTAGGCAACTGAGTCCCTTCATTAATGAAACCTGGAACCCGGTTATGCATTGGCAAAAAACAAAAACAAATGAAAGAAAAGAAATGATACTTTTGGAGAGGGCTAAGGGCTGTATTCACAGAGCTGCTGACACTGCAAATAGCTTTGAATTTTCCTGGGTTTTCCATCCTCAATTGTCAAAGCTCTTTGTTGCCTTTGTGAATAGCAGTCCATAAGAAGAGGTTCGTCCCTGTGAGAGCAGACTGCTTGCTGTCCTGGGACAGGACCAAATGGAAGTGTCCCTGTAGGAGAACAGACTTTAAAACATGTGTTTTCTTTCTTGTACTGTAGGGATCATAGACGATATTTCTATGTAAACGAACAGTCGGGCGAGTCTCAGTGGGAATTCCCAGACGGTGAGGAGGAGGAAGAAAGCCAAGCACAAGAAGTGAGAGATGAGATTCTTCCTAAGTCGACTGTGAAAGATAAAACCTGCACTGATCCAAACTCTACAGAGTCCTCTGAGAATTCCACAGGTAGGACAGTCTACTCTGTTGTAGTTGAACAGTTTTGGGGAAAAGGACATTAATATTTTTACTATAGGACAATTTGTAGCATAGTAATAAGATACGCTAATTGCAAAGTCCAACTTAAACTAAGAGAATGCTTGAGTTACACTGAAAGGAATTAATTCAATGACTAGTCAGAAAGCCAAATAACTACCTTTTGATCTTAAAAGATTTCATGTAATAAATATTAATTAGTACATGTTTTTGCTTACTCATTAATAGAGTACAAATCAAAATTCACATTAAATTTAAAAATATAAGAGACCTGTATGTAGACGTAAATTTCTGTCCCGCCTGGTCCTGCAGCCATTCAGTCCCAAAGAAATACAGAGGCTTATATTAATTATAAACTCTTTACCCTATTAGTACAGGCTTATTACTACCTCTTAACAACTTAAATTAACCTATAATTCTTGTCTGTGTTTGGCCACATGGCTTGGTACCTTTTATCAGTGAGGCATTCTCATCCTACTTCTTCTGTGTCTGACAACTGCATCTCTGCCTTTCCTCTTCCCAGAATTCTCCTAGTCTGGTCACCCCACCTATACTTCCTGTCTGGCTATTGGCCAATCGGCATTTTATTAAACCAATATGAGTGGCAAATTTTTGCAGTGCACATGAGCATTATCCCACAACATTCCCCCCTTTTTTTTTCTTTTCAAAACAAGAACTCTGAATCTAATCTCATTTAGCTTTTTTCTGAGCATTATTCATAATTACTTGTAAGTAAAACTCTAAACAAAGACAGACATCCAAAATCCATTTTTGGGGAATGTGGGTGCAGTCTCCTAGACTATTCCCTGCTGTTGGGGGTGCTGATAATCTTAAGGAGACCCAAAGAAACTTTAGGATTGTGTTCAAGTTCTGACTGGTGTATTTTGTTTTTGTTTTTTTGTTTTTTGTTTTTTTTTTTGGTTTTTTTGAGACAGGGTTTCTCTGTGGCTTTGGAGCCTGTCCTGGAACTAGCTCTTGTAGACCAGGCTAGT
>NW_004949096.1:20145404-20158254 GCF_000317375.1 Microtus ochrogaster | reverse complement strand
ATCTCATTACAGATGGTTGTGAGCCACCATGTGGTTGCTGGGAATTGAACTCAGGACCTCTGGAATAGCAGGCAATGCTCTTAACCACTGAGCCAACTCTCCAGCCCGAACCTTATTTTTTTTTAACCCAGAATGAATCACAGCCCCTTATTTCCTGTGGAAACAAAAGCAAAACCTCTTCTCCAAAGTAACATATCTTTTGAATTAAATTTTGAAGTCAGGGGCTGGAGAGATGGCTCAGGAGTTAAGAGCACTGCCTGCTCTTCCAGAGGTCCTAAGTACAATTCCCAGCCAACCACATGGAAGCTCATAAATCTGTAATAGGATCTTACGTCCTCTTCTGGTATGCAAGCATGCCTGCATGCAGAATACTGTATGAATGATAAGTAAATCTTTTTTAAAAAAATTTGAGGTCAAGGCATTTTCAAAATTATATAGGTTGGATTAATCCAGCAGCATTTATAATCAAATATTTTTAGCAGCTGTTGTTCTATCCTCAGCAGTCAAACAGTTCAAAGACAACACAGTAACATACAGTATCCAGATTCATCTTTACATTGCTTTGTTTTTTTTTTACTCTTTTATCTTTATGTTTTATTTATTTATTTATTTATTTTTTGAAAGAGGGTTTCTCTGTGTCTTTTTCTGTCCTGGAATTTGCTCAGTAGATCAGGCTGGCCTCTAAATCAGAGATCCACCTGCTTCTGCCTCCCAAGTGCTGGGATTAAAGGCGTGCACCACAACACCCAACTATTTCTTTTTTTTTAAAGGACTTTCTTTATCCTTTTATTCTCCCAAACCTACATATATTTTTAAACAAACTGTAAACTGTTTAGAGGGTTTTTTGTTCCCCCGTTGAATCTGTCTTTATATCTCTTTTTCTGACCACATGAGTCTTTAATCTGCTAAGTGATATGACTAGAATTAAAGCTGCAGCTTTGGCAGCTGCCTCCACCCCATTTCTTAGCTTTTTAAGTGTCTAGCTTCATGGCTGGTCTGGTACTTGCTAGATAGACTGAGGCTATCCTCAAACTCATAGAGATCCATCTGCTTCTGCCTCCCAAGTGCTGGGTTAAAGGTGTGCAGCCACACCCACCCAGATCTCTTTTTTGTTTGTTTATTTTTAAAACATGGTTGCTAGGTTGAACTCAGGTTGCCATGCTTGTAGCACAAGCACTTTGCTATTTCCTGTTCTTGTGCTTTTTGTTTTTTTAATCATCTCATCTTATTTGTGCACGTGTCTTTGCACTTTGTGTGTGCCTAGTGCCATGCACTTCAAAGGCAAAGACGATCAGAGTCCCCGAAATCCACAAATGGTTGTGAGCTGCCATGTGGGTGTTGGGACTCATCTGGAGACTGTCTTGAAACTTGCTCTATAGATCAGACTGGCCTCAAACTCAGAGATCTCCCTGTATCGTTTCCTGAGTGCTGGATTAAAGATGTGTGCCACCACCACCTGACTAGGAAACTTTGATAGCATAAGAAGAACCTCCTTTTTTTGTCTTCTTCCTATCAGGTATGTTGTGGCTTATTTCAACGAAATGACTAAGATAATGCTATCCTGTCCCAACATTATTTTGTGCCTGCATGGCCACTTCTCAGTCTTCTACACCCAACAGCCGCATTCACCTTGGTGATGCTTCTAGGATTGTCCATGGCATTGAGCATGGTTCAAACGTTTATTATGTGGTGTCTGGAAGATGCCACTGAACCTTACAAAGAAAGCAGATGTTACTAGACCACTCTAAATCCCTCACTAATGGAATTATGGCTTTGTCTTTAAGAATGCTGTACCCCTGAGCTTTGGCACCAGGAGAATTTCTAGAGGTGCGAACCCATTCTTGGTCTGTCCATTAATAAAGGACTCAAAATTTTTTAATTAGCTTAATCAGCGTGGTTGTCAGTGACTGTCTCAATCAAGAGTCTAAGGCAGGAAGATTGGGAACTTGAGGGCAACCTGGTGGAAACCCACCCCCCTCTACACACTTCCCCATTTTCAGTGCAAAAAAGTGTTTCTTGCTTCCATCAAGAAATTTGCAGTCATATCCCTAATGATTTTGTTAACATCATTAAGAAGCCTAGATAACATTAGATGAACTAAAATATCACAGATTATAATGGTAATGTATAGAGTTAAAGCAAGAGTAAGGGATTTTACTCTGCCACATTTACAAGTCTACTTTTGGTAGCAGTGAGTGACAAATATTCCTAGTAACAGTTTATGGTTTTTTTCTTTAGTACATAATAAACTGAGGCTTGATTTTGGTTGAGTGGATGATTCCATTCTTAACCACTCTAATGATTTTTGATTGTTTGAATCAGACTCCCAAACTGTTCTCAAACTCCCTATACAGACAAGGAAAGTATGACCTCCAAATCCTAGGTGCTGAGATCCCAGTTACCTACCAGCACACTGGGACTCTTGATCATAGTTCCTCATTTTATACACTCCCTAATTGACTGCTGTACAGGTAACAAGTCTTAAGGGTTGGGGGTTTGGGGGTTTTTGTGTTTGTTCCTTTAAATAACACTTCAATGTCAGGCATTAAGATTTTATTCTATTGTTGATGGCAAACTGTTGGTGCTGTCTGGTAAAAGGTAAACCTTGAGCCATTTTTTGGGTGCGGAGTGTGGTTTGCTTTTGTGTGTGTGTGTGTGTGTGTGTGTGTGTGTGTGTGTGTGTGTGAGAGAGAGAGAGAGAGAGAGAGAGAGAGAGAGAGAGAGAGAGACAGACAGACAGACAGACAAGGTTTCTCTGTAGCCCTCTGGCTGTCCTAGAATTCACTCTATCGACCAGGCTGGCTACCCTCAGAGATACGCCTGCCTCTGCCTCCCAAGTGCTGGGATTAAAGGTGTGCTCACCATTCGGTTCACTATGCCCATCTTTAAAACCATCTTTTATTAAAAGAAAAATGAGGGTGTCATCAGAATTGCTTGGTGGGTAAAAGTTGATTGCTGCCAAACCTGATGATCTGCGTTCAGCCCCCAGGATCCACATGTTGGAAGGAGAGAACTGACTCTTTGAAGCTGTCCTCCAACCTAGATAAATAAATACACACGGGGACACACACACAATTAATTTAAATTTTTTCAAAAAGGCTGGGTGGTGGCCGTGCATGCCTTTACTCCTAGCACTCAAGAGGCAGAAGCAGACAGATCTCTGAGTTCAAGGCCAGCCTAGTCTACAAGAGCTAGTTCCAGGACAGGCTCAAAAACTACTCTCGAGAAGAGAGAAAAAAAATTAAGAAAGAAAAAGAATCTGGAGATAATTGCATAGTAATAGTATGTGCTTAGCATTCATGAGGCCTCCAGGTTTGATGCCTAGACCACCCAAAAAATAAAAACAGAAAAGTTATTATGCCATAAGGAGGAGGCAAGTAAGTTTTAAGGTTTACTTCAATTTTAGTCCTTGCTCATTGTTTCAGTGTATAGTAAGAATCATATCTCTGAAGGTGGAGTGATACTTCTTCGTGGTAAGTAACATGTGATATAAGATACCTAAGAGCAAAAGGTTTTAGATTAAGAATTGGTATCCTCACGATAGTCTCGTTAAACTTAATGTAGTTCTAATTTTAGTGCATAACAAAAGCTGTTGATAACTTTAACCATCACATTGGATTTCAGAATTAAATGTTCATGTCAGTATAAAAAATACTAACTGGATTTGATTTATAAACGAGTAGCAGCATGATTGTAATAGATACATATATGATGCTTAAACTAGGTTTTCTGTTTAGAAGTTTTGATTTTAACATTTTTTTTAAAGACTTATTTTTATTATTTGTGTGTGTGCCTGTGGAGGCCAAAAGGCGGCCTTGGATCCTTTGGACTGCAGTTAACAAACATTTCAGAGCCACCTGATATGGGTACTGGCATCTGAACCCTGGTCCTCAGGATAGAACTGCAAGCCATCTTAACACTGAACCGTCTCTTCAGACACATTGCTTTTGACTTTTTGAGATGGGCTCTCTATATATTTTAGGCTAACTCAGACTCAGCTTCCCAGGAGTTAGAATTACTGGCTTGTGCCACCATCCTATCTTAAGTAATTTCAACCTTTCTGTGCTTAAGCTAAAGAAAGAATGATCAGTGTTTGAGATACAGCTTTTATGTTTGAGTAAATTTAGAGGCTTGGGATTCTGTTACTTTTTGCTAAATTTATCAAGTTGGGTAGTGTGTGTTGCTTGTGTTTAGTTTGTCTCGTCTTTTGCTTATTTGTCTGTTTTTTTGGAAACAATGTCTGTTATACCTCAGGCTGGTTGGGAATTTGCTAAGAATGAGTGAATTTGAAGTCACAGTCTTCCTGCATTATAGTTAATTTAGTAGAAGAAAGTTAAAGTCTTAAATTAATAATCTTTAGTGTTTATTGCTTTATTTTTATCTTTAGTGTTCTGATGAAATCTTGATGTACTCTTTTATAATATAGACTTTCTAGCTATATACATACTTTTCGGTCAAATTAGTCTTCTGAAATGTTTTTGTTGGAAAGTTGGCATATAACTAAATTCATATTACTTGATGCCAATACAAAAAAAGGTTAATGAGTCATTTGAGTTCTTCTAGCTGAAAAGCTGCATTCATGTTTTCTGGTAAATCTTTTTCTAATGCCCCTTTCTTTAGCAATAAGGAATGTTTCAGTAATTATAAAAACAGTGTGAATCATCTTAATATTTTTTACACAATATATTAGCTATGGTGTTCCATTAGCAAATCTATTCTAAAAGCCTGTTTGTTGGCTTGGGCTTTACCTTGTCAGGCGTTGAGTATAAATGACCTTCTCCCTAACCTAGAGTTTTTCGTAACAGAGCCCTAATTTAGTCAAATTTTGACAGGTGGTGGCATTTGGATATTTACACGCCTATAATCCCAGCACTTAAGGAGGCAGAGGCAGGTGGATGTCTGTGAGTTCAAGACCATCGTGGTCTGCAGGACTAGTTCCAGGACAGACTCCAAAGCTACGCAGAGAAATCCTGTCTCAAAAAACTTAAAAAAAAAAAAAAAGAAAGAAAGCACTAGGGCTAGGCATCAGACCTGGTCTCTTGGTTCTGGCCTGGCCCCTGACAACTCTATCACCCTAAGACAATAGTTCCTACCTGGGTTTCATCACCTCCAAAATGAGAAAGTTGAACTAGATGATTTCTCATGTTTCTTCTACTCCTAGATTCTATGATTTTTAGGGAGAAAATCCCCTCAACATTCCTGGGATATATATCTAATAGTCCCATATATTGTGAAACATCCCTATTGACGATAAAGAGGGATGGGGAAGGCTACAAGTAAGTATATCCTCCTACTTTCTCTAATCTTTAAAAAGCTCTACCCAGCAGCAAAACTGCAATGTTCAATGATAGTGTTTGTGAAATTTGAGAAAAATTTAACATAGCTTTTCAGTTATAATTTAACTCAAGCTAAAGCAACAGCAGTTTAAAGTTTCTACATCTTTTAACGCCGTGTTTGAAAATCTCAGTGATCATTTGACATTTTGTCCTAAATTCCTCTTCACTCGTCACAGAAAGAAGAGTGACCTTCCCTTTGTTGGTGTGGTTAAACAAATGTCATTTGCGCATGTGAAGTACATTTTTAAATACTTCTAATATCCATTTTTAAAACTTCTAATCCAGGTTAATCAAATAGGTAGAATTTTTTTGTTTTAATGGGTTTTCACTGTGGCATCCACACTTAACTAGTTCACCAAAAAAAATGATAATAATAAAACAGAATCGGTATTACAGATATACATGATTCATTTATTTCATTTTTGAAACAAAGTCCCCAGAGAATTTCTGCCTTCTCATGTTGCAATAAATGTTTGAAAAAAAAATTCTAATTGGGGAGGGGGAGGGAAATGGGAGGTGGTGGTGGGGAAGAGACGGAAATCTTTAATAAATTAATAAATAAATAAATAAAAAAGAAAAAGAAAAAAATTCTAGGGGCCTGAAGCTATTAAAAGCATATACTATTTTGGCAGAGGACTGAATTTGGTTCCCAGTACCAACCAACTGGACAGATCACATCTGCCTTAACTCAAGCCTCAAGAGGATCCAATGATTTGGTGCCTTCTTCTGGTCTTTAAAGGCACCTGCACACACAGGCACATACCTAAACACACACACTAAAAAATAAGGTTTATTTCCAAGTTTTAGATTTGGATAATGGAATTCCTCATTGTTTTGTGATATTTTTATTTATCTACAAATCTGGATATAAAGGCTAGTACAATATAGCTAGGGAAAGTTCTCTCAGCATCATAAATTATAGAAGTAATTTCTAAGTTGAACTGCTCAGTGTTTCAGTGATATTATTGGCTAGCTATGAGTCAAGTTTTAATTACGGGAGAGCCTTCTAGTCCTGCTATCTGAAACAACTGTGCACATTTGTCTTAGGTTTGTAGTGATGTGAACCTTAACATGAATATTAGCTATGAAGGATTTGTTTTGGTTTTTCCCTCACTACTGTCTGTTTTCCAGGTTCTCTTTGTAAAGAATCATTTTCTGGCCAAGTTTCTTCATCACTCATGCCACTTACTCCATTCTGGACCCTCCTTCAGTCACATGTACCTGTGCTTCAGCCACCATTACCTCTGGAAATGCCTCCACCCCCACCTCCACCCCCAGAATCTCCTCCACCTCCTCCTCCACCTCCTCCTCCACCTCCTCCTTTAGAAGATGGTGAGATTCAGGAGGTAGAAATGGAGGATGAAGGAAGTGAGGAGCCTCCTGCCCCAGGAACAGAGGAGGATACTCCTTTGAAGCCTTCAACACAGACCACGACTGTAACTAGCCAGGTGATGATGTCCTTGACATTGTGAATGGTAGTGGAGCCTGGAACATAATTGGCGTGTTTTACTTTAGAAGGATATATTTTGTAGGGCTTGTAATTTGCTGACTGGGATGTTTGTGTTTCAGAGTTCAGTTGATCCTACCACCTCTAGTCCTCCATCTACTAAAGCAGTAAAGAGAAAGGCAGCAGAAATTAGTACTGTAGTGGTCCAGAGATCGGCTACTATTGGTAGTTCTCCAGTTCTCTACAGCCAGTCAGCTATAGCTGCAGGTAAGCATCATAATTAAAGTAGATTCTTCTCAATATATCATTTGTTTCCAGCAGTAGATGCTGTAAATAGAAGGCGTTTGATTGAAAAATACTGTTCATGTAAGAGACCTGATGCTTGAATGCTCCGGTGTTCTGGCTCATATCCCATTTGTGGACAAACTTTCTGAGCTCTCATTCTTTCTTGTCTGGATTATTTATAGAATTGTCAGGAAGGCAAAGGCAAAAAGAATGTAGAAAATGAATAAAATGATTGCTTGAACCAGATTTTTTAAGAAAAGAAAATACTATTTATAGCTATTTCTCCCAGTTACTAAAAACTACCCTTAAACATGTATTCTTATCCTTACAAGATTATTTTCTGTTTTGGTTTATTGTTTTTTGTTTGGTTGGTTGGTTTGCTTTGGTTTTTCCAAGACAGGATTTCTCTTGAGTAGCTCTGGCTCTACAGACCAGGCTGGCCTCGAACTCAGATATCCGCCTGTCTCTGCCTCAGAGTGCTGGGATCACAGGTGTGCGCCATACCACCCAGCTATGCTTTTGCTTTTTTAAGACAGGGTGTTAATAGGTCTAGAACTCGTTTTGTAGACCCTTCTGGGTACTGGCATTAGAGACATGTTCCATTTATTCAGGGTCTACACAATTGTTTTCTGTACATTTATATATACTAGTTATTTTTATATTGAAGAGCCTCAATCTGTAAGTGTTCACATTTTAATTTAATTTTATTTTTTTGATCTTTTTAAGACAGTTTTTCTGTGTAGTACTGGCTGTCTTGGAACTCACTCTGTAGACCAGGCTGGCCTCAAACTCAGATCCGTGTGTTTTTGCCTCTCAAGTGCTGGGATTAAAAGCATGGCCTACCCTGCCCAGCTACAACATTTAATATTTTGCTATTAACAAATATTTTGCTATTAACAAATATTTTGCTATTAACAAATATTTTTAAAGGAAAAAGTATATTGAGATCATTTTGTGATTGAACTGCTAGTTTCCTTTTCCTTCTTTCTTGTTACAGTGTCCTTTTTTTATGTTTCCTGCATTAGGTCACCAATCAATGGGGATTTCACACCAGGCTATTGGGATGGCACACCAAGCAGTATCAGTTAGCCATGCAGCAGCAGGAATGGGTCATCAGGCCAGAGGGATGAGCCTGCAATCAAATTACCTTGGACTAGCAACAGCACCTGCAATTATGAGTTATGCTGAATGTTCTGTCCCAATTGGAGTGACCACGCCATCATTGCAGCCAGTTCAGGCTCGTGGAACTATGGCCACACCTGCTGTCGTAGAACCACCACCGCCGCCTCCTCCACCACCTATACCACCTCCGCTACCACCAGCTCCCAAAGTGCCACCACCTGAGAAGACAAAAAAAGGAAAGAAAGATAAGGTAAGTCTTCACTTTTTTTATTTAAAAAAAATTAGTATGATGATACATAGCAAAATCAAAGGAATAATAATTTAATAAAGATTTATTGCCAGGCAATAGTGACACACAACTCTAATCCTAGCACTTGGGAGGTAAAGGTTGACAGATGTTTGTGAGTTTGAAACCGGCCTGTTCTACACAGTGAGTTCCAGGACAGACAGCTACATAGTGAGACCCTGTCTCAACTCACACTCCACCCCACCCCCCACCAAGTTTTTTTTGTTTTTGTTTTTTTTTTTTAATGTTTTTTGCCTAAATGTATGTCTGTGTACTACTTATGTGCCTGGTGCTCATGAAGGCCACAACTGGCTTTACAGTAAGTCCCCATTTGTGGGTGCTAGGACTCAACCCCAGGTCCTTTGGAAGAGCTGTAAGCGGAGTTGTCCCTCTATCCCCTTCCCAATTAATCGTTTTTAAGCACTTCTTTAAAAATGATTTCTCTGTTTCCTTCTATTTATGGGGTGTGTGTGTGTGTGTGTGTGTGTGTGTGTGTGTGTGTGTGCGTGCGTGCGTGCAGGCCTCTGTATACACAAGTCCCTGCAGAGACTAGAGCGTCAGGGTTCCTGGAACTGGACTACAGGTGGTTATGAGTCCCTGATAGGAGTGGTAGGAACCGAATCCAGTTCTCCAAAGAACAACAAATGTTCTTAACTACTGAGCCCATCTCTTAAGAAATTTTACACATGTATTAATGCATGATGTTTTGAACATATTCACACATCCCCATTACCATTTTTTTGTATTCCTTCTCCCACTGGCTCACCTCCTCCTCCCAACTTGTCCACATGTTTTGTTTGTTTATCCCGCGCCTATGTTTTACTTGCATATTTTTTGTTTCTAAGACAGGGTTTCTCTGAGTTGCCCTGGATTTACTGAATCTCACTTATCCCAACTAGATTAGCCTCAAAATCAGAGATCCACCTACTTCTACCTCTTGAATGCTGGGTGGGGTTAAAGGCTTTTGCCACCATACCTGGCTTCTTTTTATAATGACCCAGTGAATTTTATAGCTTATAGGGGCTTGAGCACTTTACCGGTGCCTTCACCACCAAAAAGACTCTCCTTCCTCTATCAACCATTAACTGTGTGTATAAATCCTCGGAGAAGGGTGGGGCCCTGTAAGCCCTTGCTCTCTTCATGACAAGCTCTTGTTAATAGGCCTAATCTTGTATAAACAATCCAGCGGCTGTGAGTTCGATAGAGCATCTATGCCGTGCCAGAAGTTAGTGTTCCAACATTATCTGCACGCACCACCTTCATACTTGTAAGCCTTGGGTTCTGGTCACATCCAGTGTCAAATTTATCCCTCGGTTCCAGGGAGAGATCTTGATTGTCAGTATAAAGGACCTGTTTCCTGTCTGTGTGCATCTTCTGATCTGTAACTTTGTTTTAGGCAAAGAAAAGTAAAACCAAAATGCCATCTTTGGTAAAGAAATGGCAGAGTATCCAGCGGGAGTTAGATGAGGAAGATAATTCGAGTTCCAGTGAAGAGGACCGGGAATCCACTGCACAGAAGCGAATCGAGGAGTGGAAACAGCAGCAGCTGGTCAGGTAAATGGAGTTCCTGATGGGAAGGGTTTGTGCTAATCTTGGCGTTGTCGTATTCTTAACATCACAGTCTTTCATGAAGAATACACTGCTCCTTTGCTGAGAAACTTGAAACATTTTCCTGAGTAGACATGAGATCCAATTTTCAGTTTCAGTATTTATTTCTAAAAAAAAATAAAATAAAAATAAAAAAGATTCTCTTCTCTTTCCAGTCAAGTAGTAACTTGCATATTGTTTTCACAGTGGCATGGCAGAAAGAAATGCAAATTTTGAAGCCCTTCCTGAGGATTGGCGAGCAAGACTGAAGAGAAGGAAAATGACCCCCAACACATAGTTTTAATTTAAAAAAAATTTTTTTGTTGTTTTATGTTTAAAGTCTTAACCAGTTCTAAGCTGTTGTCAGATGAACTGTAAATGTTATGAGGAAGAACATCCTGGACAAAACCCATGCATATTAAGTTGTCTGTTTAGGAGATGTAGTTTTCTGTTTGCTGAAGGAGGGGTGTTTGGAATTGCTTTGCCCTGACTGTCTGTTTTCACACTGGCAAGCTTAGCATGTTAGATATGAGTCGGTCTTGAGGAACATGGGAGTCATGGGCATGAAACCTCAGTATAGGACTCACTGGCAAAAGGAAATGCCCACTAGAGGCTTGTTCAGTTCTAGTGTAATACTCTCCTTACTTCTACTCCAGAACAAGTGCAATTAAGAAGGCAGCTCTGTATCCTATCTTGCTTGACCATCAGAATCTTTAACCTCTTCCTCGAGTCTGCTGCCCCTGAAGTATTGAGATTGTGCTGATGGCCACATTTTCTCAGAAACTCTATGGCACTCATTTCATACCAGGTGGCATATTGACAGGCACACAGAGTAGCAGCTGCAGGTGTTCAGATCCTTGATTGTGAGAAATTCCCCTAAGTGTGTGGTAGTCAGTAAAATAGACCACTTTGTGTACTGTCGGCATTGTTTCACCCACTTCAGAAATTCCCCTCTCCGCAGGATTCCAGTGTTTAAGAAGCAGTCCACTGTTGTGTGCTTTCTCCTGTATCACAATCAAGAAAGGTCACTTTAACTGAAGAAAAAGCAAATTGTGTCTTAAAGCTGTTTGTATTTCTCCAGTTTCTGACACTGTAAATTTGTATATATGCACTAATAAAGCTCTTTTTATACTTGTGATTGGTCATCCTTTTCTTGTAAGCATGTCACCTGCAGTTGTAATCCCAGGACTCAGTGTGTTCCATTCTTAGTTGTTGTGACCAAACATGGTGCAGAACATACACTGACATTTGAACATCAGGAAAAAAATAGCATGTTGGAGATATACGGGGACAGATTTTAAACAAGGTGGAGCCTTGTGTGACTATGCTGATAAGGCTTACATTCCATTCTTACTAATATTTGACCTGTCCGAGTCCTGGGAACAATGTAATATGGGGAGAAAGGTGCTTCCTGGCTTTTTTTTTATAGGTAATAAAAAGCTGATTATGGAAAATAATAGATACTTAAGATTAATCAATAGTTAACCAAAGACAATAGTTTGGATTTTGTTCTACTATTCCTATGCAGTTAAAATTTTTACTTTGTATTATAGTGTACTAGATTTTATTTATCATGTGCTAATGCTGAGATGTCCATTTTGTACCTAAAATTGTTTTGTAATTTGCATAGTTAAATTTCTATAAATAAAGGTTATCAACTAGCTGTTAAAGTTCTTGTCTTAACTAATTGACAGTTTTCCAGGTGTGTAATTGTTGCTGGAGAGGCCTCCTTACTACCCTGCTGTTGAGCACATAAGGAACCTGATGGATGGCCCAGGGCTTGGTTTTGCCCCCTTAGTTTCTAACTAGTTTGTTAGTTTTGTTTTGTTTTTTTTTTTAGAGGATTTTTTTTCATTCTAGCTAGAAGGTTAGAAGGTAGAGAACAAAGAGTAAAAGTGTTGAGTAGCTGGCCCGTATCATCACTAGTTGAGATGACATTCTAGCCTGCAAATCTGGCCTGTCTGAATAGCTTATCCAAGATTCTGACCTTAGCTTTTATGAGGCCGTTCACTTTTTGTTGCTGTTGTTAAAGGTCTATTTATGTATATGGATGTTTTGTCTGCGTGCATATCTGCACACCAGAAGAGGGCATGGATTCTATAGGGGTACAACTAAAGATGGTTGTGAGCCACCAATGTGAGTGCTGAAGACTGAACTTAGAGAAACCAGTGCTGTGCCCTCCAGTCAAGAGAAGGTTCAAGGGGCTGGAGAGATGGCTCAGTGGTTAAGAGCACTGTCTGCTCTTCAAGAGGTTCTGAGTTCAATTCCCAGCAACCACATGGTGGCTCCAAACCATCTGTAAAGAGATCTGGTGTCCTCCTCTGGCATGTGGGTATAAATGGAGGCAGAAAGTTGTATACATAATAAATAAATCTTAAAAAAAAAAAGAAGGTTCAAACTTAAAATAGGACATCTTTAACACAAATCCTTGAACAAGCCTCAAAAAGTAACAGTGGGGCAGGAGAGGTGGCTCAGCACTTAAGAGCAGTCCAGCACACACATCCAAACTGTAACTTCAGCTCTAGGGAGATCTCTGGCAGTACTTTCCTGCAGTCACGTGCACGTACACAACATGAAAATCTTTTTTTGAAAATTGTTTTTTAAAGAATAAGGGCTGATTGGATAGCCTAAAAGGTTTGGGTTTGACTGGCTGACACCTGCTAGTCCCTGGAACCCATACAAAGGTGGAAGGATGCCACGGACCGTCTCTCTGGGAGACTGCAATCCACGGGAGAACAGGGGTGAAGGATAGGAAAGTCAGGATACGACGCAAGGGAATGACAGACA
>NW_004949096.1:20139313-20143824 GCF_000317375.1 Microtus ochrogaster | reverse complement strand
AAAAAAAAAAGAAAAGAAAAAGTGGAAAGGAAGCTGTTTTAAGTTTGTCAAAGGGAGAAGGAATGATGTAAATTAAATGAGCCTGATTCCTAGGACTGATCTGCTTTCCCTGTTTAAATAAAGCTTGTTTGGTTGCTACAGCTCCCCCTTAAACAGGAAATTACTAAAACTACAGAAGTTAGAAAATAGGGTGAACTCTCCTGGCACTGTACCCAGCCTGGGTCGTTGATGCGTGAAACAAATTGCCTGACACGCAGGATGAGGGCGGGGTCCTGCCCTCCTTCCGCTTCTGGCTCCGGGTTGCTAGGCTGCCAGGGTCCGCGCGGAAAGCTCCGCAGGTGAACTGATGGGCTGGGCCTGTGAAGGAGCCAGTTAGTGTATCCCAGGCGGGAAGGGGGTGAGAAGGGCGGGGGGGGGGGGAGTGAAGAGTAGGGGGTGAGCAGGGTAGGGGATAACGGAAGTAGAGGGTGGGGACGGCGGGCCTGGGATGAGGAGGGCAGGGTACTGAGGAGCGTTGGGCCAGCCCTCTCCAGGCTCCTGAGGCCGGAGTGGCAGTGGGCCGGGTATGGGAGCTGGGCGCGCGGGTCGCCTGCCAGCTCTGGTGGGAATCGCTGTGGGGAACATCTCTGGGGTGGGACGCTCACAACTGAACGAACGTTTCCAGGACCGGTTGCTTTCGACCCCCTGACCTTTCCTTTTCAACTGCTCGTGCCTCCAACCGGAGCGTCTCTTCTCAGTGTAAGCACAGCATGGGGCCAGCGAGGGTCCCGGTAAGTCTAGAGGACGAAGCACGGGGACTCGCAGTGCGCCCTGACTGCACAGGTGCGTGCAGGATTGCCCTGAAGTCGAAAGGCTGTGAGCGTGAAGGGGCACGGCAGTCAGATTTGGTGTTCTTTGGTGGTGCTGTGTGTTTGGATTGGTTTCTTTCCACCTTCCTGCTGTGATTTGAGACTTTGGTGTAATCAGCTCCCCTTTTGGAAATTAGGCAGAGGTTGCAGCTGGCAGCGGTGCTACTGATTCGCCTACATTTTTCTATGTGGCAGTAACATGTTCCCAGCGCTGGAAGCAGAGTTGAAGCAGGAGGTCGGTACACTCCCCTTTCCAAAACTTCACAGTAACTTAATCCTAGGCCAAAAGGTTCATTGTGGTGGCCTGCTGGTCCAACTGGAGGATTGTTTTGTGTTTGGCTTTTGGGGAGGCAGGTAGGTAACGTGACCTTGCTGTGTATCGCAGGTTGGCATGGAACTCACTCTGTTGCCCAGCCTGGCCTTGAACTTGCTCCTCCTACCTCTGTTTCCCTGGCGCTGTAATTCCTAGTACACCCGCTAGTACCCCAGATCTGTTAGAGACAGCATAACTCGATATTTGCATGGATTGTTTTGTTACCGTATCCTGTGAAGCATGTTTGACACTTGTTGCTAAGAATTCAGTGTCATCTGAATGACATGTTCTGCTTGAGAATACCTTTTCTTTCAGACTCTTCCTGATCCCTACGAGGATTTTATGCACCATCACCTCCAGTATTATGGATACTTTAAAGGTAATAACACTTGGTTCTTTCCCGGCATCACCAAGCTGACCTGTGGCCTTAACTGAAAGAGCTGTGTTTGGTTAAGACTGGAGTCCTTTTTCTAGTTGATTAGTTGAAAAGCACCTGCTACCCCTATTGAACTGCCATGTCCCTCTGTCTAGGGACAGCCTCGCTATATATAAAAGTACAAATGTTTCCTCTAGTCTTTTCAATTTGTTGGCCTGTTTTCTACTGATGCACTAATAACTACCATCTCTGAATTGTTGTATGACATTCAAATAGTTCTTATACAGGTGAGTCTCACTGTGTAGTACAGGCCTCTTACACCACTACGCCCAGTTTGTTTATAGTCTTGCTATCTGGAGAGTCATTTCCTTTCACCTTGTTCTTCAAAAGCATCTAGCTTTTTCTTGAGTCTTTGCTTTCCTTTCTTCTTTTTGTCTTTTGGTTTTAGAGATTGGACTTTTGTTCACTATAGTGTGCTATGCAAGCACCCTGCTGAGCCACATCTCAGTCTTCTGGATGTAAATGTTAAAATTAGTTTGTGATATTAAAAAGAAATCATTTGGAACGGGAAGTGAGGTGTACAATGGTAAAACACTTGTCTAACATTATCCAGGGGCTACATTCAATTCCCAGTACCTTGAAACCTTCTATTTATGCATGTATTTATTAGCATGTTGATTTTTTTGAGACAGTCTGTATATACCAGATTACTCAGTTCCCCATACTGATCTTTTTGTTTGTAAATCAGAGTTGGAACTTATTAGGAAAATGGTTTGTTTGTTTTTGTTGGTGGCGGTGAGGTTTTTGTTTTGTTTTGTTTCAAACAGGGTTTCTCTGTGTAGCCATGGCTGTCCTGGAACTCACTCTGCAGACCAGTCTGGCCTTGAACTCAGAGATCCATCTGCCTCTGCCTCCTGAGTGCTGGGAGTAAAGTTGTGCACCAGAACTGTGAGGTATATGGGTGCTTTTTGCCTACATGTATGTATGTGCACCGTGTGTGTAGGGTGTACCTGAGGAGGTTGGGGCCCCTGGAACTAGAGTTATAGATGCTCATGAACTACTATGTAGGTGATGGAAACCAACTTGGGTTCTCTGAAAGACTAGTAAACACTGTTAAAACAGTGGGCCATCTCTTCAGCCCATTTGCTATTGTTTTAAGACAAAATCCTGCTGTGTATCCTGGGTGGCCTATAATTTCCTAGGTAGACAAAGCTGAAATCCTCTTGCCTCTACCTCCAAAGCACTGGGATTACAAATGAGTACCACCATGCCCAGGGCGTATTTAAAGGTTTTGTATAGTATTTCCATTTTTGTATTACTATAAATGTTTCTCTCCCCCCCACACTGGCTTAGGAATTTATTAGAGGGGGGTGTGCACAGGCATGTGTCTTTTTAAACCTTACTCTTATCCCCAGTGACACATCTCTTCCAACAAGGCCATACCTCCTAATCCTTCCCAAGCAGTTCCATGAAGTATTCAAACACATGAACCTATGGAAGCTATCCTCATTCAAACCATCATACAAGTTAAATGCCTCTTAAAAAGATTTGTTTTTATTTGTGTGTGCATGTCTTAGGGTTTCTATTGCTGCAATGAAACACAGACCAAAGAACAAGTTAGAGAGGAGAGGATTTATTTGGCTTACACTTCTGCACTGCAGTTCATCATTGAAGGAAGTCAGAACAGGAACTCATCTTGCCAGGACAGGAACCTGGAGGCAGGAACTGATGCAGAGGCCATGGATGGGAGCTGCCTATTTACTTGCTCCCTATGGCTTGCTCAGCCTGTTTTCTTACAGAACCCAAGACCAGTTGAGTCTAGTAATACACACCTTTAATCATAGGACTTATGAGGCCAAGGCAGGCCAGCCTGAGTTCAAGGCCAGCCTGATCTACAGAGTAAATTCCAAAAAAGCACCTAGAACACCAGCCCAGTAAGGAGACCATCCACAGTGGGCTGGGCCCTCTGTCATCAATCATTAACTGAGAAAATGCCCTACAGACTTACCTGCAGCCTGATTATATAGAGGTATTTTCTTCATTGAGGTTCCCTCCTTTCTATCAAGTTGACATAAAACTATCCAGCACAGTGTGTTTCCCTGCATGTATGCTTACTCTGTCCATGTCTGGTGCTTTTAGAGGCCAGAATTTGAGTAACAAATGGTTGCAAAGCGCCTGTGGGTCCTCTGAAAGAGCAGTAAGAGTCAGAAATTTAGATCATCCTCAGCTACAAAAAGACAAGGAATTTCACTTTTATTACATATCTTTTGTGTTTGTGAATGTGTGTTCACACATACCATTGTTCCCACGTGGAGGTCAGAGAGCAATTTTCAGGAGTTGGTTCTCTCCTTCCAACATCACCCCCAGTGATTCAGCTCAGGTTCTCGGGCCTTGCAGCCAGGACCTTTCCTCCCTGAGCCATCTTCATCTTGCCAGCCAGAAATTAATTTTCTTTCTGTTGTTGTTGTTGTTGTTGTTTTTTGAGAGAAGGTTTCTTTGTAGCTTTGGAGCCTGTTCTGGAACTAGCTCTTGTAGACCAGGCTGGCCTCAAACTCACAGAGATCTGTCTGCCTCTGCCTCCTGAGTGCTGGGATTAAAGGCATGCGTCACCACTGCCCAGCCCAGAAATTAATTTTCTAATGTGACATTTTGTTTTGGTTTTGGTTTTTTGAGATGGAGTTTCTCTGTGCAACAGCACTGGCTGTCCTGGAACTCACTTTGTAGACCAGAACAGCCTTGAACTCAGAGATCCAATTGCTGCCTCCTAAATGCTGGAGCTAAAGGCGTGTCCCACCATGTCCCGTGAGTTTTCATTTTTGTTTATTTATTTTTTGGTCTTTTGGGACAGGATCACTTGTAACCCAGGCTGGTCTCCACCTCAATATATAGCTTTATTTTCTTGTTTATTTTTGCAGTTCTAGAGTGCAAGCCTGGGGCCTTGCACTTATTAGGAAGGTGTTCTACTACTGAACTA
>NW_004949096.1:20136508-20139213 GCF_000317375.1 Microtus ochrogaster | reverse complement strand
GAAGGTGTTCTACTACTGAACTAGACCTACAACTCCAGATGTTTGCCTTGCACTTATTAGGAAGGTGTTCTACTACTGAACTAGACCTACAACTCTAGATGTTTTGAGACAAAGTCTTGCCATGTAGTCTAGTTGACTTTGAACTTACAATCCCACTTAATCTTTGTCTATCCACCATGGCCAGCTTAATATTGATTGTAATTCTGATAACCTTGTTCAACATTATTATTAACAATTTCTACTTTAGGACTAATTTGTTGAAAAGAGAACTTCAGTTTGGCAGATTCATTCAGTGTCCTTAGCACAGAAAGGCTTTGAAGCTGAATGTGCCGGTGAATGCCTTAATCTTGGCATTTGGGAGGCAGAGGCAAGAGGATCTCTATGAGTTTGAGGTCAGCCTGGTCTACATAGTGAGTCCCAGGACAGCCAGGGCTTTATAATAAGACCTATATATTTTTTAATTTATTTATTCATTAAAGATCTCCGTCTCTTCCCCGCCACCACCTCCCATTTCCCTCTCCCTCCCCCAATCAAGTCCCCTTCCCTCCTCAGCCCGAAGAGCAATCAGGGTTCCCTGCCCTGTGGGAAGTCCAAGGAACCCCCACCTCCATCCATTTCTAGTAAGGTGAGCATCTAAGCTGCCTAGGCTCCCACAAAGCCATTACGTGCAGTAGGATCAGAGATGACATTGAGCCTATAGTTAGTGATCCTAGAGAAGCTAAATAAGGAGAACTCAAAGAAAAACATATAGGCATCCTCCTGAATGTTGACCATCATCAGGCGATGAAAGGAGACGGAGACCCACGATGGAGCACCAGACAGAAATCTCAAGGTCCAAGTCAGGAGCAGAAGGAGAGAGAGCACGAGCAAGAAACTCAGGACAGCAAGGGGTGCACCCACACACGGAGACAATGGGGATGTTCTATTGGGAACTCGCCAAGACCAGCTGGCCTGGGTCTGAAAAGGCCTGGGATGAGGCCGGACTCGCTGAACATAGCGGACAATGGGGACTACTGAGAACTCAAGACCTATATATTTTTTTTAAAAGGCTTTTGGTACAATGTGGAATATTTACAAATATTTATACTGTGTGAATATATGTCTCTGTGATTGGTTTAATAAAGAAGCTGGCTGGACAATAGCTAAACAAGTTAAGATTAGGCAGGAGAGCCAAACAGAGAATGCTGGGGGGAAGAAGGGCAGAGACTGGAGTCACCAGTAGAAATAGAGAGAAGCAAGATGAAAATGTACCAAGTCACATGACAAAACATAGATAAGAAATGTTAAAAGTTGGTTAGTAGTAAGCCTGAGCTATTGGCTAAGCACTTATAATTAATATAAGCCCCAGTGTGTTTATTTGGGAGCTGCTGGTGGGACAGAAACTTCTGCCCTCAGTACAGTACTTTGCTCCCACTCCGGGACCGGCTTTCACTTGGCTTTGGCTCTCTTAGCATTTCTTAGAACCACTGAGTTTTTCTGCCTTCTGAACATTATTCTAAAACCAACACTATACCATAGTGTTCATCTCTACTCTCTTTCCTCTCTTGCCAAATGGGAATCATTATTCTCACTTTGCATAAATTTCAATGTGAGAGATCTTTTAAGAATGGGATATTATTATAAAAGCCGGTGCTGAACAGTGATGATAAAAGTCATGGTTTGAGTGGTTGGGTTGCTATAGTGATCCCATCCCTAGAGATACTGAACCATTCTACAAACAACTTGAACTAAACCACTTACTCTTAGCCCAGAAAGGCAATCTACCAAATTCTGCTGCTCATCAGCATGTTTGGAAGACTAGTCCTCGGTACATGTTGAATGGCTCTTCTGGAGAAAGAGACAGTTTAATCTCGGACACCTTGGAAAAAGAGACATTTCTATGTGAGTAACCCTTGCACCCTACCTACCCCCACCCAGAAACCTTACTGCCTTGAAACTCTAGGAACCTAAAAGAACAAATGTAGGAGAAGTCAAGCAAGCAGACTTTTGATTTTTGGTTTATTTGTCTTGTTTTGTTTTTGAAAGGGGTATTGTTTCATGTATTTTATATTTTGTTGTATCCGCGTCTTGGTGATGACTACCAGGTCCCATACGGCCTACTCATCTATGCTTGGAGGGAAGGCTGAAGATTAAGAAAGAGATAGACTACAGTCGTGAGGGCATCCAGGAAATACTGAGATTCGCCTCATATTTATTTCTCATAGCCTTTATATACCTCAATCTAGAAAGGAGGGGGAAGGCAAAAGGCCTCTTTACCAAGATGCAAAGAACAAAGTAATTACCTTCTCAATACCTCACACATTAAGAAACCACACCCAGTTCAAACCGCCATCATTGGCTTTCTCATTGACCTCCCAATTTCTTCTCTTGTTCCAATTACCTTCTCCAAATCTATTTTGAGCATAGCAATGTCCTTTTTTAACATACAAATATAACTATATCTCTCTTTTTATTTAAAAATTTTGATCAAAACAAATTCAAATGCATAGAATATAATGCTAAACATTTTTAGAACAAAAGTTTAAATTTGTTTCTAGAATCACAGGTGCATACCTCTGGAACTCACAGAGATCCGCCTGCCTCTGCCTCCCAAGTGCTAGGATTAAAGGTGTGTACCACCACCGCCTGGCAAAAATAAAATCTTTTTAAAAAGATTTATGTTGCGTGTAGTGGGGAATTCCTTAAGTCCCAGCATCTGGGAGGCA
>NW_004949096.1:20125825-20136266 GCF_000317375.1 Microtus ochrogaster | reverse complement strand
CTCTTGTAGACCAGGCTGGTCTCAAACTCACAGAGATCCGCCTGCCTCTGCCTCCCAAGTGCTGGGATTAAAGGCGTGCACCACCACCGCCCGGCGCACTCTTTTTAAAGATACTGTTAGTATTATTTCTCATTAATGTGCCATAGTTATTTTACCTTCCTTTTTGATGATTGCCTTGGTAACTTTTGCCTTTCCCATGATTTGAACACAATGATGTAATGAATATATACATATATATATATTCCATACAAACACACACATACACACATGTTAGGGATTAAACTCAGGGTCTTCTGCATGGCAAGCAACTGCTATATCTCCAGCTTTTGACTTTTTGAGACAGGGTTCTGCTATGTAGCCTTGACTGGTTTAGAATTCCCTGATCCTCCTACTTCTATCTCCTGGGTACATTATAGGATTATGTGTATGCACTATTATATATATATACATATATACATATATACATATACATATATATTTTAAGATAATGTCTCACTATATATCTCTGGCCTTAAACTCACAGAAAATTGCCTTCCTCTGCATCCCAAATGCTGGAACTTAAGGCATTCCCCACTACACCCAACATAAATCTTTTAAAAAGATTTTAATTTTGTCAGGCAGTGGTGGCACATGCCTTTAATCCCAGCACTTGGGAGGCAGAGGATCTCTGTGAGTTACAATGTTCATCCTGGTTCTACAGAACAAGTTCTAGGACAGCAGAGCTACACAGAGAAACCCTGTCTCAAAAGACAAACAAAAGGTTTTATTTTTGTTATTTTTAAGTTATGTATATGTGTATGTTGTGTGTGTATGTGCACATGTGTGCCCTTGATACCAGCGTTGGAGTTATTGAAAACTCGGCTGAACCCCAGTCCATACAAGAGCAGCAGGCATTCTTACCCCCAGTCATCCCTCCACCCTCTGGCTTTCTTTTATTTTCATGTTGCCATCTTTTCAAATGTTTATTATCTCATTTATTAATTATTGGGTAAAGGTTTATATAGAGATTCAGGGGCCCAGTGTGGAGATGAAAAGTAAAAGGAGATGGGAGACAGTGGGCACAAAATAAACAAATGGTGCCTCCTTCTTTCTAGGGCCTACCTGTTTGTCTTCAACGGGGCACACGCAGATAGGTGCAGTGAGAAGAGGTATTGAACTTCAGATGAGTACAGCATGGACCTGAAATCCAGTTTGTCGGTTGCTTAACTGTGGTTTTCCTTTTCTTTCTTTCTTTCTTTCTTTCTTTCTTTCTTTCTTTCTTTCTTTCTTTCTTTCATTCATTCTTTCTCTCTCTCTCTCTTTCATTCATTCTTTCTCTCTCTCTCTCTCTCTCTCTCTCTCTCTCTCTCTCTCTCTCTTTCTTTCTCTTTCTTTCTAGTGCATCCTTGGCACAGAGAAGCTGTCCTGAAACTCACTCTGTAGACCAGGCTGGCCTCAAACTCACAGAGATTTGCCTGCTTCTGCCTCCCGAGTGCTGGGATTAAAGGTGTGGCCGCCTCTGCCTGGCTACTAAAAGTTTTTTGTTTTGTTTTTAAGATTTATTTATTTATTATGTGTAGTGTTCTGTCTGCACATTTACCAGCATGACAGAAGAGGGCACCAGATCTCACTACAGATGGTTGTGAGCCTCCATATGGGTGCTGACTGAGAACTGAACTCAGGACCTCTGGAAGAGCAGTCTGTGCTCTTAACCTCTGAGCCATCTCTCCAGTCCCTCTCAACCTTATTTTTGCTGAACTGGAAACTCACTGATTGGCTGCACTGTCTGGTCAGTGAGCTTTGGTGACCTACATCCCTCTGACGTACCCAAACTGGGATTACAGATGTGCATCTCCATGCCTGTTTCTTACGTGGGTTCTGAACATCTGAATTCACACTCTCATCCTTGCATAGCGAGCAGTGTAATTGGTAATCCCCAGTTGAAGTGGGAGGGGCTAGAGGACAACGCTGGGTGCTGTCCACAAACGTCGGTCACCATGCTCCACAACAGTCTTGCCTGTGTTCTGGAGATTGCATTTAGGTCTGTGCTTCTTTCTCTAGGTAATTAAGTTTTTTGTGCTTCCGCCCATAATGCCGATAGGAGAATTAAAGTCCTCTTTCATCACCTGAATGAATACAAAATAATAAGGCATGTTAAGTATTATGTAGCCCACTGTTGAGACACATTAACTTGATTTTTAAAAATCTCGATTATGGCCGGGCGATGGTGGCGCACACCTTTAATCCCAGCACTCGGGAAGCAGAGGCAGGCGGATCTCTGTGAGTTCGAGACCAGCCTGGTCTACAGAACTAGATCCAGGACAGGCTCCAAAGCCACAGAGAAACCCTGTCTCGAAAAATCAAAAAAAAATCTCGATTATGCAGAATTTTAACTTAATAGTTTATAATTGTCTCTGTCATCATAGTCTATTTTTTTTAACCTTTTTGTTGGTAGGGGTGGTGGTACAACAGTATCTTACTATATAGTCCCGGCTAACCTGGAACTCTCTGTGTAGACCAGGCTGTCCTTGAACTCACAGAACTGGGATAAAGATGTGCACTACCACACCCAGATTGCTAATGTCTTCATACACAGTTTAACATTATCTGATTGCTGTAGAAGAGCAGTAAAGGGGGCTGGAGAAATGGCTCAGTGGTTAAGAGCATTGCCTGCTCTTCCGAAGGTCCTGAGTTCAATTCCCAGCAACCACATGGTGGATCACAACCATCTGTAATGAGGTCTGGTGCTCTCTTCTGGCCTGCAGGCATACACAAAGAACATAACATTGTATACATAATAAATAAATAAATAAATAAATAAATAAATAAATAAATATTTTTTAAAAAAGAGCAGTAAAGCTCTCGAGGTGAAGAGAAAGTTGTTCATTTATTTCTTCTTCCTTTTGGCAGATTCACTTATGCTGAGTTCACCACTTCTTAGGAGCAGGCAGCTTCTTTGTGATGAACTGGATGAAGTGAACCCGCGTCTTCGAGAACCCCGAGAGCTCTTCTCATTTTTCTCTAGCCGAGGGCCACTGCAGGCTCCAAGGTGGCCAATAGAGTGTGAGGTCATCAAGGAAAACATTCATCATATTGGTAATACAACTTGTGTGTGTCCCTGGTTCTTTATCTTACTTTATTACAGGGCTATCGAATGTAAAGTCACATGTGTACATAAATGCACGTGGACATGTTTTGTGTGTGTGTGTAAGCCTGAGAGCAGCCTTATTCCTCAGGGGTCATCTACCTTGACGGTTCTCACGGGAGTCTGACAGCCAGATAGTTCCCCAGACCCGCCCGCCCACCTCAGCCTCGGCAGCACTGTGTGTTAGGGCTTCCCTTCCAGCTTCTCAGTGTTGTGTGAGGGCATCAAGCCCAGGTCCTCATGCCGTGGAGACGGCTCTCTAGCCCTTAAAATTGAGTCTTTCAGGCTGACAAGGAAGGCAAAGCAGAGTCTCCCTCTGTAAACGCACTAGAGCATAAACTGGAATGCTTCTGTTTTTAGGAGTTGGAAGACAGCTTCTTAGAGGCCTGTAGGCAGAGATCCATTTGTTAATATCCTGGCCACCCAGACCCGAAATAATCACACAGAATACCAATAGTTTAGGTGTATTTTTAGCTAGCTTTTATATCTTAAGTTAACCCATTCCTATTATTTTGTATTTTACCACAAGGCTTGTGGTTTGCCAGTAAGGTTCCCAGGCATCTGTCTCCTTCCGCAGCTACGTGACTTCTCCCTGACTCTGCCTACTCTCTACATAGATCACATTTCCTGCACTGCCATAGGCCCAAAGCAGCTTCTTCATTAACCAATGGTATACAGAGGGGAAGCCCCCCCATCACCTCCCCTTTTCTGTCTGGATGAAAAGAAAAATTTTAACTTTAACATAGTAAAATTACATTTAACAAAACATGTATCAACAAGAATTATAGTTACAATATTTAGTCCGTTCACATTTGACAAATCAAGGAAAATACTCTATCATCTATACTATCCTTGTGAGTCTAAAGTTTTATATCTAATTTCTCTTTTATAACTATAACTATCTTATTTTAACTCCATCAAAGACTCCAGAAGGATATAATATTACCTAAATAAAGAGGAAGTGTATTGTAAGCAACTTCCAAAACTCTAGAATTGACAGAGACATCCTGCTGCCTGGACAGTCACCCACAGTTCTTCTGTATCATTGCAGCATCCACCTTCAGCCCACAGACCCAGAGTATTTGGCAGACTTTTCCATGAAGCAGGAAATTTGACAATCTCTTATACCTTGCACTGGCAGTTTATCAGTTGCTTTCTTCTGTGTCCTGAGAATGTCTGGCAGTTCTCTCATAAAGCAGGAACCCTGGAAGACTGTCTTGCCTCTTTTAGGCAACCTTAACAGTCATTTTTCTGTGGGTCCTGCATGTCCAGTTTTCACAGCATACTATCAAGCAGTCCAGCCAAGAGCAGTTTCTTGCCCAGATGGCTAACCAGCTCCATAAGGAGCCTCTTCAATGCCCACCTTCCTCTTGGAGTAGATTGGAACTGACAGGAACAGATGTGTCTCGTGTCATAAAAAGTCCTACGTTTCTAAACATTTTAAATGCCATATTCTATTAATCTTTGAAAGGTTTGAAGAATAACTGTCTATCTGAAACATATCTCTGTACATCTAGAAAACCTAACTGACTACAAGCTTGACTGTTATAGATGATTATCTATTAACCTGTATGTCTTAACTATACATTACATTTTAAATGAGCTGCACAAACACAATACCTTAACCAAGAGCAGAAATATACATATAACAAAATCAGCCTTAAATTTGTATCAATAAGCCAAGATCTATACCAATGAAAAGTATTCATCTCTACAGCATATCCCCCTTTAAATGTAAACAAACATTTATAAACAATAATTGGGAATTTGGACATAGGCCAAATTTATCAATTCTTATGTCTGTTTTCCAGGCCTTTGTCAGTAGTATTCTGTCACTGAGCTCCACTCTTGGCCTGTGGACTCTGTGATGTAAGTGCTCCTATCTGTGAGCTCTTGGTATGCAGTCTTTTGCATATTTTTTTCCAAGACAGGGTCTCACTATGTAGCTCTGTCTAGTGAACAAAGGCCTGAGTTCCATCTACAGCACCAGGAAAACAAAACAAAAGAAATAAACAACCATAAAGCCCAACTCTTCCATCCTCATAAAAAGTTGTAGTGGACTCAAAATAAAGTTAATAGTAAAAACTATATTCTGCAACTGTGGATGGACTTCATCACTTATATCAAGACGGTAAAATGCAGTCAAACCCAGGAGCTTACACAGCTCACAGCAACCTGGGAAACAGACCTGGCCTAGCAACTGGCTGCTTGTCCCAGCTCAGCACTCATGCCATAGTTCACAACCAATTGTAAGTTCAGTACCAGGAGGTCTGACACCATCTTCTGCCCTCCTAGGGTACCAAGCATGCATGTGGTGCACACAGGCATAAAGATATGCAGTAAAAACACCCATACACATAAAATAAAAATTAATTGAAAACTGAATTACAAAAACCTCATCACTTCTTACCACCTTGAAGAGATGAAACTGGCATTGTCTTTTATCAAGTTCTTTCCTTCTATGACCATTATGTCCATGGCTTTTATCAGTGACTACTATTAAAATGACATTTTAATGCTGGGAGTGGTGGTACAAGCCTTTTGTTTCTTTTTTTAATTGATTTTTATTGAACTTTACATTTTTCTCTGCTCCCTCCCCACTTCAACCCTCCCCCCAAAATCACAGTTTCTTTCTTTCTCTCTCTCTCTTTTTTTTTTCTTTCTTTTTTTTTTTTTTTGGTCAAGACAGGGTTTCTCTGTAGCTTTGAAGCCTGTCCTGGAACTAGCTCTCATAGACCATGTTGGCCTTGAACTCAAAGATGTCCTCCTGTCTCTGCCTCCTGAGTGCTGGGATTAAAGGCGAGCACCACCACTGCCCAGCCTAAGCCTTTCATTTCAATTTCAGCAGAGGCTGGCAGAACTCTGTGTGTTCAAGGCCAGCATGGACTAAAGACTGTGTTCCAGGACATTAAGGACAATGTAGAGAGATTCTTTCTTCCTCAAAAACAAAACAAAACAAACCATACAAAAGGACAAAACGGCCAACACTTAAATTTATTGCTGACAAAACTTTATTTTCTCTGAAACAAAGGATGCTTGTTTTATGATAGAATTTTATTTATGATAGAATTTTATTTTTTAGTATGTTTAGTAGTAGAAACTGTGTTTCTGATACTGGAAAGATGGGTCAGTGGTTAAGGGCTTGTTTTAGTCATGACTAAAAGCAAGTTGGGGAGGAAAGAGCTCAGTCAGCTTACACTTCTACATCAATTTTCATCATCAAAGAAGTCAGGACAGGAGGCTGGAGGCAGGAGCGGATGCAGAGGCCATGGAGGGGAGCTGCTCACCAGTTTGCTCCTTATGACTTGCTCAACCTGCTTTCTTTCACCTCAGGACCAGCAGCTCAGTGAGGCTGGGCCCTCCCCCACCATCACTAATGGGTTGCTCGCAATAGGCTTGCCTACAGACAGATGTTATGGAGGCGTTTTCTCAACGGAGGCTCTCTCTTCCCAGATGACTTTAGTTTGTGTCAAGCTGACATAAAACTATCCAGCATAGAGCTCCTGATTCTCTTCCAGAGGATCCAAGTTCAGGTCAGATGGCGCACAGCTACTTGGAACTCCTGATTCCAAGGGATCCTCTGCCCTCCATAGGTACTCGCATACTTGGCACACACACATCTGAACACAGTTCCCTTTCTTCTAGGAAACACAGGGTCACGTTGCAGCATTTATATTGACCTTTCTGTCATATTTTAAGTTTTCTTTTTAAAATTTATAATTTGGGGAAAGGGAGATGGCTAACCAAATAATCCCAATAAGCTGAGTTTGAACCCCAGCATTTTGTAAAAAGTTCGGTATGGTGGCAGACATCTGTAATCCCAGCACTCCCAGGAGACAGAGACAGAGCTGTTTGAAAGCTTGAGGTCTAGCCTTGAATACACAGTCCGAGAGAAGAAGCCAGGGACACCGTCTTAAACATGCAGGAGATGAGAACAAACTCCTGAAAGCTGTTCTCAGAGCTCCTGTAAACACACACACACACAAACACACGCACACACACACGCGCACACCTGCGCACACACAAACACACACATGCACAAACACACGCGCACACACACAAACACACACACAAACATGTGCACACACAAACACACACACGCGCACACACACGCGCGCACATGCACACACACAAACACACACACGCACAAACACAAGCGCACAAACACAAACACACACACAAACATGTGCACACACAAAAACACGCACACACAAACACACACAAACACGTGCGCACACACAAACACACGCACACACACGCACACAGAAACATATGCACACACACACAAACACACGCGTACACACACAAACACACACACACACAAACACACAAACAAACGCGTACACACTTTAAATGATTTTACTGGAGGCCAGCTTGGTCTACAAGAGCTAGTTCCAGGACAGGAACCAAAAGCTACGGAGAAACCCTGTCTCGAAAATCAAAAAAAAAAATGATTTTACTGTGTCTGTATCCAGTGCTGTGGTCACAGTCTGACCCTGCCATGCTAGGCACATGCTCTTGCTTGGCACCTGCCTGTAGTTGCTGTGGGAAGAAAGTGGTGATTTATAAACAGGCTGGAAACTGGCAATGAGAATTAGGATGGATTGAGCAACATGAGTCATTAAAGTAATGCTGAAGGCCATTAAGAGTATACAGCAGGCTGGGCGGTGGTGGCGCACGCCTTTAATCCCAGCACTCGGGAGGCAGAGGCAGGCGGATCTCTGTGAGTTCGAGACCAGCCTGGTCTACAAGAGCTAGTTCCAGGACAGGCTCCAAAACCACAGAGAAACCCTGTCTCGAAAAACAAAACAAAACAAAACAAAAAAAACAAACAAAAAAAGGGCTGGAGAGATGGCTCAGTGGTTAAGAGCATTGCCTGCTCTTCCAAGGGTCCTGTGTTCAATTCCCAGCAACCACATGGTGGCTCACAACCATCTGTAATGAGGTCTGGTGCCCTCTTCTGGCCTGCAGATATACACACAGACAGAATATTGTATACATAATAAATAAATAAATATTTTTTTAAAAAAACGAAAACAAAGAGTATACAGCAGGTGACAACTAGTGCTCAACAGATGGACCCACCAGACAAATAACTCTGATGGGGAGCCCCAGTTGGAGATGACTGTGGATATAGTTTGTCTCTGCCTGTAATTCTGTCATGTGCTATCATGAGTTCTCCCTAAAAATAACAGTTTTGAGTATTTCTCCCCTGCTGTGTGTTTATCTCATTCCATCTACTGGGCACACACAGCTGTGGATGGTGCTTAATTGATGCTTTCTGCTTAATTGAATAATTCTGATGAATAGAAATAATACTAGGAGGTTTTCATTACTCAGTCTGACATAGGAAAGCAATAGCATTCTCAGTCACAGAGACAGCTAATTCTAGACTTCAAAACAAAGTCAAAGCAATCTGGTTGCCCCTGGAGAAGAATACACAAGGTCAGTTTCCCAGGTGTTTACTGCTGAATCAAGGTCAGGCTTGAAGCCACATCAGGAGACACAATTTTCTCATCAATGGACTTTCTGCACGTACTCCCAACCTCCAAGTTCAGCCAAGTGTTTATTATGTAAGTCCTGAATGTCAGTGTCACTTTCTGCCTGGGAACCCGGACCACTTAGAGCTACGTGCATGGTCACTGGCTGGTCAGCGCAACCTCCCTTGTCTGAGAGAAACTGTGGGATTGGTTTGGCTCTGATTCTTTTTTTAAAATATTTATTTATTTATTATGTATACAATATTCTGTCTGTGTGTATGCCTGCAGACCAGAAGAGGGCACCAGACCCCATTACAGATGGTTGTGAGCCAGATGCCGGGAACTGAACTCAGGACCTTTGGAAGAGCAGGCAATGTTCTTAACCTCTGAGCCATCTCTCCAGCCCCTTGGCTCTGATTCTTATTGTTTACTTAGGAAGTGCTGCGTGACACTGAAAATGTGATTCCTATCTGTCCAGAGGCTTTACTGTAAAAAGGAGAAGTAGGAGAGACGTGCGTTTGCGTGTGTGTGTGTGTGGTGTGTGAGTGTGTGTGTGGTCACTGTGTGTGTGAGTGTGTGTGTGGTCTCTGTGTGTGTGTGTGTGTGTGTGTGTGAGAGAGAGAGAGAGTTGAAAAGGAGGCGGACCTTAATATACAGAGGGAGAAGTATGAGAGACGGAGAGAGAAGTGGTATGTAGCCGTATGTAAAGAGATGTAACTGTGTAGAGAGACTGTCAAGAAAGAGCTTATTTAAGATGAAGTAAAAAAGAAGGTTGCCATCAGGAAAGTGTGTGCTTGTTCCTTTCTGCTTAAGGTCAGAACGCAAACATTTCTTTATTGCCCTCGATAGAGAAGAATTCTCCTAAGACCCCGCTGCTCTGAGAAGGCATTCTTTTCACTATGCTGGGTGCAGTCCTGGGAGCTGGACTCACGGGCTGCAACAAAGTAATTATAATTTTATCTTAATTTTGATTGTGTCCTGTATATCATTCCTTATTCTGTACTTTTGTAAATATCTTTCAGAGTGGGTTCCACCTCAGCCAGAATACTTCTATCAACCTACAGGAGACGAGAAGATGCCTGAGGTTGTGGGAGAAGAGCAAGGCACAGTTGTCTACCAGTTAGATTCAGGTACTGTCACTGCACTAACAGCAGTTAGATTCAGGTACTGTCAGTCACTGCACTGAACAGCAGTTAGATTCAGGTACTGTCAGTCACAATGGGTGATTGACTAGGATAAAATTACAGCAAGCTTAGTGTGCACAGAGAAGTGGTTTTAATTTTTAAAAATGTATTTCTGTGTCTGTGTGTTTATGGGCACGCGTGCCGTGATGCACGTTTGGACTCTGAGGACAGCTTAAGTCAGTCCTCCTGCACCTTTATGTGGGTCCCAAGGAGAAAACTGGAGTCATCAGGCTAAGCTCCTCTACCCACTGAGCCATCTTGCCAGTCCTAAAAATGATCTTATGTCCTTTTTTTATAGCGATCATTTTTTATGAATAAGGGGGGTTTATTTATGGAAAGAGGCACAACACAGCACGTACAGATAGAGGTCAGAGGACAAATTCTGAAAGTCACCTCTGTCCTTCTACCTTGTGGAAGCCAGGGTCTGAGCTCAGGTCGTCAGGCTTGATGGCAAGTTCCTTTGCTTTTGAACCATCTCACTGACCCTAATAGTGATTCCAAGAATTGACACCTGAATGATAAATAATCTATCTTTGCCTGTGTGGAGACCTTGATAGTCATGACTGATCACCTGGACATTTTCAGTAGTCTATTTATTTATCTATCTATCCATCCATCTATCTATCTATCATCTATCTATCTATCTATCTATC
>NW_004949096.1:20109451-20125725 GCF_000317375.1 Microtus ochrogaster | reverse complement strand
ATCTATCTATCTATCTATCTATCTATCTATCTATTAATTTGTTTTTCCAGTCAGAGTTTCTCTGCGGCTTTGAAGCCTGTCCTGGAACTATCTCTGTACACCAGGCTGGCCTCGAACTCACAGAGATCCATCTGCCTCTGATTCCACCCAGCTCCCTGAGTGCTGGGGTTAAACCACCCAGTCAATACCAATAGCTTATTTTTAATTACTTTTAAGTGTTGCTTTATGTGTATGGCTTTTTCCTGCATGAACACCCTGAACTGGAGTCAGACATAATCTGAGCTGCCATGTGAGTGCTGGAAATGGAGTCCGGCTCCTCTGAAGGAGCAGCCTGTACTCTTAGCCACTGAGCCGTCTTCCCATTGACCATTTAGGGGGTTGGGAGGGCTCAGTGAAGACTTGCTGAATGAATGAATTCTGAGTGAATGCTGCCTAATGGTGTCTTTCTCATCGGCAGTACCCACAGACGGTGCCTACTTCACCAGTTCCAGAATAGGAGGCAAACGAGGGATTATCAAGGAACTTGCTGTTACTTTGCAAGGGCCAGAAGATAATACCCTGTTGTTTGAATCAAGGTTTGAGAGCGGGAATCTGCAGAAAGCCGTCAGAGTGTAAGTGACAGAGTCGGGAAGTTGCGGCTGCAGTGGCTGCGAGGGCGCTCTAGGGGCTCTCAGGAATGCAGACTGTTTGAGAAAGAGCGGTAGAAGACTTACTAACGGGACGAAGAAGAATGGAATAATTATGACTAATTTCCCCAGAATGAAACACTAGGTTATTTCTTCTGCTCACAGAAGAAGGAAGAGCTTACGTAAAAGTTCTATAAACGGACCTGCAGGAGGACGCAGGGCAAAGTCATGAGCACCTCATGCTTGACAACCTGAGCTCAATCCCTGGACCCCATGTAAAGGCGGAAGGAGAGAACCAGTTCCACAAAGTCGGCCTGTGGCCTTCATAGAGTTGCCATGGCACATACCTGCTTGTACACACAATAGTAATGATATATAAAATTCTAACATTTTTACTAGTAAAAATAATATTCGACATAAAAAGTCCTGTATATAAGGACTGTTTGGTATGTGTCCAAATGCGTATGTGTAATAACACATATTACATGTATAAATTAAACATGGGCCTCCTTTTGTTTGCGAAAGTTGGGCTCAGTGGCGTGTTCTCTGTAGTTCCGCCTACTCAGGCTGTGGAAGAAGGTTTGCTGAAGCCTAGAAGTTCAGTTGGTTATCTGTGTGCTCGAGGTTGGCCTGGTTTACCTAGTAAGTTTCAGGGCTATGTGGAGAGACCTTGCCCCAAAGCAAACAAAAACAGTTGAACCAGGGGCTGGAACAACGGCTCAGCAGTTAGGAGCACTTGTTACTCTTGTAGAAAGCCAGGGTTCAGTTCCCAGCACCCGGCTGGTGGCTCACAAACATCCTAGCTTCATTTCCAGGGCATCTGACCCCCCCTTTTTCTGATCTTGACAGCCACCAGGTACACACATGGTGTATGTACAAACATCCAGGCAAAACATTTATACATATAAATAAATCCAAAGAAAAATTTAAATTGAACCCAGTGCCTAACATATATGAAGCATATATCCTACCACTAAGCTATATCCCTGACCACTCCTTCCTTCCTTCCTTCCTTCCTTCCTTCCTTCCTTCCTTCCTTCCCTCCTTCCCTCCTTTTTTTCTTTCTTTCTTTTCCCCCCAAGACAGGGTTTCTTTGTGCATCCCTTGCTGTCCTGAAACTCATTCTGTAGATGTCTGCAGGCTGACTTCTTATTTCACTATACATTTTCTTAATTATTGGTGTGGTGGATCTTTTTTCCTTGCCTTGTACATTTCCTTTTGTGATTTCATTTTCCATCTTTATTTCTTTGATATTTGGGACAGGATTTGCTATAGCTCTGAGACTGGCCTTAACTTACAATCCTCCTGCTTCAGGCTCCAAATGCTAGGATTCTATGTGTGCATGACTATGCCTAGTCCTTTAATAAAAACATTTCTCAGCTGAGCAGTGGTGGCGCACCCAAAAAACAAACAAAAAAATTCTCTTTTGAAAAAGAGGACATGCTACATGCTGCACAAGCGTGTGTCAGAGGGCAGCTTGCTAGTCAATGTTTGGAAAGATGTCAAGAAGTTAGCAGAATCTCCAAACATCCGATGCAGCAGTAAACCCGTCTGTTTGGCTTTTAAAAAAAATTGGAAGAATAATTTATTTTTTTCTTTTATATATAAGAATTCTTTTTTTTGTTTTTTTTTGTTTTTTTGTTTGTTTGTTTTTTTGTTTGTTTGTTTGTTTTTCGAGACAGGGTTTCTCTGTGATTTTGGAGCCTGTCCTGGAACTAGCTCTTGTAGACCAGGCTGGTCTCGAACTCACAGAGATCCACCTGCCTCTGCCTCCCGAGTGCTGGGATTAAAGGCGTGCGCCACCATCGCCCGGCAAGAATAGAATTCTTTTTTTTGTTTTTTTTTTGTTTTTTTGTTTGTTTGTTTTTTTTTCGAGACAGGGTTTCTCTGTGATTTTGGAGCCTGTCCTGGAACTAGCTCTGTAGACCAGGCTGGTCTCGAACTCACAGAGATCCACCTGCCTCTGCCTCCCGAGTGCTGGGATTAAAGGCGTGCGCCACCATCGCCCGGCAAGAATTCTTAAATACAATCTTTTCTCATTTTACATGCCTGTTCCCACTCCTTCCCCTCCTCCTGCTTCCTCCACCTTCCTTCCACCCCATCTCCCCATCCACTCCTCAAAAAGGGTTAGACTTCCCCTGGGGAGTCAACAAAGTCTGACACTTCACTTCCAGGCAAGACCAAGGCCCTCCTCCTTATATCCAGGCTGAGCAAGGTGTCCGTCCAAAGAGAATATGCTCCTAGACGCCAGTTCAAGCACTAGGGATGAATCCTGGTCCCACTGTCAGTGGCCCCACAGCCTGCTCAAGCCTCACAACTGCCCCCCACATTCAGTTGGCCTAGTTTGCTCCTTTGCAGGTTCTCCCACTGTCAGTCCAGAGTCAGTGAGCTCTCAGTAGTTTCTGTGGGTATCACCATCATGGCTTGCAAATTATGATCCTCCTACCTCAGCCTCCCAAGTGTCTGGATTGTAAGTATGTACAGCTCACAGCGAGACTGGAGACTTTCTCCTCAATCCCACACAAAGTTTCCTTTTGCAAGTTTCACCAATTTGTTATGTGACTCGGAGGAGTGGGTAAACCAGAAAGGATACAATTGCTGTGGAGGCAGCTGCCGTCAGTCCATCTTCACAAGGAGAAAACAATATTGCCCTGGGTTTGCTTTGAGGGGAAGGTGATGGGGTGTAGAACATTTTTTTCTTTTCATTGCAGAGGCGTCTATGAGTACGAACTCACCTTGCGAACTGACCTCTACACAGACAAACACACCCAGTGGTTTTACTTTAGAGTTCAGAATACCAGAAAAGACGTCACCTACCGCTTCACCATTGTGAATTTGCTGAAGCCCAAGAGCCTGTATGCGTTGGGAATGAAACCTCTTATGTACTCTCAGCTGGATGCTGCCACCTACAATGTTGGCTGGAGGAGAGAAGGACAGGAAATCAAGTACTACAAGAACAACACGGATGATGGGCAGCAGCCCTTCTACTGTCTCACCTGGACCCTTCAGTTTCCGCATGACCAGGACACTTGCTTCTTTGCACACTTTTACCCGTATACTTACACTGACTTGCAATGCTATCTCTTGTCGATCGCAAACAACCCCATCCAGTCTCAGTTCTGCAAGCTCCGAGCTCTATGCAGGAGCCTAGCTGGGAACACGGTCTACTTGCTTACCATCACCAGTCCATCCAGGACCCCTCAAGAGGCAGCTACAAAGAAAGCTGTGGTGTTGAGTGCCAGAGTCCACCCTGGAGAAAGTAATGGCTCCTGGATCATGAGAGGATTTTTGGACTTCATCCTTGGCAACTCTCCAGATGCTCAGCTCCTCAGGGATATCTTTGTCTTCAAGGTGATTCCCATGCTAAATCCAGATGGAGTGATCGTGGGGAATTACCGGTGTTCGTTGGCTGGAAGGGACTTGAACAGACATTATAAAACCATTCTTAAGGATTCTTTCCCTTGCATTTGGTACACCAAGAATATGATCAAAAGGTGAGAACCCTTTGCTGATAATTCTGTGAATGCTATGAGCCTCAATACCAGCTACTCCTATCTATGAGGAGGATGGTGGCTTTGGAGAGTCTTGGACTATGGGTACATTTTTAGACATTTAAATCACATCAGATCTTTAAAAGAACATGAGGCATGCATCAGCATATTTGAAGGAGACCCCCCCACACACACATAGCAGGGGTTCCTTCCCAGGCCCCACATAGCTACCTTGGTAGCTAGCTCTAGGAATGTAATCTAATGGTTTTTAGCAACACAGAGGGAACTGGGGAGGAAAGGCCTGCCAAAACCACATACTAGAGTGGGCTAGTCCCTTCGATATCAACCATTTCACTTGCCCCCCCCCACTCCTCTGGAATTGAATTTAAGGCTTAACACATGCAAGACAAGCACTCCATCATTGAGCATGTTCTCAATTTCATCTTATCTTGTGAGACAGAATGTCTCACTGAATCAGTGGTTGCACTGACTGACTATCGAGCCCCTGGGATCTATATACCTCTCCAACCATCTTCTCCATGTTGAGGTTTTAGGCACTCACCACCATGTTCAGCATTTATATGGGATCTGAACTCAGATCCTTGGGTTTGCATAGGAAGCACTTTTCCCACCAAGCCCTCTCTCCAGTCCGGTTATTTCATGTCTGAGTTTGATGCAGGGCCTGGTGTGGAATTCAGTATGTAGACCAGACTGGCCTCAAACCAGATTTGTCTCCCTCTGCTGGGATTAAAGACTTGTGCCACCATGCTGGGTTCAGTTCTCTCTCTCTCTCTCTCTCTCTCTCTCTCTCTCTCTCTCTCTCTCTCTTTTCCTTCCTTCCTTCCCTCCTCCTCCTCCTTCTTTCTTTTTCTTCACTTCTTTCTCTTCTTCCTTTTCCTCCTCCTCTTTCTTTTTGAGACAGAGTTTCTCTGTGTAACCCTGATTGTCCTAAAACTCACTCTGTAGACCAGACTAGCCTTGAACTCAGATATCTGCCTACCTCTGCCTCCTGGGTGCTAGAATTAAGGTGGGCTCCACCATGCCCGGCCACTTGTTTTATTTTTAAGTCAAACAATTGGATGGAAAAGGCCAGGGAAATTTTGCTATTCATATAAAATTGTAATCATAATGAAGTTAGCAGTGTTTAAGTTGGAAGTAACAGATACTATGATCAGTACTTTACACATTGGCCCTTTTAATGTTCCCACTAGCCCTATGGGCTAACACATGGTCAATATCCTCTGTTGCACGCAATAAGGAAATTGAGTTCCAAAACTTTGATATAACTTAAACAAAGTCTCAGAGCTCACAAACAACAGGATAACTATTTGGACTCCAGGATCTGAGTCCCCTAATATCACCAAATTTTGCTTCTAATGAAGATAAAGTAATAAGTTAGCTTGCACTTTTCAAGCCTGTGTGGAAGCAGCTTGAAGCTATCAGATACTAGCACCCATCTTAAAAGAGCTTCCATTCCACTATAGGCAAACACATAGCAGATAAGATACCAATGCCAGTTTCTAATCACACCTGTGTGAACAGATATGGGAGAACTGGTTTACCATTGACTGATTCTGGGACCACAGTAGAGAGTGATTTAATCTTTTGAGTTTGGATGTCTGTTTCTCAATAGACTTCTGGAAGAAAGAGAGGTTCTCTTGTATTGTGATTTCCATGGACACAGTCGCAAGAACAATATCTTCCTGTACGGCTGTAACAGCAACAGTCGGAAGCACTGGCTGCATGAGCGGGTCTTCCCTTTAATGCTAAGCAAGAATGCGCCAGATAAGGTAAGAAGTTTCCGGCTGAGGAACAGAGCACACTTCCTGGAGAAAGCGTCTCATTTGGCTCATTGTGATTAATGTTATTGTCTTTAGTGAATTCGGAACCTAGGTGTCAAGAATTAAAGTATGGTGTAAGAATTGCTAGATCAGGGACTAGAAAGATGACTCAGGGGTTAAGAGCACTTGTTGCCCTTGCAGAGGACCCAAGTTCAATTCCCAGGACCCATATGGTGGTTCATAACCATCTGTAACTCCAATTCCAGGGGTTCTGATGCCCTCTTCTGATCTCTGAGGGCACCAGGTACACACACAGCACACATACATATATCCAGACAAAACACTAAAGACTTTTCTGTTTGATCCATGCTGGGGATCAACATTGTCTTGTTTGTCCTAGCTACTGAGCAGAATCTGCAGAAATGGCAAACCTACTCTTGTTTGTTTCAAGAACAGAGGACAACTGTCAGGAGTCGTCCTCCCCGTCCTCCCTGTGGTACCAGGGCTAAAATCGGGTCATCAGACTCGGTGATCCATTGTGCCAACCCATGGCAGATCTGTAAAGCTAGGGTGGTTCAGTGACTGCTCACTGGGGATTGCTGATAGTGTGGAGTGTCTTTGCGTTTGGCGTCAGCCTGGGCCTGTAAAGTCGGGCAGGTGCTTCATCACCAGCAACATCCCTAGTCCTTGAATTTCTTTCTGTGGTTATGGAGATGTTCCAAACTCAGATTGTGCTGATGGAGAACAACTGTGTATATGTAATAAACTACTGAATTATGTACTGATGTTTTTAATTTTGGAGTTGTGTTTTTGCTTGTTTGTTTGAGGCATAGTCTTTATCTGTAGCCCTGGCTGCCCCAAATTCTCTGTTTAGATCAGAGCAGTCCTCCTGTCTTTGCCTCTCAAGTACCAGGATTGCAGATATGCACCTCCATGCAGACTGAGTTATATACATTGTCTATTTAACTGTGTAATTTAAACAATTAGTTTTTAATTTTTTATTGATATTTATTGAGCTCTACATTTTTCTCTGCTACCCTCCCGGCCTCCCCCCTTTTCCCTCCAGCTCTCCCCCAATGTCCCCATGCTCCCAATTTACTCAGGAGATCTTGTCTTTTTCTACTATCTACTTCCCATGAAGATTGGATCTATGTAAGTCTCTCTTAGTGTCCTCATTGTTGTCTAAGTTCTCTGGGATTGTGGTTTGTAGACTGACTTTCTTTGCTTTATGTTTAAAAACCACCTATAAATGAGTACATGTGATAATTGTCTTTCTGTGTCTGGGTTACCTCACTCAAAATAATGTTTTCTAGATCCATCCATTTTCCTGCAAAATTCAAGATGCCATTTTTTTTTCTGCTGCATAGGACTCCATTGTGCGAATGTACCACATTTTCCTTATCCATTCTTCAGTCCAGGGGCATTTAGGTTGTTTCCAGGTTCTGGAAACAAACAAAGCTGCTATGAACATAGTTGAGCACATGTCCTTGTGGCACAATTGAGCATCCTTAACAATTAGTTTTTTAATGTGTAAATTATTTCAATAAAAAATGGTGGGTGGGGTTCTTTGACTACTGGCCCTCACCTCCATCAGCACAGTCATTCCTTCTTTGAGATCCCAGTAGACCAGCTGAGACACCCAGCCTTGTGGGACTTTCCATTTATAACTAGCCATTGTTGGACTGCAGCCTTATCATCATCATCATCATCATCATCATCATCATCATCACCACCACCACCACCACCATCTGTGAGCTGGCAGCCCAAAGAAAAGCCCAATGACAGTATTTCATTAATATTCTGGAATGCCAAGGCCCCAACAGCTTGAGTCCTGGAACTCTGAGTAGAAGTGAGCACAGGAATAAAGAAAGGACAGACACTTGTACAGTAAAGCCAGCATCAGCTATCGAAACCCTACCTTGGTTCCCAGCAACCATATGGTGGATTACAACCACCTGTAATGAAATCTGGTGCCCTCTTCTGGCCTACAGGGACAAATGCAGGCAGAACACTATATGCATACTCAATAAATTAAAAAAAAAGAAGAAGAAACCCTAACTAGGAGCGACAGCCAGGAGTATCAAGTGACCACTGGGAGTGATGACAGCAGCTGCTTCCAGAAGCTATCATAAGCTCCTCTGGGATAAAGCACCTGTGTCCCAGCCATCAGCCACAACCATTCTCTGCATGAAATACTCCACCACTGAAACAATCACTGGAACCTCAGACCTGCCTACTCATCAATGAGCAATCATTGGAACTGTGGTCCCACATGTACCTGGAGGAGTGACCGCCAGAGCTATGGCCCCACCTGCACCTTGAGGAACAAACATCTGAGCCTTGGGCCTGACTGTACCTAGAGGAGTGTTCAACAGAGCCCCAATCCCCAGCTATACCAATTGGAAGAAGAGGGATCCCCTGAAATACAGGCTCCACCTATACAGATTGGAGAAAGAGATGGGTAGATAACAAGGTAAGAATACACTCAACAACATAAAGAGCAATACGGCAACACCAGAAACTAGTGGTACTACAACAGCAAGATCTGACCATTTCAACGCAGATAAAAATAACTTTATGAAATTTATCAATTTATGATTGAGGCCATTAAAGAGAAAACAAAAAAATTCCCTCAAAGAAGCTGAGGAGAAGACAATCAAAAAATTGGAAGAAATCAACAAATCCCTTTAAAGAAAAGCAAGAAAAAGCAATCTAACAGGTGAAAGAAATGGTTCAAGACTTGAAAACTGAAATAGAAGCAATCAAGAAAACACAAACAAAGGGAATTCTGGAAATGAAAAATTTGGGTAAATGATCAGGAACCACAAATATAAGCATAAACAACAGAATACACGAGATATAAAAGAGAATCTCAGGAGTTGAAGATATGATAGAGGAAACAGATTCATCCAACAAGTTCTTAACACAAAATATCTAGTAAATCTGGGACACCATGAAAAGTCTAAACCTAAGAATAATAGGAATAGAAGAAAAAAAGAAGTTCAACTCAAAGACACAGAAAATAAATTCAAAAAAATCATAGAAGAAAACTTTCCCAACCTAAGGATATACCTATGAAAATACAAGAAGCTTACAGAACACCAAATAGTCTGAACCAAAAAACATCCCCTCACCATATAATAATCAAAACACTGAACATACAGAATAAAGAAAGAATAATAAGGGCTGCATAGGAAAAAGACCATGTAACATAAAGGCAGACCTATCAGAATTACACCCAACTTCTCAGTGGAAATAATGAAAGCCAGAAGATCTGGACAGGTGTTATGCAGACACTAAGAGACCATGGAAAGACACAGGCTAACAGATTGGATCTGAAAACAGAAACCATCCTTCTGCTGCATACAAGAAACATGCCTTGACCTCAAAGACAGGCATTACATCTGAATAAAGGATTGGTAAAAGATTTTCTAATCAAATGGACCTAACAAACAAGCTGGTGTAGCTACCTAATATCTAACAAAATAAACTTCAAATGAAAATCAATCAAAAGAGGTGAAGAAGGACATTTCATATCAGTCACAGGAAAAATTCATCAAGAAGAAACATCAATACTGAACATCTATGCGTCAAATACAAGGGCACCCACATTTGCAAAATGTTGTCGTGGTTTCTGTCTTGCCCAGTTCCCACAGAAATCATACAGAGGTCTCCATTAGTTATAAACTAATTGGTCCTTTAGCTCAGACTTCTTATTAACTCATAACTTATATTAGCCCATTTTTCTTGTCTATGTTAGCCACATGGTTCAGTACCTAATTCAGTGAGGCAGTCACATCTTGCTTCTTCTGTGGCTGGGTCATGACTGCAGACTAGGACTTTCTTCTTCCCAGAATTCTCCTGTTCTTATTGACCTGCCTCTACTTCTTGTCTGGTTGTCCCACCTATACTTCCTGCTTGGATACTGACCAATCAGCATTTATTTAAAATATAATCGACAGAATACAGAATCGTCCCACAGCAGTGAAAGAAACACTACTAAAGCTTAAATCACACGTGAAGCCCCACAAACTAATAGTGGGAGACTTCAGCACTCAACTCTCACTACTGGACAGGTCAGTCAGACAGAAAATTAACAGAGAAATAAGGGAACTAACAGATGTTATGACTCAAATGGACTTAACAGACGTCTATAGAACATTCCACTCAAACATATAAGAATATACTTCATAAGAATACACCTCATAAGAATATTCCTCATGGAATCTTCTCAAAAACTGATCATATACTTGGTAGCAAAGCAAACATGAACAGATAAAAAAAAAGTAAAATAACCCCATGGCTCTTATTCAATGACCACAGCTTCAAAGTTAGAATTCAACAACAATACTAATTTCAGAAAGCCCACAAACAAATGGAATTTGAACAATGCTCAACGGAATCACCACTGGGTCAAGGAAGGAATAAAGAAAGAAATTAAAGACTTCCTAAAATTCAGTGAAAGAGACTCCACAGCATACCCAAACTTCTGAGACACAATGAAAGTAGTGCTAAGAGGAAAGTTCATGTCACTAAATGCCTACATAAAGAAGCTAGAAAAATCCCACACTATTGAGTTAACAGATAGTATATATAAGTGACCCCCAAAATTCTACCAGGGAACTCCTACAGCTGATAAACACCTTCAGTAATGTGGCAGGATACAAGATCAACTAAAAAAAATATCAGTAGCCCTCCTACATACAGATGATAAATGGGCTGAGAAAGAAATCAGAGAAACATCACCCTTCACAATAGCCACAAACAGCATAAAATATCTTTGGAAATCTCTAACCAAACAAGTGAAAGACCTATATGTCAGAACTTTAAGTCTTTAAAGAAAAAAATGAAGAGGATATCAGAAAATGGAAAGATCTCCCATGTTCATGGCTAGGTAGAATAAACATAATAAAAATGGCAATCATACCAAGAGCAATCTACAGATTCAATGTAATAACCATCCAATTCCCAGCACAATTCTTCACAGACCAACTTCATATGGAAAAACAAAAAATCCAAGGATAGCCAAATAATCCTGCACAATAAAGGAACTTCCAGAGGCATCACCATCCCTGACTTTAAGCTCTACTATAGAGCTATAGTAATGAAAACAGCTTAGTATTAGCAAAAACCAGACAGGTGACCCAATGGAATCAAATCGAAGACCCTGATATTAATCCACACACTATGAACACCTGATTTTTGACAAAGAAGTTAAAATTATACAATGGAAAAAAGAAAACATATTTACCAAATGGTGCTGGCATAACTGGATATCAACATGCAGAAGAATGTAAATAGATCCAAATCTATCTCCATGCACAAAACTCAAATCCAAATGGATCAAATAATTCAACATAAATCCAGCCACACTGAACCTCACAAAAGAGAGAGTGGAAAGTAACCTTGAACACATGGGCACAGGAAACCACTTCCTGAACATAGCATAGACACTGAGGGAAACAATTAATAAATGGGACCTTCTGAAACTGAGAAGCTTCTGTAAGACAAAGGACACAGATAACAGGACAAAATGGCAGCCTACAAAAGAAGAAAAGATCTTCACCAACCCCACAACCCATCAACAGACAGAGGACTGATCTCCAAAATATACAAAGACCTCGAGAAACTAGACATCAAAATACCAAATAATCCGATTTAAAAAAAAATGTGGTGCAGATCTAAACAGAGAACTCTCAACAGAGAAATCTCAAATGGCTGAAAGGCACTTAAGGAAATAGTCAAGGTTCTTAGCTATCAGGAAATGCAAATCAAAACAACTCTGAGATACCATCTTACACCTGTCAGAATGGCTAACATTAATGACAGCTTATCTTGGAGAGGTTATAGAGTAAGGGGAACACTCCTCCATTGCTTGTGGGAGTGCAAACTTGTACAGCTGCTTTGGAAGTCAGTATGGCAGTTTCTCAGAAAACTAGCAATCAATCTACCTCAAAACCCAGCAATAGCACTTTTGGGCATATACCCACAGGATGCACACTCAGACCACAAGGACATTTATTTAACTATGTTCATAGCAGCATCATTTGTAGTAGCTAGAACCTGGAAGCAACCTGGATGCTTTTCAACCAAAGAATGGATAAAGAAATGTATTACATTTATACAATGGAGCGGTAAAAAACAATGACATCTTGAAATTTACAGGCTAATGGACAGAACTAGATAAAAACATCCTGAATGAGGTAACCCAGACCCAGAAACACAAATATAGACTGTACTCACTCATAAGTAGATATAAATCATAAAGCAAAGGATAACCAGCCTACAGTCCACAACCACAGAGAAGCTAGAACCCTTATGTAGAAACAAATGGAAGCAGATGTAGAGATCCATGTAGTAGGAGATGGCTTGTTTGCTCCCAGTCACCCAGACCCAAAATAATTACACAGAAACTATATTAATTACAACATTGCTTAGCCAATAGCTTAGGCTTCTTATGAACTGACTCTTATATCTTAGATTAACCCATTTCTATTATTCTGTGAATCATCATGAGGTTCTGGCTGCTGGCTAGTGACTTTCTCTTCAGTAGCTACATGGCATCTCTCTGACTCTGCCTTCTTTTCTCCTCTGTCTTTGCTTGGAATTCCTGCCTGGTTCTATTCTGCACTGCCATAGGCTTCATTAACCAATGGTATGCAGAGGGGAATCCCCCACATCACCTCCCCTTTTCTGTCTGAATAAAAAGAAAAATTTTAACTTTAACATAGTAAAATTACATTTAACAAAACATGTATCAACAAGAATTATAGTTACAATATTTAGTCCGTTCACATTTGACAAATTAAGGAAAATATTCTATCATCTATCTTATCTTTGTGAGTCTAAAGTTTTATATCTAATTTATTGTTTATAACTATCTTTCTTTAACTCCATCAAAGACTCCAGAAGGATATATTACCTAAATAAAGAGGAAGTGTATTGTAATCAACTTTCAAAACTCTAGAATTGACAGAGACATCCTGTTGCCTGGACAGTCACCCACAGTTTATCTGTACCGTTGGGGCATCCACCTTCAGCCCACAGGCCTATAGTATCTGGCAGACTTTTCCATGAAGTAGGAAATTTGATGATCTCTTATGCCTTGCACTGGCAAAGTTTATCAGTTGCTTTCTTCTGTGTCCTGGAAAATGTCTGGCAGTTCTTTCATGAAGCAGAAACCCTGAAGGACTGTCTCACCTTTAGGCAAGTTCAGCAGTCATTTTCTATGGGTCCTACATGTCCAGCTTTTACAGCATACCATAAGCAGTCCATGTAAGAGCAGTTTTTTGCCCAAATGGCTAACCAACTCCATCTTTGTTTGATGCCCATCTTCCTCTTGAAGTAGATTGGTGCTTCCAGGTACAGATAATGTCTCATTGTTGAGAAAAGTCTAAGTTCTTAAAACAGTTTAAATGCCATATTCTGTTAGTCTTTGAAAGGTTTGAAGAATATCTACCCATCTAAAATGTCTATCTGTAAATCTAGAAAACCTAACTAACATGACTACAAGTTTGACAGTAGATGACTATCTACTAACCTGTTTCTTAATTTTATATTACATTTTAAAATAAGCTGCACAAACACAATACCTTAAACAAGAACAGAAATACATATACACAGTATAACAAAATCAGCCTTAAATTTGTATCAGTAGGCCAAGATCCACACAAATACAAAGTATTCATCTCTATATAACATTCCCCTTTAAATGTAAATAAACATTCATAAATAATATTTGGAAATTTGGGCATAGTTTTCTCCAAACTGATTTTTGCTTTTTGTTGGGCAAAGTATTTGGGGGGTTTATGATCTTGGTCCATCAAAACACATTAGATTAGTCTGGAAGGAATCCACAGGTTCTCATCCTCTGTGGAAACAAAAGCAGAACCTCTTTTCCAAAGCAAGATATCCTTCGACCCAAATTTTGAAGTTAATATACCTTTAAAATATATATGTTGATTTAGCTTATCAGCCTGTACAATGTCTCTCTGTACTTAGCTTATTCATAGTCAAAAAATTTAAAGCAAACCTAGTAATATGCATAATCCAGACTCTGTGTATTTTTCATCTTTATATGGCTTATTTTTCTTTACTCCTTTAATCTGTGGCTGTCTGGATGCTGTCTCTTTAAAGACTCTGTTTTATTTTTTAAAACCATTTATTATTATTTTTTTACCATTTATTATTTTTATAACTGTCCATATTCTTTATCTCTTTTTCCCAGGCCTATGTACATTTTTTAAACATACTGTTACCAGTTCAGAGGTTTATTTTTGTCTGAATCTGTCCTTATTGTATATCTGTAATCATTTTGTGTCCAGGAACACCTTTTTTTTAATGGTAAGTGGGCATGGCTAAGACTAACTCTGTGGTTTTGCCTGTTGGCTCTGCCCAGTTCAACATGGAAGAACCATGTTTACTGCCTCTGACAAGCATGCACACCGCCCCAGCTCCAGGGTCACAGAGTGGGTCTATGTCACCATGAAGCAATTTGTAACATGCTGCTCACAGCCCCCATTGAAGAGTTAAGCCTCCTGAAAGAGCCAGAGCCCTCCCTTAAAGAAGCCACTAAGCCTTTTCAGTCACTGGGCTGAGCTCCTGAAGTGCAATGAAAGAGAGGGAGGAGTGATAATATGAACAAGGGGGTCAAGACCATGACGGGAAACCCACAGAATCAGGTGACTGGTTTAGTGGGAGCTCACTGACTCTGCACTGACAACTGGGGAACCTGCACAGGACTGAACTAGGCCCCCTGAATGCAGGTGACAATGGTGTAGCTTGGGCAGTCTGTGTGGCCACTGTGTGCACAGACTTGTGCAGTCTGCGTGGCCAGGATCTAACCCTAATGCATGAACCGACTTTGTGGAGCCCATTGTCTGTGGAGAGATAACTTGCTTAGCCTAGGCACAGTGTGGGTGGGGGAGAGGGCCTTGGTCTTGCCTTAAGGAGGTGATGGGACAGATTTAGCTGACTTCCCAGGGGAGACCTTACCCTCTCTAAGGAGTGGATGGGGAGTAGGGTGGGAGGAAGGTGGGGGAAGCAGGAGGAGAGGAGGGAGAGGGAACAGGAACTGCTATGTAAAAATTAATTAATTAATTAATGGTGGGTGGGTACATGCATGCGTGCACACACACACGTAAGCGTGATTAAATCATGCTCTACCACTGAGCTAAAAACTATCTCAAGATTTATTTATTTATTTATTTATTTATTTATTTATTATTTGTTTTTTTGAGACAGGGTTTCCTCTGGCCATCTTTGGAACTCATTCTGTAGACCAGTCTGGTCTCGAACTCAGAGATCCTCCTGCCTCTGCCTCCAGAGTGCTGATACTAAAGGCATGCGCCACCACCACCCAACATTAATTTTTAAAAAATTGTTCAGGGTATTTCACCTGGACAAAAGTTGAAATTCCTATTGGGTTAAAGTCACCTTTAACTGTGCTTAGCAGTGGGGGATTTAAAGGATGAGCAGTGTTAATGTGTGGCTGGGGAGATGGCTCAGCTAGCAAAATGCTTGCTATGCAACAATGGAGAACCTGAGTCTGATTCCAGAACCCACATAAAAAAACCAGGCGTGGTGATGATCATGTGTAATGCCAGCGCTTGAGGAGCCAGGTGGACCGCTGAGGCCAGACAGCTGTCCAGCTCCTTCAGCAGTCCCAGGCTCATGGACGATCCTGTTTCAAAACAAAAGTGAATGGCTATTGAAGAAAGACACCCAAGGTTGACCTCTAGCCTCTACATGTGTGTGCGCACACACATACACACACACACACAAACACACACACACACACACACACACACTGATTCACATGTACACTCTCCTCACACAGATGTTAATGTGGTACAAGTTTCTACACACGGTCATAAATATCAGGGCTGCTAACACATACATGTTCATAATACTAGCCGTTTGGGGGCCAAGACAGGAGACATCATGAAGCTAGTTTGCCCTAAAAACTGCAAAGGTAGTGGAAACACTTTATTTTTTAAAGAATTATTTCTTAATTATATGTACAGTTCTTCCTGCATGCATCCCCACAGGCCAGAAGATCTCACATAGATGGTTGTGAGCCACACCACCATGTGGCCACCAGAAACCAAACCCAGAACCCCCTGATGAGCTGGCAGTGCTCTCAACCTCTGAGCCATCTCTCCGGGCAAATATTAAAAGTTGCTTTTTCCCGTTATAAGTATATTCACAAATATAACTGCCATTAGAGATTAGATTGGATTTAGAAAAATGATAGTTCAAATCTTTTTTTTTCCATTGGTATAGACTTTGATTTATTGCTACAAAATTGAAATCAATTTTGTTATATGTATATTTCTACTATTTTTTTTTATTTATTGAGGATTTCCGCCTCCTCC
>NW_004949096.1:20104807-20107345 GCF_000317375.1 Microtus ochrogaster | reverse complement strand
CTGACAAAGGTCTGATCTCCAAAATATATAAAGAACTCAAGAAACTAGACCGTAAAAGGCTAACCAACCCAATCATAAAATGGGGCACTGAGCTGAACAGAGATAGTTCAAATCTTATCCCATTGGGTTGTATGTGACAAGGCTGGAAATGTGGTTCAGATGAGAGAGTGCTTGCCCAGCTTGTATGAGCACTATGTAAGCTGGACGTGATGGTACACACCTGTGAACCTAGCACTTAGGAGGTGGAGACAGAAGAGTCCAAACCTCAAGGTCATCCTTGGCTATACAGCGAGTTTGAAGCCAGCTTAGGGTACATGAACCCACATGCCAAAAATCAAAACCTGTGTGAGAAATGTTTTACACATGCTTTCTTTTTTTATAAGAGAAAACAAATTATCTCTTTTTAAAATTATACATACCAAAAGAAGTTCCCACTCCCTCTCCGCCTCCCATTCCCTCCACACACCCTCCCACCCCCACCCAATCCTCAGAGAGGGGAAGGCACATTGCCTTGTGGAAGGTCCAAGGCCCTCCCTACTATATCTAGGCTGAGCAAGGTATCCATCCAAAGAGAACAGATTCCAAAAAAGCCAGTACTTGCAGTAGGGAGAAATCCTGGTGTCACTGCCAGTGGCCCCTCAGTCTGCCCCAGCCATGCAACTGTCAACCACATTCAGAAGGACTAGTTTGGTCCTATGCTTCCTTCCCAGTCCGGCTGGAGTTGGTGAGCTGCCATTAGCTCAGGTAGATTGTTTCGGTGGGTGTCCCCATCATGGTCTCCAGTAAAGTCCAGATGAAAGTCAAGACACATGCTATTCTTATATATTACAAAAAGAAGATTTTTTTTCTCCCTTTCTTGTCTTCAGATGAAATCATAATTGTAACTCACTATCTAAAGCAACTCAGTGCAGAACCACACTGGTGAATACTGGCGCAGGGCTTAGAACCCTGCTAGCTCGCGCCACTTCAGTCCTTCAGACAGGCATGCACTAAGGCAGCTCTCCAGAACCCTGGATTCCAAGAAGCTAGACAGCACGATACCTTCTTGTAAACCTTTGTTAGCAGGACAGGATGAGGTCAAGATCTGTTCTAGACCGTGCATAATGCAGGGCTGAGCTGGGCATAGAAGGCAAAGGAGGGCATTGAACTCCTAGTAGAAAGACTAACACCATGGAGGGGGAGAGCTCTAGATAGAGATTATGGGGGTAAGAAATATACAAACCAAAAATCATATTTGGAGGAAAACTTAGACCTGAGAGTTCATATTTTGTGAAAGAAAATAAGTCATGAAGCCCATACGGATCAATCACATGTGTGTATCCTCTGCATTTACTGGATGCAAGAGAGCTGGAAAGCTACTGGGTTACATGTCAAGAAAGGGAAGAAAGACTTAGAAAAGCTGCCTACTGCCTGAAATGTCAAAGTGTGCCCATGTCCCAGACTTCCAGAGATCCTGGTGTAGCAAGATGCTCTGGGAGCAGGAGCAAGTCAGGCTGGAAATGGAATTATCTGTATGTTTTTCTTTTAAAAATCACAGTACACAATAAATGCTATCAGGTTTCTTTAGTTAATAACCCATATTCCCAGCTGAGGGGACCACACAGCTCCTCACCCACCACTACCTTTTGACATTTCTCAAAGTTAGCAGTAGAGGCAGGCAGATCTCTGTGAGTTTGGGGCCAGCTTGGTCTACAGAGCAAATTCCAGGTTGTCTCGCAAATAAACATTCCTTTTCCGTATTAACAACTCTCAGACATCTCATTCCTTTTCTGTATTAGCGACTCTTAGACATCTTTTCCGTATTAACAACTCTCAGACATCTTGTATTTGTCAGTTTATAATCAACAGAAAATTCGTTTTTTTTTTTTTTTTTTTTTTAGTTCTCTTTTGACAGTTGTAACTTTAAGGTCCAAAAATGCAAAGAAGGAACAGGAAGAGTTGTGATGTGGCGGATGGGCATCACAAACAGCTATACAATGGAGTCGACCTTTGGCGGGTCCACCCTAGGTAAGAGGCGAGCCTGGCACGGGAAGCCTGGCACAGCATCTGGGAGATAAAAGGCTTGGGAAAGTCAGAGAAATAACGGATGTGCAGGATTTTCTTGCTAGCCTCAGGTACCAGAGTATGGACGTGTAATCTGCGCATCACTGGGCGTCAAATCACACTCTCCTCAGAACCTGCACTCAGGAACTCAGCTTGACTTCCGGTTACATTTATTAAGTTCTGTGGTTCTGGGTTTATCTTCCTTGAAGCTCACATCCCCTCTAAGCTACAGTAATAGCACCTGAATTATAAGTACTGCTTTAGGCGTAGTACCTGCCACAAAGTAAAACCAAAATAATTTTAAAAGAACTTGATAATCAATTACAACAGGAAACTTTTTCATTGTCAAAGATTCGTCTGAACCAGATTAAAGCTAGGAGAGCTATAGTTCAGAAACATACTGTCCTAGAACAAGAAGTGGTATTTTAAGTCTGCTTTATTTTATTCACGTGTATTGTGTGTGTGTACCATGTGTGTCTCTCTGTGTATACCAAG
>NW_004949096.1:20101608-20104307 GCF_000317375.1 Microtus ochrogaster | reverse complement strand
CCACGCGTGGGTGCTATTGAAGCTCTATTAATGCTGAGCTGTCCCTCCAGCCCTATGAGGAGCAGTTCTCTAAAAATTGACTCACAAATTAGATTTGCATTTAACGCATAAGATTTAGGAAGCTGGAAAGATGCCTCTGCTGTAAAGAGCACATACTACTTACTCTTGGAGAGAATGCACATGCTCACAACCGTCTGTACCTCTAGTTCCACCCTAGGTTTCTGGCACCTTCTTCTGACTTCCGAAGTCATCAAGCACACACATGGTGCAGACATACAAGCAGAAAAAAACAAATATTCACAAAATAAGCATAAATATAGAAATCTTTAAAATAAACTAAAAAATTTAGGGCTATGTACACAGATTTAAAAATTTTTATTTTTCTATTTAAGTGCATGAGTCTTCTGTCTGCATGTATGTATGTACACCACATGCATGCCTGCCTGCTGATTCAGAAGAGAGCATTGGATACCCTGGAACTGAGCTATGGATGGTTACGAGCCACGATGTGGGTGTAGGGACCCTAACCTGGATCCCCTGCAAGAGCAGCAAATGCTATTAACTTCGAGACCACCTCTCCATCCCCAGTTTTTAAAAATCTCAGAAAAATTACGTTTTTTTTCCTCAGGCAGTAAAAGAGACACTCATTTTACCATTGAGGACCTGAAGTCCCTAGGTTATCATGTCTGTGACACTATTCTGGATTTCTGTGATCCTGACCAGACCAAGGTAAAGACAGAGTTTCAAACAGTGTACTATCAGTTCTCTGCTGGACTTCCATGGGTCCAGAATCAGCTCAGGGGAACTTCGTCACCCTCTTAATATGTTTTATAATTTATTTTTATTTTATGTACATTGGTGTGAGGGTGTCAGATCCCCTGGAAATGGAGTTACAGACAGTTGTGAACTGCCATGTGGTTGTTGGGAATTGAACCCGGGTTCTCTAGAAGAGCAGCCAGTGCTCCTAACCACTAAACCATCTCTCCAGCCCCCCCTTTTTTTGAGACAGAGTTTCTCTGTAGCTTTAGAGCCTGTCTTGGAACTAGCTCTTGTAACCCAGGCTGGCCTCGAACTCACAAAAATCCACCTGCCTCTGCCTCCTGAGTGCTGGGGATTAAAGGCGTGCGCCACCATTGCCCAGCTCTCCAGCCCTTCTTAATATTCTTTTTATCTGATGTTTTCATTACCAGAGGAAATAGAACCCCTATCCTGCAAGCTGTCAACAAGCGGTGATACTTCACAATCCTCCTAGAAGGAAGAAACTATCCTTTGGTTCCCTCTCCATAAATGACGGGTTTGCTATAGCAGCACCTTGTCTTCTCTTTCAGAACAACGGCATACACAGAGTGCTCACTAATCCTGCCTTGTGCACTAGGAGATGCCCCTCTGGAGCCTGCCTAGGACTAGGCCTCAGTTGCTGCTTTTTTCTGTTTCATCTTTTTATCCTTCCCCTCCACTGCAAGTGTTCTCAAGCTTGCCTCTGTCCAAAAGCTGAAGGTTTCTTTGGCCTTGTTCTTCTGATGGCTATTTTTGATTAACTCATTCATCTTGGGAGGAGCGTATACCCATCGTCCCTAACACATTTCTCGTGTCCCCATATAAGCACTACTCAGATGCAATGCTTAGTCAAGAATTAAAAGGTCTGTTTGGTGCTTTGATGCAGGAGCACAAGGCCTTCTCGCTCCCGTGACCCAAGCACTCTACTCCCGACCTACAACTTTATCCAAACCATCCTTGCCTTAGGCCAAAGTTAGAACAACGCCATTCTAACTCCTCAGCAAAACAGGTGAAACAATTGCAGAAGTGAACTATAAGCAGGGAAGTAGCTAAGGCAGTGCTCGCTGATCCGCCGCTTTAAAAAGCGTATTTGTATAGCCCAGGTCTAGTATCCATTACTATGTCTTTAATAGAAGGAGTTACAGTTTGCCCTATCAATAAATCACCTTTCAGCACACCCTCCAAACCACTCATGACTAGCATGTAAAATGTTTCCCTCTGCTGCAGTACACTCAGTGTCTACAAGAGCTTAAGGAGCTCTTACAACAGGAAATCCACAAGAAGTTCAATAACTCTGGACAAGAGATGGACTTAGAAGGAAGCTGGAGTGACTTTCCTTTGTCCGACATCGAATCCAGGTAACAAATTTCATTTCTAAGGAAATCCGGGCTTGATAATACATCCTTGATCTCAGTATTTGGGAGACAGAAGCAGGGGAATTGGGAATTTAAGGAAGGCTTGGATCACATTTACATCACACCTGTCCTCTTATTCATTTGTTTGTTTATCTATCTACCCATCTATCTTTTTATTTTGAGACAAGTTTTTACTGTATTGCTTGGGTGACCTGCATCTCACAGAGATCTGCCTACCTCTGTTAGAATAAAACATGTCCGTGTCCTGAGACATTCCTTCACCTTCAGAATTCTGGAGGAAGATGTAAGCAGATCTCTGTAGTAAGTCCCAGGAGAGCCAGGGCTACATGGAGAGACATTATGTCTATTACTACAACAACACATGTGAGCAGCACCACCCAGAAAAGGAAGTTCTTAATTGTGCTTATGGTTTCAGAGGGATGGAGTCCATGATGACAGAGCGAAGGTGCATGGCAGGAACAGCTGAGAGCTCACATCTTTTTTTGTTTTTGTTTTTTCGAGACAGGGTTTCTCTGTGGTTTTGGAGCCTGTCCTGGAACTAGCTCT
>NW_004949096.1:20099323-20101508 GCF_000317375.1 Microtus ochrogaster | reverse complement strand
TGTAGACCAGGCTGGTCTCGAACTCACAGAGATCCGCCTGCCTCTGCCTCCCAAGTGCTGGGATTAAAGGCATGCGCCACCACCGCCTGGCGAGAGCTCACATCTTTTTGTTTTGGTTTCATCTTGTTTTGTTTGAGACAGAGTGTCACTATAGATAGCTGACTGTCCTGGAGCTCACTCTGTGGACCAGGCTGGCCTTGCGCTTGCAGAGCTCCACCTGCCTCCGCCTCCAAATTCTGGGATTAAAGATGTGTGCCACCACACTTGACTTGCATGTTCCTATCTTGAGCTGAAAGTAGGAGGCATAGAGAGACACCATGAATATATTGCTCCAGTCTTTCAAAACCTCAAGCCCTCCCCCAGTGACACACCTGCTCCAAAACAGCCATAGCTCCCAATCCTTCCCAAACAGTTCCACTACCTGGGGACCATATGAGCCTATGAGGGCCATTCTCATTCAGACCACTACACCCTGCCTCAAAAACATAAAACAAAATGCTATTGTAATAAAATATATTAAAGGTGATGGTAATCTAGAACAAAATGTTAGTGGTGATGGAAGATGTCAAACTGACTGGATTCTGGATTGGTTTTCAGTCTTAGAAAAGAGGCCACTGGCAAACAGAGGTGAGGAAGGTGGAGCTTCCCAAGCCCAATTTAGCATCTGGTCATTTCTTTTCGGATAGTTAGATCCTGTTGTGGTCAAAGCAGTTCTATGTCTTGGTGGTGAGCCATTGGCCTTGCAGTATTTCTCAAGCTTCTCAGATTCCAGCTGGATCCACCCCTGCTTCCTAAAATCAGACAGGTGATCCACAAAAGAACTGCCAGAGACCAGAACAATGGAGAAGACGAGGAAGGGAAACAGTCTTTCCGTTCCACCACAGGGCTCTTTGTAATGCTGAGATTCTGGGTTCTTTTCATAGAGTTGCCTTGTCCAAGAGATCTGTACTCACCTGATATCCTAACCACAGCTACGGTGATGCCTGGATTCTGAGTGTATTTTTGTTTACTAAATCTTTTAATATTTTATTTAATTTTTAAAGATATATTTTATTTTATATGTATAAATTTTTGCCTGCATGTATAGATATGTATCTCGTGTGTGCCTGATATCCATAGAGATCATAAGAGGGCATCAGATCCCCTAGACTTGTATTTACAGATAGTTGGGGCCTTCATATTGGTGCTGGGAACTGAACAAGGGTCTTCCAGAGCAGCCAGTACTCTTAATCTTTGAATGTCTCTAGTAGAGCATAGAAAGTATTTTATTCAAATACCAACACCATTCTCTCCCCTCAGGTTTCTTCCTTATTCCCGCTAGTATGTTTCTCTTCCAACTTCATCTTTTCTCTTTTTTGGAGGTGTGCAGGCTGCAGCTTTCTGCCCAAGGGGCCTCAGATTGCCTAGTCATTCTTCAAGGGTTCCAAGGCTGGGCTTGTAGCCTTCCATCTTTGAAGACAGTTGGAAGGGTGTGGCTCTTCCACCCACTCTAAGTAGCACTCTGAGTTCTGGGCCACTAAGCAATTCTTCTGGCCCAGTCTGACAAATGTTTCTACAGAGAACTTGAACCACAGCATCAGACCAAGCAGGGTGTCCTCTCCACTCATTGCCCCTCCCACGCTCCCTCAGTCTGCTGCACTGGCCACTCTCTGTTTGCAGTCTGAAATCCAAAATGTCCTGTGCATGTCAGCTCACTGACGCAGCCCGGGAGAATTCCTGTGCAGGTCAGCTCACTGACGCAGCCTGGGAAAAGCACCGGCGAGGACAGGCAGAGCTGCACTATCTATAGCTGAATCAGCAGGAACGCTGATGGTGTTAGCCCAGAATTAGAAGGAATGGTTTCCAGCTTCGATACCACAAAGTCAGATGTCACAAGCCTCCTTGGGTTTCTACCTCTGCGTTCTCACAATCGCACATAAAGGCAGGCTGGGAATAGTGACGTTGCTCTGTGTGTACACACATGATTGGCATTTTCTGGGACATGCTGCATCTAACGCCTTTTGCTAAAGAAGTCTGTTATTTCCAAAATCCAGCAGCCTCAAAGTCTCCTTCTAGACGGAGAAACCTTTGAGAAAAGCAAACCTTTGGAAATCAGATCACAAAAATGAGGCTTTCTTCTGTTCTGCTGTGCTAGGTGTGACCTCTCACTGTGCTAGGTGTGACCTCTCACTGTGCTAGGTGTGAC
>NW_004949096.1:20095166-20098727 GCF_000317375.1 Microtus ochrogaster | reverse complement strand
TAGGTGTGACTCCTCACTGTGCTAGGTGTGACCTCTCACTGTGCTAGGTGTGACTCCTCGCTGTGCACCAAGGGAGGTCACAAAATGAGTGAAGGCCTGGTTTGAAATGCCTTTTTTTTCCCTGTGAAATTTGAGTTTTGTGTTCAAGATACTTTTTTATTTTAAATCTGTTTATTATTATTATTGGGGATGGGGAAGAACTTTTGTCTACTGAACCATCCCACTGGCCCTGAAAACACTTTTTGGAGCCTCTATTATATAGAGTGTAATTCTCAGTTCTAGTTCACCATATTCCAGGAAGAGGTAAACTTATGTGCTTAACTATCTGAGTCCCTGTTCATCTTAGTCCTCACAAGAAAGGGCAGAAGAGAGTTTGTGGAGAAGTTTTAGTCTATACATGCATGCAGAACTTGTGAATGAAGAATTGATGTCGTTAAAAAGTGAAGAATGGACGGTGGTGGCGCACGCCTTTAATCCCAGCACTCGGGAGGCAGAGGCAAACTCTGTGAATTTGAGGCCAGCCTGGTCTACAAGAGCTAATTCCACGACAGCCTCCAAAGCTATAGAGACACCTTGTCTTGAAGAAACAAAACAAAGCAAAAAACAAAAACAAAAACCAAACCAGTGTTCCAGGGCTAGAGAGGCAGCTCAGTCTTGGAGTTCATGAGCCTCTGGGCTTGGGCTCTAACATCAAACAAACAACAAACAAAACTGAAGATTTTTTTATTTTGATTTTCTTTGATGTGGATGGATATTTTGCCTGCCTGCATATATGTGTGTCACAGGCATGCAGGGACTGTGGGGGTCAAAAGAGGGCATTGTATTCCCTGGAATTGTGCTAGAGAGTTCCGAGCCGCCTGTGGGTTCTGAGAACTGAACTCAGGTCCTCTGAAAGAGTAGCCAGTGCTCTCACAATGTAAACTTGACTGTAATTCACTATGTAAACCAGGCTGGCCTCAACTTCAGAGAAACCCATGTGCCTCTGCCTCCTGAGTGCTGGGATTTAAAGACACAGGTTACCACATGCAGCTTGTTTTTCTTTATAGAGACAGTGTCCACTGTAGCCCAGGTTGGATTCAAACTCAGCAATCCTTCTTCAGTGCCCCAAGGGCACAGTTGTGCTATACCTGGCTGACAGCCTTGAAGTGACTTTGGTGTTGTCTAGCCTGCTGACCATTTGTCTCATTATTTATCTAGTTATACATTCAGCACATTTCCCAGAGTAGCTGGCAGAATCCTGGCTTCGGGGAATTAGTATCAGCTCAGAAGAAATGAAGATGGAGATGCCCTCAGGGGAATCCCGGTCTCTAGGACTGCACACTGTATAGCCCAGCACCGTTCTCCCTCTGCCAGAGCACCTTTGTCCGTCTGACCAGGGTTTGTTTTGCCACACTGACAGTTCAGAGCCTCTGCTTCCTTGTCTGACAGTTCTTTCTGTGTCTTTTTTCTTATTTTTCCTAGCACAAGTGGCTCTGATAGCTCCCTCTCAGATGGTCTTCCTGCCCACCTACTGAGCATGGCAGATGAGGTGAGAGCTCACTGATTCTTGTACACACAAAACATTGAAACTTAAAAAAAGACAAAAAAAAAAACAACTAAAAACTCCATAGCACTAGATAATTGGGAAAATGCTCCAACCATACTAGAGCCTACAGGAGTTATAGCCCCAGGCTTGCAACTCAGGAAGGTAGCCTAGTGTGAGCCAGTCACCAGTAAGTCAAAAAGAAAATTGCATTGGTGTCCTAGCTGGTCGCCTACCCCGAGTATGTACCGTGTCCCTTATGTGCTTTTTGCTTAATTGCTGGAGCTTCTTTATGGTAACAATAGGCTAAGTATTCTAGCCACGTGTCAGTGATCAGAGTCATCTGGACCTGGCCTGGCTTTGTTTTGTCAGCCATGTGCATTTGCTATTGATCCCTTTGGAAGCAGTCAATATTCGTGGAGTCAAGCATATTAAATAGGGAACAGCCTCTGGAAAGAAGGTGGTTGAACGGTTGACTCATTTGCCACACCGATAAATAAGAACCACATGCCAGGCTACTGTATATCAGCTGTTAGAGGGTGAGTAACTCTGCAACCCCCTCTGACCAGTTTCTCTGCAATTTCAGGAACAGCTGAATCAGAAAATGGTGTTAAAGAAGCCAAAGAAGAAAAGACTTCAGACGAGGAAGCAACGAAACGAGCAGCACCAGAACTATTTGAGGCGGGAGTTAAAGTTGACAGAGGACACCCCAGTAAGCAATCTCTGCTGCCTGTCATTTGTATTTCACAGATGAAGCAGAGGTAGGGCTAGAGTTTATTCCCAGCTAGAAGGGGTTGTAGGAAGAAGGGGTGCTTTCTGTTTCAAGGTCAGAGTCCTTCCTCAGGTCCTCTGAATGTGTGTCTGCGCAGATCTCAGCCTCACCACACTGGTCTTCCCCCGTGCTCCACTCAGGCACTGCGGGTAAGGTTAGAACAAGAACCAATTCCCACAAGAAAGAGGTGGAGCTAGATGGAGCTCAGGTAGAGGGCCTGGGTGGCTGGGTGAGGGTTAGGAGGGGACACCTCTCCACCTTGTTTGTAGCTAGCATTCCCACCACTGCCCCCTGCCAAGAGTCTCATTCTAAGGCAAGAAATGCTTTCAAGAGTGTTTCCCTGGTGGGTGAGTTGGGGAGATGAGGAGCAGATCCGCTGAAAATTTCACTCAGTCCTTGTAGGGAAGGGCAGGATTTGCGTCTACTCTGCAAAAGCAGTCTACTGTTTTGAGAAATGCAGAGAATTCTAGTTCTTCAGTGAGAAGTGAAAGCCGAGGCTCAGTGAGGTGGTGATTTTGCTTGGCTCTTTGTCACCCAGATTCTCTGATCTCTCCAATTAGCACATCGGTTCCTCTAGGTGAAGGATGCAGTAGCCATTGTGTTACCTGGAGGTGAAGATGATGCTAACATTGATCTGGATTAAAAACTGTAACCTTATATCAAATATTGATGATTTGTGGTCTTATATCAGAAGCATAATAAGAGGAGGCTGTTTTTCTTGCCCATACAAGGTTTCATACACACGTCCACACTTACCAGATTTCTTTCTCCTATGCCTACTAGATAGCAGGTCCTTTACTGGACACCAAGAATGCAGCAGTAAACAAGAGTCTGTCTTTCCGTGGAGACCTTAGGACCTAGGGGCACTTTGCGACAAGTCAGCAGGAACTATATTGCAGAGAAAGACACACGAAGAAGAGGCACGTGCGAAGTTTTCAGTACTTTAGAGTCTTCCCGCTGAAATCCTTGATTTTCAGTGGATATGTTGGCGCGCACCTGTAATCCCAGCACGTGAGAAGTAGAAGCAGGAGACCAATGAGTTCTACATGAGACCTAGTACCAAAATGGAGAAAATAATTAGATTTCAGAGAATCAGTATATAACTCGATGGTAGGAAACTTGCCTAGTATGTGCAAGGCCCTAAGTTTGATTCTTAGCATTGCTTTAAAAATTGGTTTTGAACCAGGCATAGTGACATAGGCCTGTAATACCAGCTCCTGGTATAGTGACCAGGCATAGTGACATAGGCCTGTAATACCAGCTCCTG
>NW_004949096.1:20091923-20095066 GCF_000317375.1 Microtus ochrogaster | reverse complement strand
TATAGTGACCAGGCATAGTGACATAGGCCTGTAATACCAGCTCCTGGAGAGACTAAGTCAGAAGGACTACAAGTTCGAGGCAAGTCTGGGTAACTTAGAAAGACCCTTCTCCAAATATGGAGGAAAGGTCCTGAAAAGATAGCTCAGCAGTTCCTAGCACTTGCTGTTCTTACAGAGGATGTGGACTCAGTTCCTAGCATCACATCAGGCATTTCACAACCATCTATAGCACCAGAGGATCTAATGCTCTCGTCTGGCCTCCTCAGGCATACATACATGGCATACACTTGGCATACACTTGTACAGATATATATTACAATGAGCTACACAATATATGGTTACTAGCTCAATAATATACAGATATGTGTATACACACACACACACACATATATATATATCCCAAAATAAAGATTTTTTTTTTCAGCCTAGTCTGCAGAGCAAGCTCCAGGCCAGCCAGGGCTACACAGAGAGACCCCGTCTTGAACATCCAAAATAACAACAATAACAATAAACCCATAAGTAAATAGCTTTTAAAATGTTGGGGAAAAGACTTAGACTATCAGCTCAGTTGTAGGCTGCGTGTCTGGCATGCCCAAAGTCTTAGGGTCAGCCCCCACACACACACACAGAGGGAGAGAGAGGAGAGAGAGGGGGGGGTGGGGTTGATATGATTCTGGTTCTTAGTAGAACTGATAGAAAATGACCTTCCTTGTATAGAATGTGAATCTGTGGTTAACAATAATACATTAAGTACAGTGAGTTCCACCTGTACTATCCTGGGGAAACCCTCACAGGCACAACCATCTCAAATCAACGTTGAGGACTATTTAATGTCTAATGTAATTGTCAAGAGCACAAGCTTTGAAATCTGTTCAAATTCCAGCCCAATCCAGCCCCTCCAGGACTCCATAATTGGAGAATCCTAGACCATGATACTTGTTTCATACAAAACATATTAGCAAGCATTATATAAAGGTCAGTGAGATCCCTCGGTGGATTAAGGTGTGTGTGTCTCAAACTTGCAGCCTAAATTTGATTTCCAGAATCCACAGTAGAAGAAAAGAGAGCTCCCAAGGGTTGTCGTATGGCCTCCATCCATGTATCGTGTATACACTTGCCCACTTACACACACACACACACACACACACGCACACACACACACACACACACAGTAATAGTAGATCATTTAAAAGGGGCTGGGGAGATGAGCTCTTGTGTGGAAGCGTGAGGACCACACACAGCCAGGCATGGCCGTCTACTGTTATCACAGAGGCAGACAGGAAGACCCCGGGGCTGATTAGACTCCACACCTGATGTCACCCTGGCCATCACATGCACTGTGCACATAACACATATACAAAATACCTTCAGGTTATTGTGTAAGTGCACAGATGAAACAATAATAAATGTTATGCTTACACTGGGTTGCCATCTCTAAGATGTCTTTTCTATAGATATACACACATGCACATATATATGTATAGGCACATATTCCAAAATCAGAAAATAAAAATCCGAATCCCAAAACACTTGTGTTCCTAAGCATTTCTGAGAACTCTGTACTGTGAGAGTTACTCAGTAGGCCAGGAACTCGCTTTCTGATCTGCAACATTGAAGTGCAGAAACCTGCAGCCTATGATGCTTTAGCTCTAGATGGGAAACTCAAAGGTACCTGGCATGCAGCGGGCACTGAATAAACATTAGTTCTCTCCTGAGTTGTTACTCATGTTGCTTTGCCTTCCTTTTGTGTTGCATGATCCTCATGATTTAACAAACATGAGTGGAAACCACAGGACTAATGTGTATTCAACATGTCCACAATGTTCACAAGGAAAACTTAGCAAGGATGTATTCATTTATTTTAGACAGAGTTAAGTGGAAGAGACAAAGGTACCTCCCTGGACCCACCATTGACCAGCCTGGTTCTACCTAAGAGTAAAGAAATAATTCAGGTACTTCACCTCATTTATACATACACACACCAACAGTTAATTTTATTGTTTTTTGTTTTGTATGTGTGTTTTGTCTTGTTTTGTTTGAGACAGGTTCTCAAACATATAGCCCCTGCTAGCCTAAAACTTGTTATACAGACCCGGCTGGTCTCATAGACTTGTTCCTGCCTCTGCCTCCCAGATGCTAAAATTATAGGTATGTACCTATAATAACCACACTCAACTTAATTTATATATACTTCTATATATAAATACATACATTGTGTGATTTGGATGAGTGGTGGTGTTGCACCCAGACCCCATTCTGCCCAGATGAACATCTAAAGTAGTCTGTATCCTCGGAATCAAACCACCTGGCCACTCTGGAGGATCTCTCCCAAGATAGGACAGGGCTAGAGATGGCCCACCCAGAGCTAAAATCTGGATATCAAGAATTTAATTTCAACAAGCTGCCATCATTTGGTAGCTCCATGGAAGTATGTCAGCTGAAACAGTGATACTGGGTATGTATTGTTAATACAGTGTCACAGTTCTAGGGGGATATGCCTCACAGGCAGCATTAACCATGATCACTCAAAACTGGTGTGCGTGAATAATTTGTCTATTTTGTTTCTGTAACAGAATGCCTGTGTCTAGGGAATTTTTGTTTTGTTTTGTTTTGTTTTTCAAGACAAGCTTTCTCTGTGCTGTCCCGAAACTCACTCTGTAGGCCAGGCTGGTCAAGAACACACAGAGATGATCCTCCTACCTCTGCCCCCTGGGTGCTGGCATTAAAGGGGCATGCCACCATGCCCAGTTAACGTCTAAGTAATTTATAAATAAAAGATATTTGCTTGGCTCATGTTTCTGGAGATTGGAGTCTAAGATGGGTCCCACAAAGTGAGGGCCTTGGGCTGCATTGCAGCATGCCGGAAGAATAAGAGAATGGGTAAGTGTGTGCAGAATCAGAGAGTGGGCAGGTGTGTGCAGAATCAGAGAGTGGGCAGGTGTGTGCAGAATCAGACAGTGGGCAGGTGTGTGCAGAAGAATCAGACAGCGGGCAGGTGTGTGCAGAAGAATCAGACAGCGGGCAGGTGTGTGCAGAAGAATCGGACAGTGGGCAGGTGTGTGCAGAATCAGAGAGTGGGCAGGTGGGTGCAGAAGAATCAGACAGTGGGCAGGTGGGTGCAGAAGAATCAGACAGCGGGCAGG
>NW_004949096.1:20089775-20091709 GCF_000317375.1 Microtus ochrogaster | reverse complement strand
TTTCTCTGTAGCTTTGGAGCCTGTCCTGGAACTAGCTCTTGTAGACCAGGCTGGCCTCGAACTCACAGAGATCCACCTGCCTCTGTCTCCCGAGTGCTGGGATTAAAGATGTGCGGCACCACCGCCTGGGTTGCTTGCTTGTTTTTCAAGACAGGGTCTCTCTACATAGCCATGACTGTCCTGGAATTCCCTGTAGAGACCACACTGGCTTAGAGATCTGCCAGCTTCTGCTGGGACTAACGGTGTGGCTGTCATGCGTGCCTTACCAGCCTCAGTTCATAACTTTTTTTTCCAGTAATTTAATTGTCCCATAAAACAGCCCAGCTCTGTAAGATTTAAAATCTCGAATGAGCTCTTAAGGCCCCACTTCCCAACACCACCACAGTGAGGTTCAGGGGAGGCAGGCATGTTCAAACCGCAGTGGTAAGGTCTTGCTTTCCTAAAACATTAGAATTAATTACAATGCAGCCTTCTATCAACATCGTTCACACAAATTTGAACTTATACATTCTTTGCTTGGCAGTAGCAACAGCTAATGAGCTTTCCTTTTAATCATCCCAGGCTTAGCTGAGTCTGACAGGGCACACCTGTAATTGTAGCCACATGGGAGAATAAGGCAGCTCAAAAAGCAAGAGAAAGGTAGCCTGGGCTTTCCACAGCCCCTGGGTGTTACAGCAGGGCGTCCCTCATGTGTCTGGGCAATGAGGTCGAGAACACCACACTCTACCAGGCTTTTGCACGTGTTGACTCTTGTTAGATGCTCTCACTTGCCTATCAGAGTCTTCTGGAGGACCTGCAAGTGGGAGACTCCTAAAGATAAGGTCCTCAAGGAAGAGTGACAAGGGTGTACATTACTATGGAGCAGTACCAACTGAAGAGCAAAGCTCAGAGAAGTTTAAATGAAACTGAAGGTTGAGGCAGAGGGATCACAAGCTTGAGGCCAGGCAATGAATTTGAGACCAGACAGGACTACATAGAGAGTTCTTGTCTCAAAATAATAATTATGGAATCTGAGTGTAACGCCACATGCCTTTAGTCCCAGCATCTGGGAAACAGACATAGGTGGATCTCTGTGAGTTCGAGGCCAGCCTAATCTACCTGGTGAGTTCCAGGAAAGCCAGGACTACACAGTGAGACCCTGTCTCAAAAAAAATGAAATGAAATGAAAAATATAAACCAAAACCCAATAATATCGATTGTGGAGTAGAAAGACGGTTCAGCAGTTAAGAGCATTTGTTGCTCTTCCAGAGAACCTGATTCTGTTCCCAGCACCCACATGGTGGCTCACAGTCATCCATTCCAGGGAGTCTGACACCTTCTGGTGCACATACAGACACATAGTAAAAACACTCATTTTAATTTTTTATTATATAAAATATTCTACTGCAGATAAAAAAGAAATAGTCTCTTTCTATAACTAATAAAGTCAAACTAAAGAGAGCTGTAGCAGACTAAGTGATGAACTTGTCCTTGCTCCTCGCTCAGTGACAGAACCATATGTGCAACTCAAACACTGATTAGCGTGTAACATGAAGTCAGTTCTGTCCATTCCAGGCAGCTGGATGGATGCCAGCAACCCCTTGGCATTACTCCATCCTCTTGAATTTTTCTGTGGAGTAAAATGCATTTTAACTCCCAGAGCATATCAGACAGCAAAGTAGGGAATGCAGGACAGTATTTTAACCCAATGTTTCTTTATCTTCCTTTGTGTAATCTTGGTAGACAGCTTATGAAAACAGCCTTGCCCGCCTGGCGGTGGAGGCTCACACCTTTAATCCCAGCTCTCGGGAGACAGAAGCAGGAGGATCTCTTTGAATTTGAGGTCAGCCTGATCTACAAGAGTTAGTTCCAGGATAGCTAGGGCTGTTACACAGAGAAATCTTGTCTCAAAAAAACAAAAAAAAAAGGAAGGAAGGAAGGAAGGAAAGAAGGAA
>NW_004949096.1:20082015-20089635 GCF_000317375.1 Microtus ochrogaster | reverse complement strand
AAGAAAGAAAGAAAGAAAAAGAAAAACAGTCTTTTCATTCCCTGGATCCACTAAAATGTTGCCCATAGAACTCTACTTATCTGAGAAGCCTGACCAAGTGCTTGGTTCAACTCTGCCCTGTCACACTGTTGGCCATTTTGATATTGGGAGGAAATGCAGGTATTTCTTTCTAACTCCTATCTAGCAAGGTCAACCTCAACCCCAACTATAACTTAGAAATTGCGACAGAAAGTGAATTCAACTCTTTTATCTCCTTTGTGCAGAGTAAGAAGCCAGGCTTTACGTCATGCTCTCCAAAGAGAAGCACAAACTCCAGCCTAGGGCCAGCTCCAGATGTCAAGCCAAACTGGCCTAGGACTAAATACCCTGCCACAAGGAAAGACCGCACCACCATGGCGGTATACCCATCTTTGCACATATACACATACCCTTAGGTGTGTGCTTCTGCTGTGACATGCAGGTGCTTCCACCAAAGATTTGGGGTAGTTTTATTGGTTTTTGTTTTGTTTTCTATGCAGTGTTGGGAAACACTGAGCATATGAGGCAGGGGCTTTACCATTGAACTGTGTCTCCAGCTCCCTTGAAAATGTTGTGGGTTATACACAGTTCAAAGAGGAAATCTGTGAAGGAAGTGGAAACTATGGTGTGCTGTGCTGTGTGTTCACGCTGACCTGCACTCTGTACTTCTACTGTGCACCTCATAAATTCAGTGTTTTATCCTAAGGTGAAATTGTATTTTGATGTATAGAATAGCCTTTATTGTAAGTTGAAGCAGATACTCACGAAAAGACAGCACATATATACCTTATTTCCACCAATAGATGTTCCCTCTAAAGTTAACGTAAGAGATCAAACCATTTTAAATGTATTTAGGGAACGTGCCATATGAAAAAGTCTGTGTCAAAATTTCCAAAAGGTTAAATGACCAGTCAGACTATGGTATATCAGGTTTTCTCAAAGTGAAGTATTTCTATCTAGAAAAAACAATTACATGTATTACTTATAATTTAATGTTGCATATATTATGTTCAACAAGGTTGTGTAAATTTTTAACTCAACCATTAAAATTTTTTCTCCTGGTTATTTGTTCCTTGATTGTTTTACCACATAATCTTATATGAACAGATCTATACATCATCATTTTACTTTCCATGATTCCTCATGAGCACCAATCACAGTCTTCCAGCTACATGTCATGTCACTGTTCAGAGACACATTAAAGAAGAGTCACTCAAAAAGCCGAGCGGTAGTGGCGCACGCCTTTAATCCCAGCACTCGGGAGCAGAGGCAGGTAGATCTCTGTGAGTTCGAGGCCAGCCTGGTCTACAAGAGCTAGTTCCAGGATAAGGCTTCAAAGCTACAAAGAAACCTTGTCTCGAGGGAAAAAAAAAGAGTCATTCAGATGGGCATGGTGACTCGTATCTATAATTCTAGCACTTGGGAAGTAGAAACCATGAGTTCAAGGCCAGTCTGCTCTGTGTCCCAAGTTCTAGGCCAACCAGGGTTATAAAGTAAGACCTTGTACATTAAAAAAAAAGGTTACTCCAAGCTAGGTAAGGTGGCTCATGTGTAACTCCAACTTGAGACAGGAGAATTGCTGTGAGATACTGAGTTACAGAATGAGATTCAGTCTCAAAAATAAAAAGGGAACTGGGTGATGGTGGCTCAGGCCTTTAATCCCAGCACTTGGGATGCAGAAGCAGGTGGATCTCTGTGAGTTCGAGGACATCCTGGTCTACAAAGTGAGTTCCAATACAGCCAGAGCTGTTTCTCTGTGTAAGAGAAACACTGTCTCAAAAAAAAAATAACAAAACAAAAAAGTTTCCTAGCATATTTTTCATTTGTATATGTATGTGTGGATACATATTTGTGTTATGTCTTCATATGTATGTGCATATTTCATTTATGCATGTACATGTTCATGCATTGTTCACATGTGCATAAATGCTCACAAGTGTATGCATGCTTATGTATATACGTGTTCATGTATGTGTGTATATGGAGGCTCTAACTCCAGTCCTTCTTAAACAATCTTCCTTTTGAGGCTGTTTGGCCAGCAGGAGTACTATTACCATCTGGTGGCAGTATACCCTTTTCTGTTTTGTTTTGTTTATTTTTCTTTATTTAGTGTGCACGCACAGCACAGATATGGAAGTCAGAGGACAGCGTGTAAGAGTTGGTCTTCTCCTTCCACCACGTGGGTCCTAGAAATCAAATTCAGGTCATCAGGCTTGGCAATTGGTGCCATTAAACCATTGGTGAGCCATCTTCCCAACCCCCGTTTCTGGTCCTGGAAAGGGGTGATGCGATCACAGATGGCTCCTCTGTCATCATTGCCAATGTTTCTGAGACAGAATCCCATGGAGCTCAGGCTGAATTCAAACCTACTATGTAACTGAGGATGACCTTTGACTCCTGATCCTCCTTCCTCCGCCTCCCAGGTATTGGGATAACAAGCATGGCCCACTCTCACTGGCCTGACCACAGCTCTTGAAAATGCTCTAACAAACGCAGACGTAGCATTGCTCAGGTTTGTACTGGACAGTAACTCTGTTGGGGGGATAGAAACTATAGAGATACAGAAACTGAGAACAAAAATTTCAGGTGAGTTTTCTCTCCAATGGGCATTTGTCCTAACTTGCTTTCCCTTACCATGATAAGTGCCATGCCCAGAAGCACTTGGAGAGGAAAGGGTTTGTCTGCTTTATAAGTCTCAATCGTAGTCCACCATGGGGGAATCAAGCAGGGGTGGAAGAGAAACCCGGACACATGAACAAAACAGATGCGGAGGAGGAATATGCTGCCACTGCCTTGTTCTCTTGGGCTCACTCAGTTTGTTTTACATGACTCAAGGCAACAGGCAGTGGGCTGGGCCTCCCACATCAGTCATTCATGAAGAAAATCCCCACAGACTTGCCGTCGACCAGTCCTATGGAGGCGTTTTCTCGGTTGCGGTTCCAGCTTCTCACCGAAGACTCTGACTTGTGTCGTGTTAACAAAAAACAGCGTTCAGCATTGAAAGCAGAGGAGTTTGAGCTGAGCATAGCATGCCTGTAGTCCCAGCACTCTAGAAGCTGCAGCAGGAGGATCACAAATTCAAGGTCAGTCTGGACGACACATCAAAACTATTCTGGGAGTGTGTGCAAGAATTTTGGAGAGCTACCAGATACCTAACAACTCAGAACCTTTTATGATCAGTAGGTGTAGTTATGCTGCCACAAAACTCCCTCAAGGCCATGCTAGGCCATTCGCTGATGCTGTGAGTACAGGAGATGGAGTCATTGGTGGATAAGGAAATCATTTTGAGGACGTGCGTGTTAAGGCAGGGTCTTTGCAGTTTGGGCAGGCCTTAGATTACTTTGTGGTGAGAATAACCTTGAACTTTAGTCCTCTGGCCTCCACCTTGGGAGTTCTGAGATTACAGACTTGGACCACAGAGCCTAGCAGAAAATGCATTTCTCATGATCAGGGAGTCTACATGGTACCAGGGTAAAGCAACCACATGTAATGAGGAGCTCCTCGCTGGGGCAAGGAGTCCCAAAGCAATAGAAACCTTAACATCACGGCACAGAACAGGGGTGCCAGAGAGATCTTGGTCTTCTTACAAAGCCACTAATCTACCTACCCTCTTGACCCAACCATCTGCCGAAGTCACACCCCAAAATACCACCAGCATTGCCACACTGGAGTCAACCTTCCAACACATGAGACATAGTGAGAAAACGCCACACAAAATGCTCCTCTCTGAAGAAATAGAAATACACTTCAGGCTTCCCAAGCTGTTCTCACACCAGTTCTGGCTTCATTATCTAGAAGACCAGAGTTGTTTCCAGGTCATAGACTTGACGCCTTCTTCCCCAGATGCCTTTCAAGCTAAGTCTACTATCCTTTGAAGTATGACGGCAGCTGAGTGTGGTGCTGAGGAGCTGGTGGAGGCAGGAGGATCAAGAACTGAAGGCCAGCCTCAGCCACACAGTGAGTTCAAGTCCTCCTAGGCTGCATGAGATCTAATTTTTAAAAAAATTAATTTATCCAGGTGATGGTGGTTCACTCTTTTAATCCCAGCACTCTGGAGGCAGAGGCAGGTAGATCTCCAAGTTTGAGGCCAGCCTGGTCTACAGAGTGAGTTCCAGGACAGCCAGGACTACACTGAGAAACCCTGTCTCGGAAAACAACCAACCAACCAACTAACTTTAAAAGTGTATGTGCTCATTATAATTGTACGAAATTTGACCAGCAGCATTCCTCTCCATTTCTTAGCAGAGTATTCCCCAGAGAGAAAAACTGTTAATGCTTGCCATGACCCAACACCTTTATACTATTTTCTTCACCCTGAAACTGCCTCAGCAAAAAAAAAAAAAAAAAAAAAAAAAAGAAAAGAAAAGAAAAAAAGAAAACAAGGCCTGAGTTCTACTTTGCATGTTAAGTGGGTTCTACCTAGGCTCCATGCAGCCATCATATGATCTGTTCAAAGCAAACTTTCTTGTGGAATCGGGCTCGGAAACGTAACGTTTCCATGCGTATGCTGACTGACAAACCTATGGTGGCCAAGCCTAGTGCTCCTCCACATCCAGATTAGCGATCATTTCATAACGATCACAAGAAAGTTGACAGCCCGAACGTGCTGTTACAGGTATGGAATACTGGAGTAGGAGATGGACCTAAGAGAACCATGAACTAGGGGCCAACCTGAGCTACAAACAGAGCTCCAGGCCAGCCTTGGCTACATAGCAAGACCTCGTCAGAAAGAGGCAGGGGTGTGGTTGTCAGTGTTAGTGAATGTAGAAGATCACCTAAGAGCTCAGGGAACGTGCTCAGAGAGGGCTCAGTTGTTAGGGTCACCAGATAACAGGTTTACAAATCCCACACCTACGCGTATGGGTGCCCACAGCAGCCCAGAGATGTTTTCGGACCACCATGTTCTGGGAACTGAACCTGATTTCTAACCGCTAAATCATCTCTCCAGCTCCTCCAAACCAATTTTTATGATGAAAATTATGTGTCAAATTACCTTTAGGCTATGTGTATAAAGCATATATGTAACAATGAACTTCCCATTCAGACTTGAGTTCCCAAGGCATTTCATTACATGTGGGCAAAAATTTTAAGATCCTAAAATAGAAAATACTTCTGGTCTGGAGCACTTCAAGATGTTGACCTTGCGACACTCACTGAAAATTCCAGTTCCCTGGACACATCGTCTTAGTGTTCTTGGCTGTGAAGAGTCTGTGCACCATGAGCATGGCTGCTCTTATAGAGGAAAACAATTCACTGAGGTTGGCTTACAGTTCAGAGATTTAGTCCTTTGTCGTTATTTCAGGAAGCATCGTGGCACACAGGCAGGCGCTGAGTTCTGATCTGGATCTGCAAGCAAAAAGCAAAAGCTTCTGGGCCTGACTTGGGTTTCTGAAACCCCAAAGCCTACCCCTAAGTGACACATTTCCTCCAACAAAGCCACACCTACTCCAACAAGGCCACACCTTGTTGATTATTTTGGCCCTTCACTTGCTGAGTTTTTGTTCTGTTCATGCTTCTCCATTGCTCTCTGCCTATTCTTTTCTATAATTCTGAACTTTGTGCATCTTTGCTTCTGCTAAAAACGATGCTTGCATATGAGCCTGTAATATTTTTATTGTTTTTATTGAGCTATACATTTTTCTTTTTAAGATTTATTTATTTTATGTGAATGAATGTTTGTTTGCTTACATGTATGTATATGCACACATGCAGTACCTGGGTCATCCAGAAGAGGGTGTCAGATCCCCCAAAACTGAGTTATAGATGATAGTGAGCCATCTTGTGGGGTGATGACAGAACCCAGATCTCTGCAAAAGCAGCAACCTTAACAGCTGAGCCATCTCTCCAGCCAATCTACCTTTTCCATTTTTTTTTTTTTGAGACAGGGACTTACTATATAGACCTATCTGGCCTGGAACTCAGCGCTTAAACCAGGCTGGCCTTGAACTCTTGAATCCCTTTGCCTCTCAAGGGATTAAAGCTGTGTATCACCGTGACCAGCATTTGCCTGGTCTTTTGAGGCAGGGTTTCTCCTTAAATGTGGGGCTCACATTTTCTCTGTTAGACTGGAAGCCAAGCCACCACGCCCCATCATGAGCAGCCCACCCTGCTCAGGTCTGGAATTATGGTATATAGAGTATGCCTGGTTATTGTGGGCCCTGGATCTCATTTCTGGCCCTTATGATTTCAAAGCAAGCACTTAACAGCTAAGCCATCTCTCTGGATTATTCTTGAACTTCTGACTCTCCTGCCTCCTCTACTGGGATAATAGGCATGCAATGCCAGGGACTTAACCTAGGCCTCATGCGTGCTAAGCAAAGGACACCTACTAAACTCTTTTAGTTACTGTTCTATAACTATGAGACGACACCACAATCAAGGCAGCTTATAAAAGAAAGAATTTAATTGGGAGCTTGCTTCCAGTCTCAGATGATTATTCTATGACTATCATGTCGGAAGCGTGGCAGCAGGCAGGACACTGGAGCAGTAGCTGGGAGCTTTCATCTCATCCACAGCACTGGGCAGAAAGAGATTGAGACTGGACCTGGTTGTAAAGTTTTGAAACCTCCAAGTCCACCCCTAGTGACACATCTCCTCCAACAAAACCACACCTCCTAAGCCTTTTTAAACAATCTCCCAACTGGGAACCAAACATTCAGATATATGAGCCTATGGAGGCCATTTCATTCAAACCCGCACATCAACTAAGGTATATCTCCAGTCCCCTTTTGTTTTGTTTTTTTGATACACAGTCTCATGTAGCCTAGGCTGGCCTTGAATTCACTATGCAGCTTGAACTCCTGATACTCCTGCCTCTATCTATTGGTTTCTGGAATTGCAGGCCTGTGCCACTGTGCTACTGTGCCAGGCTGACTCCTGAGAGTTAAAGTGAAGTTTACTTGTAGTTTACTTGAGATAGCTCAGTGGTTAAAAGTGCTGGCTGCTCTTCCAGAGGACCTGGGATCAATTCCTAGCAACCACATGGTGGCTCACAACTGCCTATAACTTCATCTCCTTGGGACCTGTAACGTATGCACATATCGCATGCAAACATATGCACACATGAAAATTAAAAAAAAAAACTCTTTAAAGTGACTGCAAGTGGAACACTCACTCCTGCAGGTGGAAAACTCACTTTTGCAGGTGGAAACACTCCTGCAGGTGGAACACTCACTCTTGCAGGTGGAACACTAACTCCAGCAGGTGGAAACACTCACTTCTGCAGCTGGAACACTCACTCCTACAGGTGGAAAACTCACTTCTGCATGTGGAAACACTCCTGCAGGTGGAACACTCCTGCAGGTGGAAAACTCACTTCTGCAGGTGGAAACACTCCTGCAGGTGGAACACTCCTGCAGGTGGAAAACTCACTTCTGCAGGTGGAAACACTCCTGCAGGTGGAAACACTCATGCAGGTAGAACACTGCTGCAGGTAGAACACTGCTGCAGGTGGAACACTCACTCCTGCAGGTGGAAACACTCCTGCGGATGGAACAACCACTCCTGCAGGTGGAAAACTCACTTCAGCAGGTGGGAACACTCCTGCAGGTGGAAACACTCCTGCAGGTGGAACACTCACTCCTGCAGGTGGAACACTCACTC
>NW_004949096.1:20079814-20081263 GCF_000317375.1 Microtus ochrogaster | reverse complement strand
GAACACTCCTGCAGATGGAACACTCACTCCTGCAGGTGGAACACTCCTGTGGATGGAACACTCACTTCTGCGGATGGAACACTCACTCCTGCAGGTGGAATACTCACTCCTGCAGGTTGAACACTCCTGCGGATGGAATACTCACTTCTGTGGATGGAACACTCACTCCTGCAGGTTGAACACTCCTGCAGGTCCCTTTGTCTCTGTGACATTCTGCTCATTGGAGAACTGCTCTTTGTTCTTAGTCACATTAGTGTGCTATAGACGGTGTCCCTCTTCACAGTGTCTCAGGCCAACAGTAGTTTCTCTGGCTCAATCTTTTTATGTCTCGGTATAACAAGGTCTCTGGTTGCTCTGAGTGCAGAACCTCCACAATAATTTTGGCATGAACTCTCTCACTTCATAAACATCCCGAGCTGATTATTTCTAGAACATTGTTTTTATCAAGCAGAAGTCACTTCAGGAAGCCTCTTCCAAGCTCTGTTCACTCTCCTTTAAGCCTCTTGGCCTCACTTCCCTCCCCAGATTTTCTGGACTCCATGGCCTTGTTGTCAGCCATTCTCTTGCCAGCACTCCAGTGTCCTCACCCCTGTCTTTCTAACACCTCCATCTGGTAGTTCCCCAACTTTGGCTCAACCAGCCGTCCAGCCATCTGTCTACTCTTCTCCCATCCCAGCCTGCCAAGATGGCTGCAAGGGAACATGCCTTGAGGGGCTGGGACACCACAACAGCCTTGCTTGCTGCTCCACTTTGGGCACACAGCACCTCCAGCCTTCACATCTCTTTGCTTCAAGCCACTGTCTTCCTCCATGAACTGCTCTGCTGGGAAACCAGAGGTAGAAGAGAGATGCAAACGATAAACTTTCTTTAGCAAGTTTGCTTGATTTTCATGATGATGAAATGATTAAGAAGCCTTAATCATTTAAGGTTTGGTGGTGTGTGCCTTTAGTCCCAATACTTAGGAGGCAGAGGCATGTGGGCCTCTGAGTTCAAAGCCACTATGGTCCAAAGCTAATTACGGGACAGCCAGGGTTACACAAAGAAACACTGTCTTGAAAAAACAAACAAAAAAGAAACTATTTTAATTTGTTAAATTATATGACTAGATGATTATTGTATGGTTGAACAAATGAATGAGTTAATGTTAAGACCAGAGTTTTCACTCTGGAAGCAAAAATTGGAGGGGGAAAAGCGCAGTTTGAGGATGGTTTGGAATTTAAAGACTCAGCGACCTGCTCCCTCTGCATTCGTCTCTCAGTTTCTATGGTAACTGATTTTAGAAACCCGTGAATGCCAGAATCGTAATATGTAGTGATGAGGTGAGCTAGCCTGCTTTTTTCCTGTCCAGCTCCTGCCTGTCCGTATGAATGATCTCAAAGAAATTAAACAGGCTGTCATGTCTTTTGGAATGCATGCCTCTTTTGTTAAAGAGATGCTAAAATCTTGGGC
>NW_004949096.1:20068378-20073664 GCF_000317375.1 Microtus ochrogaster | reverse complement strand
GGGAGATGTAGAGAGAGCCCGCCTTTTGGGGGCGGGACGGCCTCAGGCAAATGTTTATAAATTGGGGGGCACAGACGCTGTGGCCCCCTTCCTGTTTCCTGTTTCTGGGCATTGTGGGAACTCCAGTTGCATGAGTGTGCTATTTACATTAAAGTTGTATAAGCTTATACCAATTTGTCTGTATTCATCCGATCCGCCTTCATAATACGCTCAAGTTCTTCACATAAAAAGTCGTGGTGGGGAGGGCCGGGAAGGCAGCTCACTAGTAAAGCGCTCATCGTGAAAAGTGCTCAGCACTCATGGGGAAGCCTGATGAAGAGGTGGACGTCTGCAGCTCCTGTGCCAGCCAGTCTAGCTCAAGAAATGAGCTCTAGGTTCAGTAACACAACCTGTCTCAAAAATAAAAAATGGGAAAGCCGGGCAGTGGTGGTGCACGCCTATAATGTCGACTCTCAGGGAGACATAGGCAGGTGGAACTCTGTGAGTTCAAAGCCAGCCTGGTCTACAGAGTGAGTTCCAGGACAGCTAGAGCTGTAACACAGAGAAACCTTGTCTCAAAAAATACACATACATGCACACACATCCATGCACACAGATGAACACACATCCATGCACACACACACACACACATACATGCATACATACACATACTGGAGAGTGACTGAGAGAGTTTTCCAGGGTTGACCTCTGACCTCCATATATACACACACATGCACACACATACACATACATGCACACACATACACATACATGCACACATACACATACTGGAGAGTGACTGAGAACGTTTTCCAGGGTTGTCCTCTGACCTCCACAGGCATTTGCATGTGCACTTGCACACTTATGTGAATGAACACACACACTCTACCCACACAAAATGTTATAGGCTGGCTATAGTTCAAACAGCACATGTGTTTAGAATGTGGCCTGCCCTGCATTCAATCCTCAGCATACAAAACAAAAAGCAAACCCTTGTGACTAAATCAGGTGCAGAGAGATGCCACAGGAATTCTTTCTGCTTCAGGCTTGCTGCTCTGGCAGGGGACTTGGACTGAGTTCCTAACACCTACATCAGGAAGCTCAAACATTCCTGTATCCAGTTCCAGTGGATCTGACACCTTCTGCTCTCAGACATACATGCTTTTTTTTTCGTGACAGGGTTTCTCTATGTTTCAGCTGTGGCTGTCCTGGAACTCACTCTGTGGACCAGTTTGGCCTCAAACTCACTGAGATCCACCTGCTTCTGCCTCATGAGTACTGGGATTAAAAGTATGTGGCACCACTGCCTGGCCATACACACTTTTAAAAAGACCAAGTTATGTGGTCATGCTTATAACCTTCCTGTATCCTTTAACCCCCGTGTAAATGACTGATAATCTGTGAGGCAAGTAAGTGCTACGGACACAGTAGGTACCCTGCATTGCTCAGGATTTTTTCTTGATTGTTTTCCCAATGCTGGGAATTGAACATAGGGTGTTGCACTTAGTAGGCATGCAGTCTACAACAAAGCTACATTCACACTGCTTTTATGGGAACTTTTGATTAAAAGAACTGGTTGAGGGGCTGGAGAGATGGCTTAGAGGTTAAGAGCATTGCCTGCTCTTCTAAAGGTCCTGAGTTCAATTCCCAGCAACCACATGGTGGCTCACAACCATCTGTAATGGGGTCTGGTGCCCAATTCTGGCCTGCAGGCATACACACAGACAGAATATTGTATACATAATACATAAATAAATACTTAAAAAAAGAACTGGTTGAGTTGGGTGGTGGTGGCGCACATCTCAGGAGGCAGAGGCAGGCAGATCTTTGTGAGTTCAAGGCCACCCTGGTCTACAGAGATAGTTTCAGGACAGGCTCCAAAGAAACACAGAGAAACCCTGTCTCAAAAAACAAAACAAAGAACTGGTTGAGTGCCAGAAAAATGGCTCAGTGGGTAAAGGTACAACAAAGTCTGACAACCAAAGTTGTATCCCCAGGATCCAAGTAGTAGGAAAGAGCAACTCCTGCCAGTTGCCCTCTATGTCCACCCCCCACACACAAACAAATAAATAAATAAATGTAATTTAAAAAATTGTTTGGGAGCTAGGCCCTGAATTCAGTTCCCACTTCCATGAAAGAAAGAAAAAGGAAGGAAGGAATTGTTGAGTCTGGTATAGTGGTACATACCTGTAATTCACACACTCTGTCTCAAAAAGAAACAAACACATAAAACAACAAAAGTCTTAAGTCAGGCCTATAAATGTATACCTTTAGTCCCTTCACTTGGGAGGCAGAAGGCAGGTTGATCTTTGTGAGTTCAAGGCCAGTCCGATCAACATAATGAATTCTAAGTTATCCATGGCTACATAGTTTGATACTGTTTTCTATTTTATTTTTTAGCCAGGGTCACTCTATGTAGCCTTGGCTGTCCTGAAACTTTCTGTATAGACTAGACTGACCTTGAACTCATCTGCCTCTGTCTACCTAGTGTGGATCACTACAGTCTGATCTAGTTTAAGTAAATAAATAAATAAAACTTTACAAATAAAAGAAATATCAGAAACAAAAGAACCATTGAGTTGGATTAGAGATGTAACTCAGTGATTAGAGTACTCTCCTTACAAGTTAGATGCCAGAAGTTTGATCTCTAGTAACACACACACACACACACACACACACACACACACACACAAACTTAAATAAGAAATACCTTGATGCATCCTCTACCAGTGTTTCAAACAAATCTGGTCCAGTAGAGTTCTTTGGCACCAAAATGATTATCATTAATAAATTATAACCCACTGAAAACTAGAAATAGACAAATTCACATCAACTGAGATAGGGCAAAGAGAGAAAAAAAACAGAGAGAAGGAAGAGGAGGCATTGTTGGAGGAGGAAGTTCAGGGTTCTAAGAAAAAATCCACCAAGCATCAACTGGCAGTTCACACCTGTAACCCCAGCTCGGAAGGGGAAGACAAGAGGAGTGCAAGTTTTCAGTCAAACCTGATAGCTTAGCAAGAACCTGTCTGAAAACAGAAGGTGGAAGGGGGCTCAGGATACAGCTCTGTAGAAGGGGGCTCAGGATACAGCTCTGTAGAAGGGGGCTCAGGATACAGCTCTGTGGCAGAGTGTCATGTGAAGTCTTTGGTTCAATTCCCAGAACTGAAAATAAAACAAAAACAGAGCCAGGCTTGTGGTGATATTTTGTTTGTGCTTTAACAAGTACAACTTGAATGAAGATCAGAGTGTGGAACTAACCTCACTAGTTATCCCTAGAGGGCAGGCACACACCTTTAATCCCAGCACTTGGGAGATGAGACAATTGGATCTCTGTAAACTCAAGGCCACCCTGGTCTACACAAGACAGAATCAGTCTAAAAGAGAAACAGATCCAAGCTATGGTGGCTCTCACCTTTAATCCCAGCACTAGGAAGGTGGAGACAGAATATGGCTGGGCAGAGAGAGGAATATAAGATATAAGAAGACAGGAACTCAGGATTCAGTCGGAGGTTTTGTAGAGACAGCATTCAGTCTGAGGACTTGTAAAGACAGAATACCCCATTCGGTCTGAGGATTTCATAGAGGTAAGAACTAGTGGCTGGCTGCTTCTCTGATCTTTCAGCTTTCACCCCCAACTATCTGACTCTGGGTTTTTATTATTAAGACAGGCGTAGCGGTACACACCCTTGAACTCAGCTCTTGGGATGCAGAGGTAAGCTGATCTCTGTGAATTCCAGGACAGCCAAAACTATATAGAGACCATGACTCAAAAGAAACAAACAAAATTATAATAAAAATAAAACAAAACCGACAAGGACAGCACCCACAAAACACTACAGACCAATTCAATTGTATGAATTCCAGATACCTGCATTCAGTTCCTGTCACCCGTACTGAGTGACTGACAACTATCTCTAACCCTATTTCTAATTGATTCAAGGCCCACTTCTGGCTTCCACAGACTCCTACACCTCTCTCTGTGTCTGTCTCTTTCTCTGTCTCTGTCTCTGTCTCTGTCTCTCTCTCTCTCTCTCTCTCTCACACACACACACAGTGTAAGAGGTCCTTCTGTATTTGTGTTGCTTTTATTTATTAATGAATAAAGAAGCTATTTTGATCTTTGATAGGTCAGAATAGAACACTGGCTAAAACAAGTAACAACCTTCTCTTCAGCAGAAGCAGGAGAAAACACAGTCCATCAGAGAAATTAGAAATAAACCCTTTTTTTCCTTTTTGATCATTTGAAAAAGAATCTCACCATCTAATCCTGGTTAGTCTAGAACTCACTATTTAGCCTAGGCTGACCCCAAACTTTCTATGATCCTCCTGATTCTGCCTGGCACATACACATGATGTGCCACTGTGCCTGAATCTGGTAATAAAATTCTCCAGCACATCAGCCATGACGTGACACCTTCCCGCCGTGGCACCTTCCTACCGTGGCACCTTCCCGCCATGACATGACACCTTCCCACCGTGGCACCTTCCCGCCGTGGCACCTTCCTGCCATGGCACCTTCCCGCCATGACACCTTCCCACCATGACATGACACCTTCCCGCCATGACACCTTCCTTCCGTGGCACCTTTCTGCCGTGGCACCTTGCAAAAGGTGCTCTCCATAAGCAGCTCTCAGAAATGTGAGACAGCAGACCACAATGTTCCTTCAGGAACTAATAAAAGCAGGAGGATAAAATCAGACATAGTGGCAAATCTCTGGGATCCTACATTGGGGGATGGAGGCAAGAGGATCAAAAATTTAAGATCATCCTTAGCTATATAGCAAGTGCAAGTTCAAAGATGGCCTGAAATACATGGCCCCCCTTTCTAAAACAAAAACAGGAAATGACAGTCTTCCTTTCCTCTTAAAGAATGACCTTGTTTATATTTTATTATTATTATAAGTAATTGAATTTCATTTGGTGGCAAAGAACTCAAGGACAATGCCTGACATGACTTGTGGTAGACATTGCAATAAACTGAGCTTCCAGCAACCTCATCTTGTAGCCAGACTCAGATTTTCCAACAGCCATATTGTTATATTTCAGGAGTTGCTAAATGTCTCCTGGGGAACAAAATTGCCTCTTGATAGAAAGCACTGGTTTCCATCAGCCATTGGCTCAGATAAAAGTGAGCCACTTTTACTCAGTGACTCATGGGGAGATGTCTGCTGGGGAAATTTTTATTTTATTCTCCTTCAAAAAGAGTGTAATTAAAAAACAAAGACCCCTTGATGTTGAGGGAGGTCCTGCCGCTCCTCTAGCCTATAGCCGCTGAGATACCAGCCCATTGGGGTGTGGTCTCTCTCC
>NW_004949096.1:20066718-20067805 GCF_000317375.1 Microtus ochrogaster | reverse complement strand
TTTTTAAATCTCCCTTGCAAGCACAGCTCTTAAGTGGCGCGAACCAGAACACGCGGTTGCTGAAAGCTGCAACCCCTCAGGGTGACTCTGTCATGTGGAGGCATAAGCGGCTTCCAGGTTGCTCTTCTCTACCCCTGGATTCTGGGTTTCTGGTTCCGTCTCTGGAAATGACTTAATTACATTTACTTTGTTAAGAAACTTGCATTTTCCAGTTTTTAACATCTACTAAGACACTGAAACAGGACCCTGTTTTCATCGCAACTCAGCAACAGCGCCACCTGCTGGATAATAGGTAATATGGCAGTTTTCATTTCTAACGCAAATTTTAATGCTCTGTTTTCACTAATACAATGGATTAGTAAATTTATATTTACTAATACAATGGATTACATCATACAAGGTTTATATGATTATGGGGATACCTTAATTTGCTTGTTACTAGGTTTCAGTTTTCTTTTCCATATTCTATCATTAAGGAAGAATATGGCACTCCTAAGAACAATAGAATCTTTACAAACAAATAATGAACAGAAGAATATGGCACTCCTAAGAACAATAGAATCTTTATGAAATAATAATGAACAACTAATTGACAGGATTAAAATTATTGAAAATCAGAGGTTATCTGAACAGGTGGATACTATGACAGACAAAATTGACTTCATATCCAAGGGTATTAGAAAGTTACCTGAAAGGGTTCAGGCTGTTGAATTTGACCTTCAGACTTTATCACAAAGTTTTGATAAGGGAACAGACAGAATGTACATCCAAGATGGAAATCTACATGATATACAAAAAAGTTTAAGGATGACATGTTATCTTTGAAGGAAAAAATTAAAGCTTTGGAATCACAGGTGCAGAATGGGGACCAAAAAATTGATACCTCAGTGAAATCACTGGAAATATATACAGGTCAGGAGATTCAGGATTTAAGAGAGACAATGATAAAAAGATTTGAAAAGATTGGAGAAATTATTGCAGCTGGTGAACAGAGCAAGGAGGCACAAGGACAGGATACAATGCCTCCACCAGCTATTAGAACTGGCTTACCCAGGGTTCTAGCGACATACCCTATACTTAATTCTGA
>NW_004949096.1:20055460-20060727 GCF_000317375.1 Microtus ochrogaster | reverse complement strand
AGAGAGAAAGAATGCCGTGAGCATGGCAGTAGCAGGGGAGCCATCTCTGGGAATCTAGGCCTTTGGAAGACTCGTCTGTCTCAGAAGGAGACGTGAATTCAGGTCCTTATGACTCACAAAACAAAGCTGCTTTCTTATTTAGCTCATTTGAATGAAGATTTATGTTATTTAAAGCCGAAATTACCAGGCCACAGAGAGCTCTGATGTGCAAGGAGAGAGACCAATGGGTGGAGGGTCCAAACCTGTTCCTGTATGACCAGACTTGAAGATGACATGGGGGTCAGGGAAGAAGCAAGGTCTGCTCTTCATCTATCCCCATCCAAGCCCAACCTTCCACTGAAGCCACACAGCCCCCTAGATTATCCCCTACATGGCAAACTTAAGCCTCCTGTCTCCCTATTTTATCGAGTGGAGAAACTCAGGCTTACAGAGAGGCATGGACCCAAGGTCACAGAGCAAAGTAGAACAATTTGTCTACACTCTGTTTGCTAGTCATGTGACCTCCCCACTTCTACTGCCTGACTGTATTTGTTTGTTTGTTCATTTATGTATTAATGTGTATGGGTGTTTTCCCTACATGTATGTCTGTGAAACATGTGTATGCCTGGTGACCAAGGAGGTCAGAGAGGACATCACATCGCAGACAGTTCACATGAGCAGTCATTTAGGCACTGGGAATTAAACCCTGGTCCTCTGCAAAACACTCAGTGCCATTAACCACTGAAATGTTTCTTCAGTCGTGTCTGACCCTATTTAAAAATCTATAGGATTCCCTATGGCCTCATAATCAAAACTTCCAGAAGCCTCCTTTATCTGTCCAACCTCAATTCTGAGCTCTACTCACTACACAAACTTTCTCTCTACTGAAGTCATGGCCCCAGGCAGCCTTGAGCACTAGTTGGTTTTCCCCAACTAGGAATCAGCAATTAGATAACAACAACAACAACAACAAAAAAAAACGCCTAAAATAACCAAGGGTCCAAGTTTAACCCCTAGCACTACAAGAAAAAAACAACAGGACATATTTGCCAGTCTTGGTGGCACACACCTGAAGTCCCAACAGGATAATCATAAATTGAAGATTAGCCTAAGTTACATCGTGAAACCCTGTCTCAAAAAAATATTGGTCAAATGAAAGAAAGGGAGAGAGAGTGAGAGAGTGAGTGAATGAATGAATGAATGAATGAATGAATGAATGAATGAACATGCTAGTCTTCAAGGCTCAGTCCGGTTGATTCCTCTCAGCACTCTCAGATCTAAACTCCAGCCCTCTTTGCTCTGTGCTTGTATTCATTTATAAAACACCTTTATCCTTGATGTCGTGGCGGTGGCGCACACCTTTAATCCCAGCACTTGGGAGGCAGAGGCAGGCAGATCTCTGAGTTTGAGGCCAGCCTGGTCTACAAGAGCTAGTTCCAGGACAGCCAGGGCTGTTGCAGAGAAACCCTGTCTCGAAAGAACAAAAAAACAAACAATCAAACAAACAAACCAAACAAAAACAAAAACAAAAAACACTATGACTAAGGCAACTTTTCTTTTTGATATTTATTTATTTATTAATTTATTTATTATGTATACAATATTCTGTCTGCGTGTATGTCTGCAGGCCAGAAAAGGGCACAAGACCCCATTACAGATGGTTGTAAGCCACCATGTGGTTGCCAGGAATCAAACTCAGGACCTTTGGAAGAACAGACAATGCTCTTAACCGCTGAGCCATCTCTCCAGTCCCCAACTAAGGCAACTTTTAAAAAGAAAAGTTTAATTTTGGGCTCATGAGAGTCCATGATTATCATGACAGGGAATGTGTCAGCAGGCAGGCAGACAAGTCATTGGAGCAGTAGCTGAGAGCTTACATCTTACCTACAAATAGGAGGCAGGCAGACATAAGCAGGAATGCATGGGCTTTTAAAACTTCAAATGCAAACCCAGTGGTATACTTCCTCCAAAAGACCACATCTCTTCATCTTTCTCAAAGAGCTCCTCCAACTTGGGACCAAGCATTCAAATATATGAGCCTATTGGGGCCTCGATTCAAACTATCAAAACTGCTGAACTATTTTCTTCAGTCTCTACATATAATTTTAAAACTAAATCTTAGAAGCTAGGTACATAATTTATTCATTCATTTCAAAATAGCATTTTTTCAGTTTTTAATAATTGATTTTATTGAACTATATATTTCTCTGCTCCCCTCCCTTGCTCTCCCCTCCCATGCTCCCAATTTACCAGGAAATCTTGTCTTTTTCTACTTCCCATGTATGTTAGATCCATGTGTGTCCGTCTTAGTGTCCTCATTGTTGTCTAGGATCTCTGGGACTGTGATTTGTAGGCTGGTTTTCTTTGCCTTATGTCTAAAAGCCATAGATTCGTCTTTCTGGGTTACCTCACTCAAGATGTTTTTTTTTCTAGATCCACCCATTTTCCTGCAAATTTCAAAATGTCATTACATTTTCTGCTGTGTAGTACTCCATTGTGTAAATGTACCACATTTTCCTTATCCATTCTTCAGTCGAGGAGCATTTAGGTTGTTTCCAGGTTTTGGCTATGACAGACAAAGCTGCTATGAAAATAGTTGAGCACATGTCCTTGTGGTATGATTAAGGCTCTTTTGGGTATATACCCAAAAGTGGTATTACTGGATCTTGAAGAAGGTTGTTTCCTAATTTTCTGAGAAATCACCATACTGATATCCAAAGCACCTAAACCAGTTTGCACTCCCACCAGCAATGCAGGAGTGTTCCCTTTACCCCACATCTTCTCCAGCATAAGTTGTCATCAGTGTTTTTGATCTTGGCCAATCTCAGAGTTGTTTTGATTTGCATTTCTCTGATAGCTAAGGATGTTGAGCATTTCCTTAAGTGTCTTTCAGCCATTTTAGATTCCTCTGTTGCAAGTTCTGTTTATGTCTGTATTCCATTTTTTATTGGATTATTTGTTATTTTGATGACCAATTTCTTGAGTTCTTTGTATATTTTGGAGACCAGACCTCTGTCTGATGTGGGATTAGTGAAGATCTTTTCCCATTCTGTAGGCTGCCATTTTGTCTTGTTGACCGTGTCCTTTGCTTTACAGAAGCTTTTCAATTTCAGGAGGTCCCATTATTAATTGTTTCTCTCAGTGTCTGTGCTGCTGGAGTTATATTTAGGAAGTAGTCTCCTGTGCCAATGCATTCAAGTGTTCTTCCCACTTTCTCTTCTATGAGGTTCAGTGTGGTTTTATGTTGAGGTCTCTGATCCATTTGGACTTGAGTTTTGTGCATGGGGATAGATTTGGATCTATTTACATTCTTCTGTATGTTGATATCCAGTTATGCCAGCACCACTTGTTAAATATGCTTTCATTTTTCCATTTTATGTTTTTTGCTTCTTTGTCAAAAATCAGGTGTTCATAGGGGTGTGGATTAATATCTGGGTCTTTGATTTGGTTCCATTGGTCCTCCTGTTTTAATGCCAATACCAGGCTGTTTTCAGTACTGTAGCTATGTAGTAGAGTTTGAAGTCAGGGATTGTGATGCCTCCAGAAGTTCCTTTCTTGTACATAATTGTTTTTGCTCTCCTAAGTTTTTTGCTTTTCTATATGAAGTTAAGTGCTATTCTTTTGAGGCCTGTGAAGAATTTTGCTGGGATTTTGATAGTCATTGCATTGAATCTGTATATTGCTTTTGGTAAGATTGCTATTTTTACTGTGTCAGTTCTACCTATCCACGAGCATGGGAGATCTTTCCACTTTCTGGTGTCTTCTTCAATTTCTTTCTTTAAAGATTTAAAGTTGTCATACAGGTCTTCCACTTGTTTGGTTAGAGTTACTTGGAGGTATTTTATGCTATTTGTGGCTATTGTGAAGAGTAATGTTTCTCTGATTTTTTTCTCAGCCTGTTTATCATCTGTGGAAGAGGGCTATTGATTTTTTTTTTTTAGTTACTCTTGTACCCTGCTAATGAAAGTGTTTATGAGTTGTAGAAGTTCCTTGGTAGAATTTTTAGGGTCACTTATGTAAACTCATATCATCAGCAAATACTGAGTTTGACTTCTTTTCTGATTTGTATCCCCTTGATCTTCTTTTGGTGTCTTATTGCTCTAGCTAGGACCTCAAAAACTATATAGAATAGTTATGGGGAGAATGGACAACCTTGTCTTGTTCCTGATTTCAGTGAGATCACTGGGAGTTTCTCTTCATTTAGTCTAATGTTGGCTGTTGACTTGCTGTATATTGCCTTTATTATGTTTAGGTGTGTTCCTTGTATCCCTGCTCTCTCTAAGACCTTTATCATGAAGGAATGTTGTATTTTGCAGAAGGGATTTTCAGCATCCAGTAAGATGATCATGCATTTTTTCAGTTTGTTTATATGATGGATTACATTGACAGATTTTCATATGTTGAACCATCCATGCATCTCTGGGATGAAGGTGGATGGTTTTTCTAATGTGTTCTTGGAAATCAATTTCCCGATATTTTATTGAGTATTTTTATATCAATGTTCATGGGTGAGACTGGTTTGTAATTCTCTTTTTTAGTAATGTCTTTATGTGGTTTGGGAATCAGGGTAATTGTAGCCTCATAAAAAGAGTTTGGCAATGTTTCTTCTGTTTCTATTTTGTCTAACAATTTGAGGAGTATTGATATTCTTCTTTGAAAGTCTTGTAGAATTCTGAGCTGAAACCATCTGGTACTGGACTTTTTTTTTTTTTTTGGTTGGGAGATTTTTGATGTCTGTTTCTATTTCTTTAGCAGTTATAGATCTATTTAATTTGCTTATCTGGTCTTGATTTAATTTTGGTAATTGATATTCATCTAGAAAGTTGTCCATTTCCTCTAACTTTTCCAATTTTGTGGAGTACAGGTTTTCAAAATATGACCTAATGATTCTCTGGATTTCTTCTATGTCTGTTGTTATGTTTCCCTTTTCATTTCTGATTTTGTTAATTTGGATATTCTCTCTCTGCCTTTTGCTTAGTTTGTCTCATTGATTCTTTGTATTGTTTTCTTTGCTTCTATTTTTGGCTTCATCTCTCAGTTTGATTATTTCCTGCCAGTCTAGTTCTCCTGAGTGAGTTTGCTTCTTTTTGTTCTAAAGTTTCCAAATGTTCTGTTAATTCAATAGCGGGGGCTTTTTCCAGCTTCTTTATGTAGACATTTAGTGCTATGAACTTTCTTCTTAACACTGCTTTCGAGTTTTAAGCTCCTACTCTAAGCCTACCCACCCAGAGCAGTGAGTGCCTGCCTACCGGGCAGGCCTCAGGGTCCCCTGTAAGGGAGCCCAGGCA
>NW_004949096.1:20042871-20048335 GCF_000317375.1 Microtus ochrogaster | reverse complement strand
GTATGTTGTGTGGTCATTTTCATTGAATTTTAGGAAGTCTTTAATTTCTTCCTTTATTTCTTCCTTGACTCATTGATGATTCAGGTGAGCATTGTTTAATTTCCATATGTTTGTAGGTTTTCTGGAATTAATGTTGCTGTTGAATTCTAATTTTAAGCATGGTGATCCGATAAGAAACATGGGGTTATTCCAATTGTTTTGTATCTGTTTGCTTTGTTACCTAGTATGTGGTCAATTTTTGAGAAGGTCCCATTAGGTGTTGAGAAGAAGGTATATTTTTTTCTGTTTGGATGGTATGTTCTATAGATGTCTGTTAAGTCTATTTGAGTCATAGCATCTGTTAATTCCCTAATTTCTCTGTTAATTTTTTGTCTGAGAGACCTATCCAGTGGTGAGAGTAAAGTATTGAAGTCTCCCACTATTAGTTTGTGGGGTTTGATGTATGATTTAAGATTTAGAAGTGTTTCTTTTACATGTTAGGGTGCCCTTGTATTTGGGTCATAGATGCCCAGTATTGAGATTTCCTCTTGATGGATTTTTCCTGTGACTAATATGAAATTTCCTTCTTTGTCTCTTTTGACTGATTTTAGCTTGAAGTCTATTTTGTTAGATATTAGGATAGCTACACCCACTTGTTTCTTAGGTCCATTTGATTGGGAAAGTTTTTTTCAACCCTTTACTCTAACGCAATTTCTGTTTTGAGGTTGTATGTATGCAGCATAAGGATGGATTCTGTCTTCATACCCAATCTGTTAGCCTGTGTCTTTTTATAGGTGAGTTAGGTCCATTTATATTAAGGGACATTAAAGACCAGTGATTGGTATCTCCTGTTATTTTAGTTTTTGTTGTTGATGTTATTTTATGTGTTTTTCCCTTCTTTGGGATTTGTTGCTGTGAGATCATTTATTGTCTGTGTTTTTGTTGATGTAGCCAAATTCCTTGGGATGGAGTTTTCCTTCTACTACTTTGTATAGTGTTGATTTTGTGACTAGGTATTGGTTAAATCTGATTCTGTCACAGAATATCTTGTTTTGTCCTTCTATGGTGATGGAAAGTTTTGCGGGGTATAGTAGTCTGGGCTGGCAACCACAGTCTCTTCATGTCTGCATAATGCTTGACCTTGTAGCTTTCATTGTCTTCAATGAAAAGTCAGGTGTAATTCTGATAGATCTGCCTTTATGTTACTTGACCTTTTTCCTTTGCAGCTCTTAATATTCTTTCTTTATTCTGTATGTTTAGTGTTTTGATTATTATGTGGTGAGTGTACTTTATTTTTGATCCAGTCTGTTTGGTGTTCTGTAGCTTCTTATATCTTCATAGGCATATCTTTCTTTAGGTTGGGGAAGTTTTCTTCTATGATTTTGTTAAATATATTTTCTGTGCTTTTGGGTTGAACTTCTCCTATACTTATTATTCTTAGGCTTGGCCTTTTCATGGTGTCCCATATTTCCTGGATATTTTATGTTAAGCTTTTGTTAGATTTAACATTTTCTTTGACTGATGAGTCTATTTCTTCTATTGTATTTTCAGCACTTGAGATTCTCTCTTCGATCTCTTGTATTCTGCTGTTTATGTTTGTATTTGTGGTTCCTGATTGTTTTCTCATGATTTCTGTCTCTATAATTCCCTCAGCTTGTGTTTTCTTTATTGTCTGTATTTCAGTTTTCAAATCTTGAATAGTTTCTTTCATATGTTTGATTGCTTTTTCTTGGTTTTCTTTATTTTTTAGGTCATTTTCTTCTTCATCTATATTTGGTTGTTCAAGTCTTGCTGTTGTAGGGCCACTAGTTTTTACTGGTCTCATATTGCTCTTTGTGGTGTTGCATGTGTTCTTACCTTGTCTACCCATCATTTCCTCTGATTGGTGTAGTTGGGGTTGTCTGTGACTCCAATGAACAATCTTTCAGGTGCCAGCAGAACCAAGGCTCAGATGGTTGATCTTCATGGTGCGGTCAGGGCCACAGTTTCAGTCACCCTGTTGGTCACTCCATGTTCCTGGAGGTCGCTCGGCGCTTGTGGGGTTTGCTCTGCAATACCAGGAGTCATTTGGGCTGGCTTGGGGCTCTTTCTGCAGAGGTTATTGCCTTGGACCTGCTCTGGTAGAGGTCCTGGCTCAGGCCTACTCTCTAGGTTGTCCCAAACTCACACCTCAAAATAATTTTTAAAAGAACACCATGCCAGGCAGTGTTGGCACACACCTTTAATCCCAGCATTTGGGAGGCAGAGGCAGGAGGACCTGTGTGAGCTCAAGGCTAGCCTGCTCTACTACTGCTCTAGTCAAGGTCAGCTAGGACTATAAAGTGAGACCCCCATCTCTAAATAAACAAACAAACAAATCTTAGAAGAAAAAGAGGAATGTATTCTGAGGGTGCTGCTGTCTGGAAGTGACCTCTGCAGTTGTACAGTGGCCTTTGCTGCCCTTGAGGAGTCCTCACAGTGACTGCTACTGTAGACTACCTTATCCTCAGAAGTGCTGTTGGTTGCTGTACTGGTTCTTTTCATTACTGTGATAACACACCATGCCCAAAGTAGCTATGGACCCTCCAATCCCAGGTGAGTCCATCTGTTGGAGGTGGAGGCAGCAAGAGCAGGAAATTGAGCAATCACATTATCAACTGCCAACATGGAACAGAGAGGCAAACTGGAAGGGAGTGGGGTTATAACCTTTCAAAGCCACCCCAGGAAAGGCACTTCATCAAACAAACCTCCACCAACCCAAACACTTCACCAACCAGGGATCAAGTGTTAAATATGTGAACCTCTGGGGAACATTTCTCATTTGATCCACTAAAGCCTCCTGGGCCAAAACCGGAGTCAGTGCTGGGAGAATGGAGGCAATAAGTTCTGAGTCATCACTGGAAGCCTATGGTAACAGCAGTGTGATCCACAGATGAGGCCTCTGTGCAGAACTGATGGTTGAATTTGGCTGCCACTTCAGGTTAGGTACTTGAAAAGAAAGGGAGAATTAGTGCTCTCTTTCTGCTTCTTGCTAGCACTTATCCTCAGACTTTTTTGGCGGGGAGGGAGCAGGGTATTTTAGGAGTGACTAAGGTAATTTAAAAAGAACACAGTGAAGGAGCTCTGTTGAGATACATGGTCTCTTCTAGTTAACAAGAGCACTCGGAGCTATACCAGCAACTTCGAAGCAGCTCATCCATTCCTCAAGAAATCCTGTGGGCTTCCACTAAAATCACTATGCCAAGAAATGTTTTGAGCAGCTCTGTACCTGGAACTGTTTTACATTAAAAATATAGCACTAGTAAAATGTGGTGGCATATCCCTTTAATACTAGCACTTAGGAGGCTGAGGCAGGAGGGTATCTATATTTTCAAGTCCAGCCTGATGTACCTAGCAAGTTTAGATCAGCTAGTGTTACATAGTGAGACCTTATCAAAAAGAAAAAGTGGGGAGGAGAGATAGAGAAAAAGAGGGAGGAAAAGAAGAAAGCACACAGAGTACTAGTAAACAGAAGACAAAACGCCTGTGCTCGTGAACCGCAATGTCTCAGTTAGGGATGCTACAGTCACTTCTCCAGCTCTGCCCTCTGCAGCACACAAAGCTTGTCTTCTGGGATCTGGCTGGCTCCACTCCATGGCTGCTGCTGTTCTTGGTGGTCATACCCATAGTATCTGAAATGCTGGGTTTTTCTGCTGCAACTGGGCTGTACTTTCACCAATAGCCTCTCACAGGCTCTCTTCACAGTGCCAAGCCTCAACTTCTTTGCATGACCCCTTCAGTCCTGGCCTTCAACTGTCACTGAAGCTGCACCTTCACCAGTAGCCTTCCCTGGACTCTCATAGTAACAAGCCCCAGCTGCTCTCCATGAGGCCTCATGCCTTCAAAATCAGTACCACCTGGGTGACATTTACACATCACCAAATCCGGCTGCCAGCACAAGGTACAACCTTGGCCACCTCTGGCTCACAGCTTCTCTGTGCTCTCAGGAAACATTTCCCAGAAGATTCCACCTCAGTGATGCTGGTCTCTTCTTAATCATCACTGATTTCTGCTCCAGGGGACCAGCATCAAGTATCCCAATAAAGCAAAGGTTTACTTTACAGTTCTGGTGTCTTGTTAATCACAGTTGATTCTTCAGCTCCCGCTGACTAGGACTACAGAACCTTAATTTAAAATAACAAATGGCTCTAATAGAGTCTTTTAACTTCCCTCTGAGATCTCACAAGACAGGCCTCCATCTTCTGCATGGCTCTCAATATTCCACGTTCCCACTGGAGATCCCACAGAGTTCTTAACACTCAATAGCTCTTCTAGCCCAAAGTTCGATAGTCCTTCCACACCCTCGCAAAAACATGGTCAGGTCTATCACAACAATACCCCACTACTTTAGAACCAATTTGTCTTAGTTAGGGCTTCTATTGCTGCAATGAAACACCATGACTAAAACACAAGTTGGGGAGAAAAGGGCTCATACTTGGCTTATACTTCAGCATTGCTGCTCATTGCTGAAGGAAGTCAGGACAGAAACTTAAATAGGGCAGGATCCCAGAGCAGGAGCTAATGCAGATGCCATGGAGGAGAGCTGCTTACTGACTTGCTCATCATGGTTTCCTCAACCTATTTTCTTATAGAACCTAGGACGACTAGCCAGGGAAGGCACCACCCACCATGGGCTGGGCCCTCCTTCACTGATTGCTAAGTGAGAAAATGCCTTACAGCTGGATCTCATGGAAGCATTTCCTCAACTGAGGTTCCTTCCTCTGATGACGCTACCTTGTGTCAAGTTATCCAGTATACTCATGGTCTCATATTTATGGAAATGAAGAAACAATTTTAAAGTAATATAACAAATTGAAAGAGAGAGTATAAAGCAAGGAGAAAGGGACTGCCAGGCTATTTCTAAAATTGATCAGCATGAACCAGTGAAGTGAAGATGGATGCTAAAAAGTAATCCCACACTAGCTCAGAATTAAGTATAATAAGGCACTCATGGGGTTTGCTCTGCAATACCAGGGGTTCTTCAGGCCTGCTCTCATGGAGATTGTTTGCTTGGGTTCTTTCTACAGTCCTCTGCACAAATGGAGAACAGAAACCGAATCCAACGGCTGGAAGAGAGAACATGCACAGATTTACAGGTGTGTTTATACTATAAGAGACCACGCCCAAGTGGGCTGGTATATTAAAGGCTATTGGCTGAAGGAGTTCCTGTACCGGCGTGAATAAATGCAGGCAAATATTAAAGAATATATACAATTTTAATGATTAAATAAAACTTACAGAAACGAAGTTCCCGCGCAGCACAGGAGGTAGGAAAGAAAGGGAGGGTGCAGCCTCCGCGCGCTCCATTTATCCATAAACAACCGCCCCAGGCAAACCCGCCCTAAAAGGGGGCTGGCTAAACCCTACATCTCCCCCTTTTGTCTAAATAAGCCAGAACTAAACCAAATACAACTATAAACAATAATAACAAATGATAAATATAACTAACAATATTGAGAACAAAAGT
>NW_004949096.1:20016595-20034576 GCF_000317375.1 Microtus ochrogaster | reverse complement strand
TCCCACATGGTACACTCAAAAAAGCTGTTGAAATTTGGAACAGTTATATTCTCAGACATTTTATTTATAAAAGAAAAAATTCTTTTACATTCAATGACCGGTTCCTGCCAGTGGTGGCGAAGTAGTCCACTTGAGTCCACATGGCCTAAGTCTGAAATAAATGACTCAAAAACAAAATTGGAACAGACACCAGACTGATTAATAGCAAACTGGGCTGGAAAAGGAATAGGGAAAAAACCGCCAAAATGACCAAATCACTTTGGGACCATGTTTGAGCCTGCTCGCAGGGCTGCCATCACGTGACCTGAGTGCGGGCAGGGAGAGAGACTGATTACACTGATTACACTGTTACAGAGGCGCTTGTCAGGCAGGGCGGGGCCGGGGAGTGCTAATACTTTTAGCAGGCACTGGGAAAGATCCAGTCGCTCAGAATCTCAGCTGTGTCCCCAACCGTGGTCAGACCAGCTACGTGTGAAAGGGTACACAGTCTACGCACCCAGCTCAGATCCTGACGGTGCAGCAGCCCGCACCTCAGTCAGGGAGTCCCAGCCACAGCGGCGGCTCCAAAACCAGCAAGGCCCCACGGGGCGGGCGCCAAATGTACCGGCGTGAATAAATGCAGGCAAATATTAAAGAATATATACAATTTTAATGATTAAATAAAACTTACAGAACCGAAGTTCCCATGCAGCACAGGAGGTAGGAAAGAAAGGGAGGGTGCAGCCTCCGCGCGCTCCATTTATCCTTAAACAACCGCCCCAGGCAAACCCGCCCTAAAAGGGGGCTATAGTCCTCTGCACAAATGGAGAACAGAAACCGAATCCAACGGCTGGAAGAGAGAACATGCACAGATTTACAGGTGTGTTTATACTATAAGAGACCATGCCCAAGTGGGCTGGTATCTTAAAGGCTATTGGCTGAAGGAGTTCCCACAGCACCTCCCCCTTTTGTCTAAATAAGAGAGTTCTAAGCCTAATACAAAACCATATACAAAAAGAACAAATATCAAGTATAAAAATTAGAATTACAACCAGCATAAACAATACCAAGCAAGAAACATATGCTAAATGTTTCAATAGTTCTCCTATGCTAAGGAGTCTAAGTCTTGTATTAGAAATAGCTTTATCAAGTAATGAGAGGAAAGTAATTCTGACTATCTAGTCTTCAACCCCACTGAAGACCTGAGAAGGGAAATGATATTACTTGAGTAAACAGGAAGTGCAATCAAGCAGCTTTCAAAATGTGCAATAAATGACAGAAACAACTGGCTACTTGGGCAATCACCCAAAGTCTCATTTGCAACATTGGAGAAACCAAATTTGGTTAAGGCCTAGAGTAACTGACAGACCATTTTCAGAGGCAGGAAAATTTTCAGAACCATCTTACCCTGTCTTGGCAAGTTTTGACAGTCTTTTTTCTTGTATTCTGTTTATCCTGCCCAGACACCATGCAATTTGTCAGTGGCTGAGGCTTGGGGAAGTTCCTTGCCCAAAGGCCAGTTTTGCCAAGAAAACAAGTGGAGTGTCTTTGGTGCTCAGCATTCTCTCAGGAATAGATCATTGCTGCCAGGAGCCAATTGTGTCTCACATCAACAGAATCCTAAGTTATTTATATGCCATATTCTACAGTTCTTTGAAGTGTTGAAGATTACCTATCTATGCAGAATACAATCTCTATGTATCTAAAGAACCTGATTAGTCTTAACTATTAGTATGACAAACATGAATGACTACTGAACTTTTGATTCCTAATACCTATAGCTATAAAGACGAAGACTTCATATCTGAATATTAAACAATTTTTAAACAAATGTGCAGCAAATGAGGGCAATGACCTCAAAATGTAAACAATGTACAAGTATCTTGATTAGAGGTAGAAATGTATAGTGTAATATGACAAATATATCCTTAAATTGTATCAATATACAAAATATCTTAAGCAGAAGTAGAAGCATGCATACATACAATATGTATGCATGGGTATACAAATATTGTAAACAGAAATAGGAGAATATTCAATACAATTTGTATTTGTGCTGCGGGAGCTACTTCTGCTCCTTTACCCAATAGCCTTTAAGATACCAGCCCACTTGGGCGTGGTCTCTTTTGTTTTGTTTTGTTTTGTTTTGTTTTGTTTTGTTTTTAAAAAAAAGCAGCAGTAGCTGTGTGCTTGCTCTCTTGCTTCCAGCTCCACTTCTGGGTACTAGACTTCTTTCCTGATTGCACAGAGGGCTGTTGTCTGGGATGGTGATCTGTAAGTTTTTCCCTTTAAATAAATAACCATTTTATTAATCATAATTCCAAACTGGTGTGGGATTGTTTGTGACTTATTTCTTCATCTGGTGCCCAATGTTTGGTTTTAGAACACCCCCCTGGTTCAGCTGCCTGCTGCCAGCTTGGCTTCACACGAGCCCTCCCTTAGCTGCAGCCTGTGCATGGAGCCAGCAGTTCAATATAGAATATTGCACGGTGGCTTTTCTTGCTGCAATTCCTTATATTTTCTATTTATGTGCCTCAGATTGGCCTCAAGTCCCCACACACCCTATCATTTGCCTCCCCACATGGATTTAAACTCCACCCCTCCCGAGCTCCATGGGCCCAGACAGTCTGTGCCTGCCTGGCCTGCTCTTTTCTGAGCAGTTTTTAAATCCCCCTTACAGCACAGCACCTATGCAGCACAGGTCAGAGCGTAAGTGGTTGCTGAATGCTGCAACCCCTCGGGGTGCTCTTCATCACATGAAGGCATATGTGGCTTCCAGGTTGCTGTTCTCTACCCCTGGATTCTGGGTTTCTTGTTCTGTGTATGGAATTGATTTTATTACATTTACTTTGTTGAACAACTCATATTTCCCAGTCTTTAACAAATACTAAGGTGGACAGGTCACCTTTGCATTGGTTCTAGTCGTGACTTGGCAACAGTGCCAGCTGCTGGATAATAGGTAATATGGCAGTTTTCATTTCCATTGCAACTTTACTGCTTTCTTTACTAATACAATGGATTATATCATGAGAGGTTTATATGACTATGGGGGATACCTCAATTTACTGGTTACTAGGTTTCAGTTTTCTTTTCCATATTCTATCATTAAGGAAGAATATGGCACTCCTAAGAACGATACAATCTTTACAGATTAATAATAAATGGCTAGTTGAAAGGATTAAAATTATTGAAAATCAGAGGTTATCTGAACAAGTGGAAACTATCATAGGCGAAAATTGACTCCATATCCAAAGGTACTAGAAAGTTACCCGAAAGGGTTCATACTGTTGAATCTGACATTCAGAAGTTATCACAAAGTTTTGATGAGGTAACAGACAGAATGTACCCCCAGGAGGGCAATCTACACGATATCCAAGAAAAGTTCAAGGAGGACATGTTATCTTTGAAGGAAAACATTAAAACCTTGGAATCACAGGTGCAGAATGGGTACCAAAAAATTGATACCTTAGTGAAATCACTAGAAACATATGCAGGCCAGGAGATTCAGGCTTTAAGAGAGACAATAATAAAAAGACTTGAAATGATTGAGGAAATTATTGGAGCTGGTGAACAGAGTAAGAAGGCACAAGGACAGGATACAATGTCACCACCGGCTTTCAAAACTGGTTTACCCAGGGTTTTAGCATCATACTCTGTAATTTGCTCTGACAAAGTGTCAACTTCTAAAGGCTCAAAGGGAGCCAAAGAAGATAGATGAATGCCAATAGAAATTAATGATCTAAAAGAAATTAAGCAAGCTGTCATTAACTATGGCTTGCACTCTGCATTTGTTAAGGACATGATAAGGACTTGGGCTTCTATTGTCAGAGCTACCCCCCATGATTTCTCTCAGTTAGTGTCCGCAGTATTGGATGATGGACCTTCCTTGATGTTTGGAATTTATTTCAGAGAAGAATCCAAACATATGGGACAGGAAGGAAGAACAAAAGGTGTAGAGGTTTCCCAGGATCAAATTCTTGGTGTAGGAGAATATGCTGATCCACAGGTCCAAGCTCTTTACGATGAAGAAGTATTATCCCTATGCCACAAAGCAGCCTTGAATGCTTGGGATAGGATACAAGAACCAGAGGAAAGAATCAAATCATATACCAGGGTTAGGCAGGGATAGAGAGAGAACTCTTTAATGACTTTTTGCAAAGGTCAATTAAGGCTCTGCAAATAAGAGTAACAGACCCAGAAGCTAGATGAATAATGCTTGAATCTCTGGCTTTTGAAAATGCAAACATAGACTGTAAAAAGATCATTGGGCCTTTAAGGTCTTGATCAGCATTTATGGATGAATGGATTCAGCATACAATGAACAGTGAGATGTTTGGCTACAATGATGAATCTTGGGTAGGAGAAGAGATTTCCAAAGCAATGAGGAGACATCAAACTGCCAAATGTTTTAATTGTGGTAAATCAGGACATCTGAAAAGGGATTGCAGGCAAGGAATTTCTAGGAATAATATCTCCTCTGGGAATGACAAAAATAGGAGACCTTGGCCTTCAGGTATATGTAGGAGGTATGATAAAGGCCGACATTGGACCAATGAATGCAGGTCAACAACAGGCAGACAAGGCAACCTGATACCATCGGGAAACCCCTTGAGGGGCCTCTCACAGGCCCCTAAGCCAAAAGTGGTCCAGTCATTCCCAGGGGAGAAAATTAAAATTAAGAAAATTAAAAGCAATACTGGCCTAAATGATGGGTTAAATGTGGAGGATGAGTCAAAAAATCCAGTAGTACAGAGTAAACATATATTTTGGCAGACTTCTATTAACAATCAAAGGCCAAAGCTAAGAGTCTGTATAAATGACATTTTTATTGAAGGCTTATTAGACATGGATGCAGATGTAAGTATCATTACTCCAGAATCGCATCCGAATTGGCCTCTTCAAGAGGTAGATGTTCAGTTCCTGGGAATTGGAACCCTATCTTGTGTAAAACAAAGCACAAGATGGGTTGAATGCATAGGGCCTGAAGGGCAAATAGGAAGGCTAAGGACATATATAGCCAATATTGCAATAAATTTATGGGGCCGTGACCTGCTACAGCAATGGAATACCCAGATTAACATTCCTGTAGTTCCAGGAACTCTGGGAAGGATATGATGAGGTATTATGGAAAAAGGTCACCAGCCATTCAGGCTGTACAAGAACATACAGCAAATACCAAACCTTTAGAGGTACCAACAGCCCTACCTTTAAAATGGCTAACTGAGAAGCCAATATGGATCAAACAGTGGACTCTAGCTGAAGATAAATTACAGGCTTTGAGAGGACTCCTGAACTTGCCTAAAGGCGAGATGATCTTTCAGGGTTCCTGATTCATGAAAGAGTCTGCGAGACATTCTGAAGAACACAGCAGATAGTGACTGACTATCTTTGAAATTTTCTGCTTCATGGAAAAGTCTGCTGGATACTATGGGCCTATAGGCCGAAGATGGATGCCCCAATGGTACAAAACAACTTTGGGTTGTACAGAGAGATGTTTCTGTCATTTCTAAAGTTTGGAAGTTGCTTATTTCTTCTTTGTTTAGATAATATTATATCCTTCTGGAGTCTTTGATGGAGTTGAAGAATAAATAGATAGTTATAGTTTTCTTTAGTTATGATCAAAGATGAAATAGATATAAATATTGTAACTGTAATTCTTGCTTGATAACTGTTTTGTTATATGTAATTTTACTCTGTTAATGTTAAAGCCTTTCTCTTTTGTTTAAACAAAAAAAGGGAAATTATGTAGGAGGGTCTTCTATCTATCTGTTGTGTTCATTGGTTAATTAATAAAGAATACTGCTTGGCCTGATAGGTCAGAACATAGGTAGGCGGGGAAGACAGAACAGAATTGTGAGAGAAAGAAAGCAGAGTCAGGCAGACACCATGCTTCTCCTACTCAAGACGGACAGTGGTTAGAATCTTCCTGGTAAGCTACCACCTCGTGGTGTTACATACATTAATAGAAATGGGTTAATCAAGATGTGAGAGTTAGCCAGTAAGAGGCTAGAGCTAATGGGCCAGACAGTGTTTAAATGAATACAATTTGTGTGCTGTTATTTCAGGTGTAAAGCTAACCATGTGGGAGCCAGTCGGGACAAAAAGCAGGCCTGCTTGCCTCATCACTACATATGCTGATTGTAATTCTAATCTTATACTTGATATCTGTTTCTAGTGTATATTGTTTTGTATTGGGTTTGGAACTCTTTTACTCTTACTTAAACAAAAGGGAGAGGTGCTGCAGGAGCTACTTCCGCTCCTTCAGCCAATAGCCTTTAAGATACCAGCCCACTTGGGCGTGGTCTCTTTTGTTTTTAAAGAGCACTGCTTGCTGTGTGCTTGCTTCCGGCTCCGCTTCTGGGTACTAGACTCCTTTCCTGATCGTGCAGAGGGCTGTTGTCTGGGACAGTGATCTGTAAGTTTTTTCCCTTTAAATAAATAACCATTTTATTAATCATAATTCCATTATGGTGTGGGATTGTTTGTGACTTACGCCTTCAAATTTGTATCAATCTGCAAGAATCTACACAAATATAAATTGCCTACAAATAATAGCTCCCACATATTCTCACTATTCTCACTATTGTTGTTAGTGTAAGCTCACACTAATCTACCTATTATCCCATCAAATTTTCCCTTTAAAAAAAAAAGATCCCTTAGCCTACATAATTTCCACCCCAACCCCCAACCCTACACCAGTTATAATCAGCCCCTAATTGATGTCCCTAACCCTGAGGACAAACTTTGTTGCATCTTCTACAATTGGTTCCAGCTGTCATGGGGGCAATCCTGTAAAAGTAAAAGTAAAATGATGGCTAAGTTTCAACATTACTGTCTGGTATAGTTGCAAATAGTCTCTGATAGAGTTTTTCTGAGGTTCCTATTTGAAGTTCTGGCCAGAATGTTATTAGAAGGTGCACCATTTCAGCTAACCAAGTTGGAACCATTTTGAGCAGTTAGTACCCAAAACCAATCTTAAAGTAGTGTTATCAACTTCATGACATCATATCAACCAGGTAAAGTCATTGTTGCGGGGCCCCATCTTCCTGGAAACTTCAAAGATTACTACAGGAAAATTCATTGTTCATTATGGAAAACTTAAGCATTATTTATATAGACATACATTCAACAAAAGGTGTTGTTGGAGGCTATTTGTTCATTTCCTGGCCACCCAGACTTGAAACAACCACACAGAAACTGTATTAATTAAATCACTCCTTGGCCTATTAGCTTATGCATATTTTGAGCTAGCTCTTTTTTTTTTAAATAGCCACACAATAAAGACATTTTTTATTTATTTTTATTTTATGTATATTGGTATTTTGCCATAGGTATCAGGTCCCCTGGAACTGGAATTGCAGAACATTATGAGCTGCTATGTGGGTGCTAGGAATTGAACTTGCATCCTCTAGAAGAGCAGTCAGTGCTCTTAAACACTGAGCCATCTTTCCAGCCCCTAGCTAGCTCATATATCCTAAACTAACCCACCTCCATTAATCTATGTATTGCCATGTGACTGTAGCCTACCAGATAAAGTTCCATCCTGCATTCGGCATCTGTCTGCAGCAAGGCTACATGGTTTCTCTTTGACTCTGTCTTCTTTCCCCCAGAATCCAGTTTAGTTTTCCTTACTAGCTCTATTCTGTTAGGCCACTGACCAAAACAACTTTATTCATTAACCAATAAAAGCAACACATATAGAGAAGGACTTTCCACACCAGAAAGGTACGACAGAGACAAAAATAGGTATGGAGAAAAGTAAAACTTTTCCTAAATTCTTTCTTCTTTCTCTCCCATACCAGATGGCTCCTGACATGAGAGAGAAACTCTGAATTTTTTCTTTTAATAACATGCTTGGATTTAGAGAAGGATGGCGACTGTCCAACTCCAAGGTCAGCCCTGATTTTTAAGCAGAGATATACACGTTTGATAATCAAATTTTAGCGTGCAGATGATACAGCATCATAAATAAGAGTTCTCTTTGCTTAGAGATTCTTTCTGGATGGCTATCTTTTCTTTTTAGGCATCTAAAGGTCCAGAGTCTCTTGACTTTTTGAAGATAAGAATTATCCTGCAAAGACAAGAACAGAACCCTGCCCCAACCCTTATGAGGTTTCCTTACCACCTGTATGGTTGTCACCTCTCTGGGTAAGCTGTCATTTCTCTTTCTCAAGAAGTTTTTCTTTTTCAAATCAAATTTTTATTAATTTTGATGGTATCCATAGCTTTTCTTCTCCTGTGGAAACAAGAATTAAATCCCTTCCCCAAGGTAGCACATCTCCCTGGTTTCCATTCATCCTTGAAATACACTGGCTGATTTAATTCAGAAGTATTTTTCTATTTATCCAATGTCTCTCTGCATTAAGAAAATTCAAGATTAATAAAGTATTATACAATCTATTTCTGGGGGTATTTTCTCTCCCTTTCTGTTTAACATATCCTTTATAGTCCTATTTGATCTTTCTATAACTGCTTGACCTGTGGATTGTGTTGTATACCTGTAATATGCTTTATATTATAATAAGAAAAAAACTTTCATTTTCTTAGACACATATGCTGGACCATTGTCTTTATTTGTGCAGGTATACCCATGATGAACCTAACTTCTAATAAACGTGTGATTACTTGAATTCAAGGCAGTTGCCCACTATAAAACCTGAATAAGTGCCAATAGCAAGGTGTACATATTTTAATTTTCCAAAATCTACAAGTGGAACACATCCATCTGCCAGATTTCATTTCTCTTAGTGCCCTTTGGGTTACTCCCTGCAAGTAGCTTTGATTCTGCACATTGATGCCTGATTAAATACTGACAAATATGCTTTGCTTGACAAATTAAGAACAATTAAATCAATTCTGAACACGGAGCAAGGAGTCCAGAGCTCATGACCAGGTAACACAAACTGGAAGCTGCTTAAATCGCCACATGCACCATAGCTCCACTGTGGTGGGGTTTTGGCAAAAAAACAAAATCAAAAACAAAAAAAACTGCTTTAGTGGGTGAAATCAAGCCAGGTGGCCGGTGTTGGGAGATCTTCTGGGCTGTGGACCTTTTGGGCCTTTTAGGCTGGTCCACCCAGTAAGTGTGGAGTTGGGATTCACTTGGGTGCCAGATGAAGATGAACACTAAAATGTAATCCCACACTAGCTCAGAACTGAGTATAATAAAGGGTTATTTATTTAGACCCACAGATCACAGTCCTCTGCTCATGGGGCACAGGAACTGAATCCAGGGGCTGTGGAGAGAGCAAGCACAAGCTTTACAGGTGAGGCTGTATTATAAGAGACCACGCCCAAATGGGCTGGTATCTTACAGACTGAGGAGTTCCCACAGCAGTGGATGGGCACAGAGAGGTTGAATGACCTAAGCCAGGCTGTACAGGGCTGGTTTTGAACTGCATAGAAACTCTGTGCAAGGGAGACTTGAGGTAGCATTCTTGCTGATAGGCTTGGCAAACCAAGTTGGGAGGAGGCAAACCTCTCCCATAAGTAGAGTGCCTTGCCAATGGTAAGTCCTTGAGAACACAGATGTGCACTGTAGTTCAAAGGCTTTGATTAGGTTGTGGTTTGTCTTCTGATAAGGTGTTTTTACATATTATATTACAACAAGAGTTATTCCCATAACACCGAGCTTTTTGTTTACCTTAGCGAGGGCATGAAGCCCTTGAAATTAGTTGCAACCAAGTGACTAGTCTATGAAACTATTTTCATGTATTATGGGAACCTGGTTTGAATCATGATTTGAGTATTATAAAAAGCACTGGCTTTGCAATAAAGTATGCAGTTGTATCTCCTACTCTGCATCCCCTGTGTCCTGATTTCTGCGACACTACCCAGTGTCATCCATAACCAAGGAGGTTGGGGAAGGGTCCCCAACAATTGGCGCCTGAACAGGGACCCTGAAAGAACGTTAGGAGTGCCAGATAATAATGTAACTATTTACAGGGTAATGGGACAAGCTTACTCTTCTCCATTTCTGTCTATGTTTAAGCATTTGCTGAAAACTTATGGTGCTCATGTTTCTATGTCAGACTTAGAGATGTGTCTTGAAATTATCAAAGAATATAATCCTTGGTTTCCCTCAGATGAGAATTTAATGGATATAGGAAATTGGGATCAGGTTCAGATGAACATTGAGAAGGCTGTGAAGCACATGAAAAAATACCAGTGCACTTTTGGTCCGTATGGTCTCTTGTTTATGTAGTTTTTAAAGCCATGCAGACAGTGAAAGACTTAGCATCCAAGGTTCGTGCTCCAGTGAAAAAGTTACAGGTTAGTGAAGAAATACAAACTGAGATTGAAAAAAATAATTCTTAGTTAGTTGAGAAGCCAGTTAAGGTTACTCAGAAGGATAATGAAGTTACTAAGGAGAGGACAAATGAGTTAGAAACAGCTGGAAGAATTGTTAACTATCGCCAAAGATAAAGTGAAAGTAAAACTGTCAGCTCCTCCTGCGGAGGCAAGAGTTTAAGGCAACTGCAGTCAGGGGATATGCAGAATCTTTGGATCCTTGTGATCTTGACTCTCCAGATGAGTTTGTCCTTGACCAGGATGAGAATGACCACCCTGATCATCATGTATTCCCTGTCATATGACAGCCACCTATTGGGGGAATAGCCCAACCACCATGGTATGAAGGTATCAATGTGAATGATATTAGTAGGGTTCGGAAAGCAGTTACTTTTTATGATCCACAATCACATTACACTAAAGAAATTTTAATTGGCACTGCCCATTATTATGGAAATTGGGCTCCTGAGGATTGGAAAATTGTGGTGCGTTCCCTACTCAAAGAAGGGAAGTATTTGCAGTTTCAAGTGTGGCATAATGATTTGTGTATTGAGAAAGAAAGGCAGAATGTCCAGTCAGGACCCTCAAATTAGAGCTATCACATATGCTATGTTATCAGGAACTGGGCGATATGATGATCCACATCAGCAGGCAAAAATTACTAATGAGGCATGGGAACGGTTAAGGCCAGCTGGAGAAAAATACGGGTCCTGGACTAAGATCTTTCAAAACGCTAATGAACTTACATAGATTTTATTGCCCACACCAAGAAGACAATTGAGAGAACTGTAGTTGGTGAGGAAGCAAGACAGCAGATACTGAAGTTATTGGCTTATGAGAATGCTAATGAGGATTGCCGAAGGGCCATTTTACCCATTAAGGAGTCAGGGGATTTGAATCAATACATGAAAACTTGTAACAATATTTTATCAAAGACCAGAAATATGCAGCTTATGGCAGATACTATGGTCACTGCTTACCATAAGCTGAATGAGAATTCAGGGAAGACTATGAAATGTCACCTTAAGAAAAATTGTAAACAACTTTAGCAGGATGCTACACTGGGCATAAGTCCGTGATGTAAGAAGGGAAAGCCACAATTTTTTCACTCCAGCCAGCACTAAACATAGTGCCACAATGGACATACCGGCCGTGACTGATATAACTTTGAAAGCTGGACAATTTGCCTGTTAAGGTGCCGGCTGGGATCTATGGGCCCTTGCCTCCTGGGACTTTTGGGTTATTAACCGGAAGATCTAGCTTAAGTATTAAAGGAATTATAGTGCATTTAGGAATAATTGATAGTGATTATAAGGGTGAAATACAAATTATGATGTCTGGTATTGCTGATTTGGAATTTTAAAAAAGTATTGCTCAATAACTGCCTTTACCTTATTTGCCTATCAATCTTCTGCTATAAGGACAGGAGGTGCAGTGTAAATACAAAAAAGAGGTTAGCTGGGCAGCATGAAATACAAGTAAAAGGTAACTCGAGTATAATTGTAAAATAAGAAGTAACTTAATAAGTAACTTGTATATAAGTGTTTTTTTTAAAAAAAAGTAAAGTGAATATGGACGAAAAAAAAAAAACAGCCAAGAGCTGTTTGTCCATTTACTTAGAGATACTTTAAAGGTTAGAGGACTAAGGAAGGACAGCAATTGCTTCAGCTTTTGAAATGTATAAAGGATGTGTGCGTGCCCCTGGTTCCCTACAAAAGGGAGTATAAATCTAGAGATTTAAAAAAGGTGTGTGCGAATGAATGAGCACACTTTGTCTTGGTCTGTGTTTGACTGTTACTATGTTGCTGTTTTATGTGTTCATGTTTTTGAAAAGCTTAAGTGGACCAGTACCTGTCCGTCTGTCATTACTGTCCGTTTTTGTGTATTGACCTTTGTTATCTTGGAAGAGATGAGGCAGACAGCTTCTGCTAGCCTCCTATGCATTTTTACTGGATCAGATCCAGGTCTTTGGGTCCTAAAAGAAAAATTTCTCTAAGGTGAGGCATGACACTGGCTACCTTCCTTCGTTGTTCTCTGATCCACAGCCAGCCAGCAGCTCCTGCAGAAGGCAGGGGATGCAGGCGCATGCTCAGGTGGGCAGAGATACTACAGGGAGACAGGTGCTTCTGTATGGGCAGGGGATGCAGGCACATGCTCAGGTGGGCAGAGATACTACAGGGAGACATTTGCTTCTGTATGGGGCGGCAGGGAATTAACTGCTTGAAGTTGAAAAACTGCACGGATATGTAACAGAAAATCTTTGATTGTGGGCTGAGAAGCTAACAATTTTTTTTCAGGAATGCTGGCAGTCAAGAACACTCTGTGCCCACCAGCACTGCTCCCCCTCTTTTCTTTCCTAAGTCAAGTTCTACTTCACTGTGATAACACTCACGGTCTTTTCTGCTGGCCAGCAATTTCTCATTTTAACCCTTCTCTGTCTTGATACTGCTTTAAAAAAAATGTTGAGTTATACTAACCAGTGTACTTTTAAAAGTGTTTTAACATAATAGATGCATTATATTTGGGAAAAATTATGCTTTTGTTTTCAAAGAAAAAATATGTGCATTTTAATCATTTAGATCCAATGGGTTACAAATATTATCATCTTTAAAGGAAATTGGGTACAAATTAATATTGGTTAAGATAAAAAAAAGCTACTGTTGGTTTCAAAAGTTTCACATTAGTACTGGTTTTTATATGTTACTACAAATTTAAGTTATTTTTATTGTGATACATACACACATACATACATATATATTTTGGCTTTTGTTTGAAATGTATCTATGCAATATTCCTGACTGCTGGATAAACTCACAAGAGGAGACATTCATGGAAATTTACATGTTGTCTAAAGGACAAGGGGACAAACAAGAGACTAAAATGATATAAAAAAAAAAAACTCATCTATGGACAATAGTGAGTTTTAAGAAAAACTACAAAAATTCTAAATATTTAATTATCTTGTGCTAATTATGATTGACTTCTCCAATAATAAGGCTGGTGATTCTTCACTAAAAAATAGTTATGTTAATTATGCAATCATGTTCTTTAAAGGTAAAAGGAAGACTGAGGTCTTAAATACAAGTTAATAATTAATCATCATAATACAAGCAATCCTCTGAGTTACAGGGTTCTATATGATTGTCCTCCTATAAAATAGCAATGCTGAAGCTCTTAGCTATTTAGACTCCCACAGAGAAGTCCAAACGTGTTTCTTAAAAACTTCAACATCACATTTATGGTCGGTAAATTAAAACTGCAGTCTAACTGCTCCTATAATGGTTAGTCACAGGTCAAAATGCTTTTATTGTGAGTCTATATTAATTCAGAGGGTTGAAAAAATAATAACAAATAAAAACCTGAGAACATCAATACAGGTTGTAAGGATGTAAAGACATAAAAGCTTGGAGACTATATGGGTCTTAGAGGGTAATCAAAAATGTAAAATTTATAAGAAATAATGGCTTTAGATGTATGTAAAAATTTACAAGATTTCTTTCCCCTTCCTTAATTATTAAGAATATGAGTTAACAAACTTCAAATGAGTCCATAAATTTAACTCTGTTCCCAGTTTGTATTTGTTTCACCAGGTTTCCACTTGGCTGACAAATGCATCCAAGCATCAGTTGCTGATAACAACCTGCTCCAAATGACTACGAGTCCTGACCTTGGTGAAACCTGATGTGGACCAATCAAGCCAATGTGACTGCTGTAGTTTCAGCTTATTAATAAACCAAATCCTTCTAAGTTCCCTCATTGCTTTTGACTAACATTCTAGCCTTCCAGGACCCCGAGAACAACGTCCTAAGGTCAGCAGAAAAAAATTACAGAAATAAATACATTAACCCTGCCCCCCCCCACCTGGAATGTTAGATAAAAAGGAAATTTCTCTGTCAGTCATCACAGGGATTTGGGCCATTAATGCCTTCGATAATTAATAATTCCTATCTGGGTGCCATTAAACTAATGTTACTAAAATCTCAATATCAGCCTCTGGAATAAATTCATCTCAAATCTTTGAGATGATGTACTGAGCAGGGGCAAGAAATTTTTTAATGAGTAGCATTTTGTCATTAATAACCTTATAGCTGAACAAGCCATTTCTCAAGCTCGAACTGTCTTTACTGATGGTTCTAGAACTCGTGTCACTTATTGGACTGAATTGGTTTTGGTCACAATTATCTCCTTATTCCTCAGCGCAACAGAATGAGTTATGGACAGTCATTCAAACATTGCAGGATTTTCCTACTAAAGCCCTTAATATAGTAGCTGATTCCAAATATGTAGTTGGGTTATAAAGACCATCTACACCGCTTCTATTCATGTTAATAATCCAATACTGCAAGGGTTATTTTTAACATTACAAAAGTTACTGCAAAAATGAAATCATTTAGTGTTTATTGTGCATATATGATCATATATCAAATTACCTGGATGTCTAACAAAGGGGAAATAACCTAGCTGATGCTCTTGTAAACTTTGCTTAGGCTGAGGATGAGCATCAACATTTGCACACCAATGCTCCTCATTTACATGTTCAATATAAAATTCCTTACAGACAAGCTAAGTGTATTATTCTTAACTGTCCTATTCGTCATCCCCTGCATTTAATACAAAATATCCCTGGTACAAATCCTCGAGGATTGGATTCCAACCATATTTGGCAGATGTATGTAACTTATATACCAAAATTTGCCTGGTTATCTTATGCTCATGTGACCATAGAAACATTCTCCTCCATTATATGGGCTACGCCATTATCTGGGGAGACAATTAATCATGTCATTACCCATATATTTGAAGCTTTTATAGTATTGGGGGTGCCAACCATAATAAAGACAGACAATGGGCATACATACTCTTCTACAAAATTTCAGTGATTCTGTGATCAATATGATATTAAACATGTGACTGGCATAGACTATAACCTTCAAGGTCAAGTCATTGTAAAAAGAGCCCATGCTACCCTGAAGCAACAAATTAAAACTAAAAAGGAGGAAGATGCCGGATTTGGGCTTTACAGAATAATCCTAGAGCTATTATGCATCGGGCTTTGTTTATTTTAAACTTTTTGAATTTACCACAGGGAGACATTCTACTAGAGTAGAGAAGCATTTTGTATCAGAAAGATGTCAGGCTTTGGAGCCAGCTTCTTTTAAGGAAATTTGGGCGAAAACTGCTGTTGATGCTGAATGGGTTCCTGCGCAGTTGTTCGTAGATGGAAGGGGCTATGGTCTTGATCTTTTCGGGATGGCCACCAGCAGTGAATTCCAGGCCGCTAGATCAAGGCCCAAAGGACCGATTAAAACAGCTATGCGGAGAAAAATGGAATCGAGGGGAAACGAGGATAATCTTGAGATGCTGGTGGCAGCAATGGCCCAGTTATCATTGGCCAGAAAACATCCTCATCGGCATGTTAAAGCTCCTTTGCCTACCTGGGGGCAAATTAAGTCTCTCACTGCTAATGGTCAAGCTGTTCTGCAGAGGTGTGATAAACCTGTTACAGCTGAGAATCTTTTCCTGACCATGTGTGCTTTACTGACGATAACTTATGTAGAAGCCAATGGCTCCAGCTACAAAGAACAATGAAATAGTTAACAGTCCTCAGCTTATGGCCTGGGGAGATGGAGGGATAAGTGGACCTCGGATGGTTACTCTACAGTTTCCCGACGCTGGTCAGATGCATATTTGGAAGCTGACTGCTGCCTTAAAGACTGTGCACCTCTATAGTGGATCATTTTCTGGAACTGCTTCCAGTGTTTCTGTGTATAATTTTACTATGTAAAAAAGTTGGACTGTTACAGCCTGTGTTCTTTTGCCTTATCTACTGCTAATTGGGAACGTTGTTTTTTTCTGAAAATATTTCTTGTGTCAACTGTACCTTATACACTTGCTTAAATAATTCTATTCCTTTAAATGGTCAGTCCATCATGATTGTGAAGCAATGACCCTATGTCTGATTACCTGTAAAGTTAAATAAATCTTGGTCATCTAATCCTCTGAATCAGTTAACAGTAGAGATTTTTAAGAAATTGCTTGCTTGGGGGCTGGAGTGATGGTTCAGTGGTTAAGAGCATTGTCTGCTCTTCCAAAGGTCCTGAGTTCAATCCCCAGCAACCACATGGTCGCTCACAATCATCTGTAATGAGGTCTGGTGCCGTCTTCTGGCCTGCAGACATACACACAGAATATTGTATCCATAATGAATAAATAAATATTTAAAAAAAACACTGGGACATTTTAAAAAAAAGAAATTGCTTGCTCGTAGTAAAAGATTTATTGGAATGGTTGTTGCTGTATTATTGAGACTAATTTCAGTCGTGACGTTAGCCACAGTATCTGGAATATCCTTGCACAATTCATTACAGACTAAGCATTATTGTTAAACCTTGGCATAAAGATTCTCATGAACTTTGGTCCCAGCAAGATGGAATTGATGCAGAATGAAGTTGATGCCTTAAAGCAAATGGTATCCTGGAAAAAAGATGATGATGTTAAAAAATGAACAAAGATTACAATGTGATTAAAATTCCACTCCTTGCTCTGCCAGCATCCCTCCCCTGGCACCAGAGCCCTCACTGCTGGCCCACCTGGGGCTCCAGCTGCCTCTGCCACACTTAGAATTGCTGTGGCATTTCAGAGCTCATCAAGGCAGTGGGTCGTTAGGGGAACTATCCCCAAACCTCAAAGCAAAAAAACTTTTTTTTTAATTAAAATTTTTTAGGGGGGGGAGCAAGTCCCTTCCCCTGCTTTTGGACTTTTACCTTTTAAAACCTTAAATGTTATTATTGCCAGCCGCAGGCATGATGGGCAATGAGCAGGTGACGAGCCAGTGGAGCAGCGTTCCAAACCTCCTGTGAGCTCACAGGCTTCTGAATGTATCTCTGTGGTCCACAGAGAAGGCTGGGGAAGTAGCAAGGCGACGTATCAGCTACTGCAGCCTTAAAACAAAGCCGGTGTCTCTATGGACTTTAAAATTGTTCCTATGCAGCTTATTTTATTTTTGTTTAATCAAATAAAGAGGGTCTTCCTGTGAAAAAAAAATTCCACTCCTTTTTGTGTTACTGAGTTAGCTTTAAATGAATCTGTATAAGCCTAGGAGAAGATGCAAAGTTATTTTTTGGGCAATGATTCTGTAAGACAGAAAATTGAAAGATTGCATTTTAATATTAAATCTACGTTCACGCAGAGGTTTCCAGAGATGACAGATGTTGACATTGCTCAGCAGATTGCCGAGAAACTAGAGGGGTTAGACCTTAAAGCCTGGATACAAAGTTTGTCCCACACCGTTGGCAGTATGGGGATAGTAGTTATTGTTATAGGTTTGCTTATGCTACTGTTTTATTTACTGATTAAGCCTCATCAGTCGAGCATGAAAAAATTGCTGTTAATTATGTGGATCAACAAACAAACTCATTATAAAAGGAAAAAGGAGGAAGATGTAGAGGTCTGGTTTTAAACTGCATAGAAACTCTGTGCAAGGGAGACTTGAGATAGAATTCTTGCTGATAGGCTTGGCAAATCAAGTTGGGAGGAGGCAAACCTCTCCCATCAGTAGAGTGCCTTGCCAATGGTCAGTCTTTGAGAACACAGATGTGCACTGTAGTTCAAAGGCTCTGATTAGGTTGTGGTTTGTCTTCTGATAAGGTGTTTTTACATATTATATTACAACAAGAGTTATTCCCATAACACCGAGCTTTTTGTTTACCTTA
>NW_004949096.1:20014806-20016052 GCF_000317375.1 Microtus ochrogaster | reverse complement strand
ATTATTATAATTCTTTAAAGCCTTATAATAAAAAGAAGGTTTTAAGACAGAGCCTTACTATGCAGCCCTGGATATCCTGGAACTTGCTATGTAGACCAGGCTGGCCTCGAGGTCACACAGACCTGCCTGCCTCTCCCCTCCCCTTCTACCCGCTCCCAATTTACTCAGGAGATCTTGTCTTTTATACTTCCCATGTAAATTAGATCTATGGATGTCTCTCTCTTAGGGTCCTCCAGTGTGGAAGCGAAGTGGGACGGCAAGTAGGCCTGCTCGCCTCATCACTACAAATGGAGCCCAGACATGAATAACTGAATCCACAGAAAGCCTGAGAAAGCTTGGAAAAGAATAGAGTAAAGCATGTTTTCTTGGTGGCAGCAACTTCTTGGGTCTGCTCTGCTTGCTAGAGGCAAGCAAGCGCTCTCATCTAAGAGAGGCTTCCTGACTCAGTTTTAGCTGCAAAACCCTGAAGCTCTTTAAGAGGTCCTGCCACAAAACACTTACATTGTGTTGATAAAAAGCTAACTGCATGGTTTTTGGTTTTTAGCCATAGCAGGAAAAAAGCTGTGCCATTGTAAAATGCCAGCTTTCTGGGCCATCCTGCCAGGGCAAACTCTGACCCTTTCAGGCAGGTGGTCCATGTGGTTAAGCACACTGCTGCAGCTTGCTTGCTGGCAGGGACTTTGAAACACCACAGAGTTGTGGCAATAAAAATGGCTCCAGCAGTACCTCCGCCATGAGGCTGGAAAGCTAAGGAATGGGCTGGATCCAGCCAGCAAAGCCTACCCATATTGCTCAGTAATTTAAAGGCTCATGTGGTCAGAAAAAGAGAGAGAGATACAGTAAAGAGAGATTAAAAAACAAAGAAAACCTTTAAATGATTTACAGTGTGTTAAGAATATATGCAGGCTAAAAGTTAAAGGTCTTAAAGTAAAAAAAAAAAGAGAGTAGCTGGGTGTGGTGGTACACACCTTTAATCCCAGTGCCTGGGAGGCAGAGACAGATGGATCTCTGAGAGTTCAAGAACAGCCTGGTCTACAGAGTTATTCCAGGACAAAGATATACAGAGAACCTGTCTCAGAAAGTAAAAATAAACAAAATAGAGGTTAAAGTAAAGCCACACAAAGATGGAAAATACACAGAGAATCTTGATACTATATGCTATTATGCTCTCTTTGAATTGTTTGAATACTGAGAAAGGAGCAACAGCTGCTAAAAGATATTTGTTTATAAATGCTGCTGAACTAAT
>NW_004949096.1:19983786-20014259 GCF_000317375.1 Microtus ochrogaster | reverse complement strand
TCAATTTTGTTATATGTATATGTATTTCTAATATTGGTTAGGGTATTGTGATTGTGTAGTTCATTTAAAAATGTAATGTACAATCAGGTAATATAGGTTGTTAATGAATAATCATCAATAATAGTCAAGCTTGTAGTTATGTTAGTTAGATTTTCTAGATATATAGGTATATATTTTAGTTAGATAGGCATTCTTCATGTCTTTCAAAGACTACAAAATATGGTATTTTAAATGTTTTAATAACTTAGGGCTTTTCATGACAATGAGACACGTCTGCTCCTGGCAGCACCAATCTACTTCAAGAGGAGGATGGGCATTGAAGAGGATCCTTATGGAGTTTGATAGCCATTTGGGCAAGAAACTGTTCTTGCCTGGACTATTGCATAAACTGGACACAGAGAACCCGCAGAGAGAGGACTGCTGAACTTGCCTAAATGTGAGATGATCTTTTGGGGTTCCTGATTCATGAAAGAGTCTGCAAGACATTCTGCAGGACACGGCAGATAGTGACTGAACTGCCTTTAAAATTTCCTGCTTCATGGAAATGTCTACTAGAAACTATGGGCCTGTAGGCTGAAGATGGATGCCCCAACGGTACAGAGGAACTTTGGATGACTGTCCAGGCAGTGAGATATCTCTGTCATTTCTCAAGTTTTGGAAGTTGCTTTTTTCTTGTTTACTTAGGTAATATTATATCCTTCTGGAGTCTTTGATGGAGCTGAAGAATGGCTAGATAGTTATAGTTTTCATTAGTTATGATAAAAGATAAAATATGAATATTATAACTGTAATTCTTGCTTTATAACTGTTTTGTTATATATAATTTTACTATGTTAAAGTTAAAGCCTTTCTTTTTTGTTTAAACAGAAAAAGGGGAAATGATGGAGGGGGGTTATCTGTCTATGTGTTACTCTCACTGGTTAATAAAAAAACTGCCTTGGCTTTTTGATAGAGCAGGATTTAGATAGGTGGAGTAGACAGAAAAGAATGCTGGGAGAAAGAAAGCATAGTTGGTCAGACACCATGGAGCCAGCCACCAGGTCAGACATGCTGAATCTTTCCCAGTAAGCCACCACTTTGTGGTGCTACACAGATTATTAGAAATGGGTTAAGCAAAATGTGAGAATTAGCCAATAAGAGGCTGAAACTAATGGGCCAAGGAGTGTTTAAATGAATACAATTTGTGTGTTGTTATTTCGGGTGTAAAGCTAACCATGCGGGAGCCGGGCGGGACAAAAAGCAGGCCTACCTGCAGCTCTCCACTACAACGGTGCTATTCAGGTTCTGTCTCCCTTCCTATCACTTCTGACTCTGCTCACAGCTTGACTATAAATTATTAAGTCACCCATCTTAGGGTCACCACACTCAACTCTCATCAGGGATTACTATTCATATCATATCTTTACCAATGGCCCATTTGAATTGTGCTCTTCTCTTACCCATAATTCTAACTTCAGTTCCCTCCCCTTTTTCAGTCTTTCCAAAACTTTATGCGCAGTTTTTACCATGAACCATTAAATAATGTTGTGAAACAGTCTCAGCTGTCCAGCCATTCAGCCCTGTGATACTCTCTGAGCCTCTCATGCCTCAAACGCAAATAGAACAGAAATAGTGGATTTTCATTTTGCACCACCAAGGCACAAATCCCCTTACTAGATTACTTCTCTGGTTCTAACATTGAGAAATATCTGTGTTTAGTTTAAAAACAACTCGTAAGTTTCTTATAATTCTAAAAGCTACTATTTTACTATTACATTTTCATGTGTGCACCAGGCTAGGTTGACATTCCTTTATTCATTCCTTTAGATAATGTTAAGAAATGGATTATTACTACACTCATTGGCCTGAAAGTCTTAAAGAGGTGATATGACCTGTGTAAGGTCACAGTTACAAACTGGCAGAGGTAGACTGTGAACCAGGCCCTTCGAACTTCAAAGCCCATGTGACTGACCTACAAACTGCCTTCTAATATCAACTGGTTTTGTGTGAATAGAGAGCTGTACTAACTTCAACCAAGTTTTCAAAAAACTCCATAGACAGTTTCACTTAATGTTTGTAAGTCTGAGAAGGTAAATTAGTTGTGTTGTCCATGGATTTAGATAAAAAGAAAGATAAATAACACATGGATGCAAAAGAAAAGCCAGATTCCACACGCAGTTTTCTTGGCTCCTCATTCTCTGCATTACACACGGCCTGGAAGAGGTGTTGTCCAACACGGGCAAAGGTGCAGGGAGCAGCAACACCTTTTCCCCATTTTATTTCTAATAGCTTGGATAGCATGATGGGCACTGAAATATTTGTTCATCTGGTAATAAATATTGAGTACCGTAAATACTGGTATGTGCCAGGCTCTGGAAATAAAATTCTGAACAAAGGCCATCTGGGTTCCTAAATCAGAGTTCGACACTGTCAACAGGCAAAGACAATTCCCCAGTGACAGGTGCCATAAGGCAACAGGTAGGAAACGCGGGTAAAGTGAATTTAGAGTAGTCAGAGAAAACAAAAAAATATGACATTGTCTCACCATGTAACCCCGGCTTACCCGGAATTCACTCTGTAGACTGGGTTAGCCTTGAACGCACACGTCCATCTGCCTCTGCCTTCCAAATACTGAATTAAGGGCCTGCGACACCACATCTGACCCTTGGGGAGCACATGTTGTTGTTGTTGCTTTGTTTTTTCCAGTATTGAGGACTGAGCCTAGGAACTCTGTGAAATGCTGGGAAGTGCTCTACCACAGAGCTAGTGATAAATGCAAAAACAGGAATCCGCAGAACTCACTGTTAGGCCAGACAGGGATGGTATCTGTTGCCCATTGAGACAGGACAACTCTAATGGAAAACACCCACTGAACTTTACGTCGACCAAGCTTGAGAGCCGACGAGGTGTTTCCTCATGACCTTGCCTTGGCCGTCAGGGTCATCACCTCCACCCCCCCCACACACACACACCACCACCCCCCCTTAGCTCCTTCCGGACACTCCGGCCTGCGCAAGCGCATAGGAAATGGCCTGTCCTAGAGGCGCGCGGAGCCCACTCGGGCACGCATGCGCGCCCCGCCCCGGGCGCCCCCTCGCGAGCTCCTGCCGTTTCTTTGGGCGGGATCGTGGGCGGGGCCTGAGCGGGCGGCGCGCCGCGGGCGGGCCAGTGAAGCCGGCGCCTCCGACACGTGATCTAGAACCGGCTGTGCCGCTTGGTGACTCGGTCTGTCCGTCCGTCCGTCCGCGGGTGCCATCATGGCGGACGCGGCCAGTCAGGTGCTCCTGGGCTCCGGTCTCACCATCCTGTCCCAGCCGCTCATGTACGTGAAAGTGCTCATCCAGGTATGAGTCGTCGCCCTTCCCTTCCCGGTCAGCGTCCTGTCGGGTCGCCGCCGCCCTCGGCGTCCCAGGCCTTGCCCCTCCGGCGAGGCGCTGCTGCCCTTTCCACCCGTCAGGGACAACTTCCACGGCCTCGCGGCCCCTGTGGGAAACACCCCGAGGCTCGCTCCGGGCGGGCCCGCTCCCGCTCCGCAGCCAACTGCCACCCTGCCCTTCCTTGCCTTGGCTCTTCTCAACTTTGTTTTCCTTCTCTGAGGTTGATCAGGTCAATCGCCACCGAGGGCTTACCCAGCCTTTCCCTTTCGCCCCTCTGAAACTGACATTCACCTCGCCTCCTCCACTCCTTCTCAAACTCGAGACGGGAGCTACTCATCTCAGGACAAACGTGAAATTCTAGGAAAGCCAACATCGTGTTGTTTCTATTCGCTTTTTCTTTCTGTTCTGCTGTTTCTACTTCTGTTCCGTTCCGTTCAGAGATTTTAACACCAGATACCCGGATATACACAAGGATCTCATTGAGAAGTAATAATGAAGTCAGATTTCCTAAGGATCCATTGAGCACTTTCACAGCCGCCGGTGTGGTTCATGACAATGAAAATCACGTTGGTCAGAGCTGGCAATCAGTTCTGTTTAGTGAGTTTAAACGTAATATCAAATGCCTCCCTTTAGCTTACTTTCTGATCTGCTGGTTATTACGTGATATTTTATATTCATGGATAAAGAAACCTACTTTTAGCTGTTGACCGTATTTTCAGTTGCTGTTCTAACTTTACCCGTGTTGAGCAGGCCGTTTTCTAAGCATTTACTGAGAATTGACATACTCACCCCATGCCTTGTGTTACCGAAGGAAACAGGCCTTAGAATCTTTGTCCTCACTATTTACCGTTCTGAAAAAACATGCAGAATGGACCTCATTTTTTCAATTGTTACTCATACAAACTATTGCCAAGTTGATTGATGGATGTTCAGTTTTTAGTGTAGAAGTTGAACCGTCTTTGTCTAAAGCAGAGGCACATTTGGGCTACACTGCATTTTGCAGTACAAACTCTAAAGTAGTTCTCAAAAGGGCAGTGTTTTCTAGTGACATTTAGTGCTCTTACCTCAACAATTTGCTATCTTAAAGTCTGATTTCACAATATCTGTGTGTTGCCAAGTATCTCAGGGGGTTAGTGAAATTCCCAAATACTGTTTTAAAATTCACAGGGTAGCTTTTCAGTGAGCTCAGAGGGGGAGTATTAGCAACAGATGAAGGAACTGCAACAATAGAGTCCAAACTCTGCTACTGGATTTTTTTCTCAAGTATCCGTTTGGCACTACAAGTCCAGAATTTATTGTGTAAATAAAATGACAATCATTAATTTTTATGACTTTCTGTGTATTGCTAATGAGACTGTATATTTAACATGGACCTAGCATGCAATTATTTTCGTAAGTGAATTACCCAACTGTATGCATTTGCCTTTGTTGTCTAGTTAACCATAGAGGCAGGCAATTGATGCTGGCTCAGTGGATATTTTCTTATTTTATTCAAATATAAAAAATGTAAAGCTGGGTGGTGGTGACGCACTCCTTTAATCCCAGCCCTTGGGAGACAAAGACAGGTGGATCTCTGAGTTCAAGACCATCCTGGTCTACAGAGCTAGTTCCAGGACAGCCAGGGCTACATGGAGAAACTCTGTCTCCAAAAATCAAAAAGGAAGAAAAAAATTGTAAAAGTATTTGTTAGCCTTATCGATAAACTAGACTTTCCTGACACAATGGTTTCCTTGTTCTATTTTCAGTTTGATAATCTATCTTAGGTTCATGGTTTACTCTGTAGATTTCAACTCAAAGGGCAACTTGGAGTTTATTGAACCCAGTCCTAATCTATACAACAGAACAAAAGAGTAATAAGGGCGGTACTTCAACGAAGCCTTAAGAAATATAAACTGCATTTTTTTATTTGTAAAAACTATGGAGCTAAAGGTAGTTTGCTGGTAGAGACATGGGGCATAAGGATGGACATGGAGTTCACTTTCAGCACCAAACAAAAGAATTTGAGCCTGAGTTTCTTTTTTTAAGACCTTGCAGCCAAAGTATTCCTGGGGATTTGCTTAGTGTTGATATATTCCTTTGTTTTTAAAGGTGGGATATGAGCCTCTTCCTCCAACAATAGGACGAAATATTTTTGGGCGACAAGTATGTCAGCTTCCTGGTCTCTTTTGTTATGGTAGGTGCCTTTGATTTATTTGGGATGGATGACATTGAAGACAGATGGGCTGGAGTGACTGAAGGAAACTACGCAGAAGGGCTGCTGCCTTGAGATTTCTTGTAGCTATGTTTTTGGACTAGAACCTAAAGCTCTGACTTTTGTTCTTAGCTCAGCACATTGCAAGCATCGATGGGAGGCGTGGGTTGTTCAGAGGCTTAACTCCAAGACTGTGTTCGGGAGTCCTTGGAACTGTGGTCCACGGTAAAGTCTTACAGGTAAGAGGAAGTCAATGTTCTCATACCTTTTAGTTGCCTTTTGTGCACAATTTATTCCACTGATTTCAAAGATAAACTGACATTTTTTTCTCTTAATTGATTAATTGGTTAACTGATTGAATGAAGACAGGATTTCTCTGTGAAGCATAGACTGGCCTCAGAACTTGCTTAGTAGCCTCAGCTGGCCTTGAATTTGATTCTGCCTTCTGAGTGGTTGCCCATGTGTCTGCTTTGAAAACATGTTCTTGAAATGCCCACTCTTCCCCCATGAAACAAAGGAAATTTGTGCAATTAAAGTCATTGACTTTGATATATGTGACCTTCTTCCTTTAAAACCGGTTCTGAATAGAAAGTACTTCTGTTTCCCTAGACAGTTTGACTTTTTATTATTATTACTTACTTAGTTATTGTAAGGGAAGAAATCTGAGTAAAACACACTTTTTTTCCTGGAGTTACCTTTTACATTGCTAGTATTATCTCAGTGACACATTTCCTATTCAAAATACTGAAAAGTAAAGAAGCAAGAGCTGCTGCTAGGCATAGTGGATTGTGTTGTAACCCTAGCATTTAGGAGGTGGGGGAAGAAGAATCAGGGAGTTCAAAGTCAGCCTCAGTTACATCCTGAGTTATAGGCCAGCCTGGATTGCATAAGACATTGTCTCAAAAAGAAAAGCACAGTTGAGGTGGCTCAGCAGTTGAAGATGTATGTCATGATGACTTGAATCTGATTCCCAGAGATCACATGATGGAAGGCAAAAACTGACTTTGGCAAGTTTTCTTCCGATTTTTTGTATGTATGTGTGGTAGACAAACACGGATAATTTGAAAAAAAAGTTTAAAAAAGAAAAATGAACGTAACAGCTGAGATGCAGATTGGTAGTAGGTGCTGACATAGCCTGTCCAAGGCTCTGGTTTTAATCTCCAGCACCTGGAAAAGGGGAATTTACCAGAAAAAGAATCTACACACAAGGTCAGGGATGGTGGCAGTGTGGTTCATGGCTATTTGGATGCTTGTCTCACTGGTTGTATATTTCTGCTTTTGTTCACTCTTCTGTGTATTTCAGAGTTTGTGTTGTTGTTGGGTTTAGTTTTGTCTGTGTGTGATGTGTATGCATGTTTCTCAGTGTGTGTGCACATATTTGAGCAAATGAGTCTCTGTACACATGCAAAGGTCAAAGAACACCCTCTAGTGTGAGTCCTCACGTTCCATCTTGTTTGAACACCAGGCTAGCCCATAGGGTCTTGGGGTTCTGTTTCGGCCTCCCACCTTTCTGTAGGAACACAAAGATTACAGATGAAGGGAAACTTTACATGGTTTACATGGGTTCTTGGGAGCCTAACTCAGGTTCTTACGTTTATGCAGCAAAGATTTTACCTACAGAGATGTCTCCCTAACCTTGTATATGTGTTACATTACATATTAAAAAACCTTTTTCTTCATTGTATGACTTTTTTATTTACTTTGAGACAGGGTTTTGCTATGTAAACCAGGCTGACCTTGAATTCCCAGAAATCCCTCTGTCTTTGTCTCCTTAGTGCTGGGATTAAAGGTGTGTACCACCACACCTAGCCTCATGGGTTTTGTTTGTTTTTGTTTTATTTTTATTTTGGTTTTTTGGTTTTTCAAGTCGGGGGTTTCTCTATAACAGCCCTGATTGTCCTGGAACTCCCTTTGTAGACCAGGCTGGCCTCCCTCGTGCTGGGGTTAAAGGTGTGCGCCACCACACCTGATTGTCCTGGAACTCCCTTTGTAGACCAGGCTGGCCTCCCTAGTGCTGGGGTTAAAGGTGTGCACCACCACACCTGGCCTCATTGCTTGCATTTTTAAAAGTTACAAACAAACAAAAACCTGATCGATGCCTGTAGTAAATGTTTTTGGAAGCTCAGTCCCATGGCCCTGTGCTGCAGTGGAGTGGGGTCTAAGCCCATACATCTCAAGATTCCTCACATCACACGTGGCCATGCCATGTGCTGAGTCTCTGAGGGTTCTGGTGCCAGCTGGTTTAGATGGAGGGTGGCCATGGCAAGGAAAGTGGTCTGAAACATACTGTGAGGCTGGTCAGGGTCTCCTGTAGCTTCTGCCACGTTCTGGTCCCATTTGATTCAGGGTTGGTTACTTCCAAGCAATCAAAATGGTGAAATGCTATAGCAGCTGGGTAGCCTGGCTTATGTGTAGTGGTTTGTAGTAGAGTATTGGGCACCTCCTAGAGCACCAGAGGCTGAAGGGGCTGTAGAAGCTGTTACTGTCAGCATTGTGAAAGGTACTCTTAGGGTTAGGGATGTTTCCAGACATTTTACAAACTTGAATGAGCAGCCCAAGTGAGCTATCCTTGATTTCTAAGTCTGACCACTGTTATAATTTGTACCAGACTTCAGCATGCAGTAGGCCTTCCTGGATAGGCCTCTACCAGGACAACAGTTAGCATTTTAGCCCTTTGTGCCCTGCATTCTTTCAAGGGCTGGGTGTTATATTGTACACAGAAGGCAGCCACTGATGTGACATTCTAGGGAACCTAGTTTGAAGGTGCTGAGCTATGCCCGAGGTCCCCTGGACACATATAGGTAGCATTTGGCCTGGGAGAAATCTATGCACCCAGATGTGCATAAAACCTTACAGAGCTGAGGACAGAAAGGAAGCCGTGAACTGCAGGATGTTTTCTTCTTTTTTTTTTTTGTTTTTTTTTTTTTTTTGTTTTTCAAGACAGGATTTCTCTGTAGCTTTGGTGCCTGTCCCAGAACTAGTTCTTGCAGACCAGGCTAGCCTCGAACTCCCAGAGATCCGCCTGCTTCTGCCTCCCGAGTACTGGGAGTAAAGGCGTGCGCCACCACCGCCCTGCTTGCAGGATGTTTTCAAAAGGACATGTTCCCAGTCTGTAGGGGGAAAGTGTTTTTAACAAAATCTCAATCGCTCAGTTTTACCAATAGAGACTTGGGAGCCAGATGTGTGGGTAAAAGCCTGGTTGCTCAGAGAGGCAGGGAAAGCACCCAGCTGACCTTCCTCCTCAGCCATCTCAAACCTCTCCTCAAACTCAGTGTCCCTCCCTTCTACCTCCTATGCCTCTCTGTCCACCATCCTGACTCCTTGTTACTCTCTGTTTTTTCTTTTTCACTTCCTGTCAACTGGTAGTTTGCTCTGCCTCTTGATCTATGTATGGTTGGTTTGCTTTATTTAATCTTGTTTACAATATTCAATCAGAAAGCTCTTGGATTAAAGGTATGTGCTAAAGTTGAGCCACACCACAGCTAAAAACAGGTTTTTCCAATAAATAACAAAATCTTGGGGTTCGCAGTCTGATCAAATGTTCTACAACTGAAAAGCCCATACCCTTGTCTTCCTGGTCCTTCTGCCCATTCTTGCAGGCATCTTCCAAGAATCTTGTGCAGCTTCATCTATTGGCATTGTTGCCTACTCTGTTCCCTAGGGTAGTCAGTATCAGTGGCTGTCAGGAGTCTGTGTTGTACAGCCCGGCCTATAATAAATAAATCTTTTCAAAAAAAAAAAAATGAGAGAGAGCGAACTGGGCACTCCAAAGCTACAGAGAAACCCTGTCTCAAAAAACCAAAAAAAAAAAAGAGAGAGAGAAGAAAAAACATTTTCAAACCAGGCATATGATAGGCGCTGGCCTATGATGTCAAGGGGGAAAAAAGTTTTTAGAAGCGTTTGCTTCAGATGTTTGATATGTTCAACTTTGCAGTAATGCCACCTTAGAGATAGTTATTTCCAGTCGATTAATGTGAGGTAGAAATTGGGAAGACTAAAGAAGAAAATCAGTGCTTTTCATTTTCTGTCATTGCTTTCTAACAGGATACATTAATAACTCTAATTATTACTTGTTTCTATTTTTTCTATAGCATTACCAGGAGTGCGAGAAACCCGAGGTACGTTGGTGCTGTTCTCTATTTGAGCCCCTGTCTCCAGCACATTCCTGTTGTCTGACTCTTTATAGGAGAAAAACCAGGACTTTTTCCTTTCATCTCAGTAGCTGGTGGCTTATGGGGTAGCCATGGGTTTGAAGATTTCTATTTAAAATCATCAAGATTTCTGTCTTTTTTATTTCCAGGAGTTAGGACCTGGAAATGTACAAAAGGAATGCTCGTCCTCCTTTGACCAAGTTATCAAAGAGGTAAGAAATAAATTTACCCCTTGTTGTTGAACCAGGATCATGACTTCTGCGTTTCCAGGTCTGTTCCCAGTTTAAATTGAGCTTTCCTGTCTAATAACCCAAAAGAAGAACATGGCCTGCTGTTGGGAACAGGTGTAGCTTCCTCTGTAGTTAAGACTGAGGCAGTTTTTACATTTGTTCTTTTATTGGGGGAGGGTATTTTGCTTGCTTGTATGCATGCCTGGTACCTGCAGAGGCCAATGGGATAGTTTTTGGAACTGGTGTTGCAGAAGGTTGGGAGCTGCCATGTGGGTGCTGGGAGCCAAATCTGAAACAACAACCAGTATTCTTTACCACTGAGCTGTCTCTCCAGCCCCAAATTCTATTTTGTTATTTATTTTAAAAATCAACTTTCTAGCCCAGGGTGACCTTAAACTCACAATTCTTCTGCCTCAGCTTCTCCCCCATATGGGATTGCAGGAATACACCACCATGCCCAGCTTTGAAAGCCAGACCTGATGGCTCAGGCCTGTAGTCCCAGTATTTTGGGAGGTTGAAGCCAGGAGGAGCAAAACTCTAAGGCCTGCTTGGTCTACAGAGTAAAATCAAGGCCAGCCCAAACAACTTAGTGAGACATATTGTATAAAATAAGTATTAAGAGGGCCAGGGATATAGCTTGTTGGTAGAGCACTTACTTACATAGTATGTGTGAGGCCCTGGGTCTAATTCCCACTATTGCCAAATGAGTGAATGAATCCAACTCTGGTAAGTTTATTCAAACAGGTAACCCTCTCTCTTCTCTATGGGGTTGGGGAAAATAAGTCTCTTTTTCGGGGAGATTTCAGAAAGTTACTACAACAGAAAGTTGAAATTCATGAAAGGTATAACGAAATGATAAAATATTAGGTTAATCCCATTGGAGCTTACTTCCTGATTCCAAAACAGGAAAGCTTTGGCACCTAGTCCTTTGCCCTATACTAAGTGTCCACATACATTCCTTACTGGAATATGAATATCATTTATTTAGATTTCAGAAGTGTGTTTTGATTGTTTCTAGACAACTCGAGAGATGATTGCTCGTTCTGCTGCTACCCTCATTACACATCCCTTCCACGGTATGTTTGCAGTTGATGGCATAAAATAATCTCATTATTCTACATATTTCTTTATCTTGGTGTGGGCATTGACTGCAAGGCTCTGCCTTCATATTTTTGTTCACCTGTTTTGCTGTCTTCTTCTAGATAGTGAAGTGTCTTTAGATGAAAAAAACTTTTAGGGTTACCAAAATAATCTCAACATAGTTGGTGGGTTTTTCTTTAATTCAAGAATTTGTTTTGGGCTGGAGAGATGGCTCAGAGGTTAAGAGCATTGCCTGCTCTTCCAAAGGTCCTGAGTTCAATTCCCAGCAACCACATGGTGGCTCACAATCATCTGTAATGGGGTTTGGTGCCCTCTTCTGGCCTGCAGACATACAGACAGAATATTGTATGCATAATAAATAAATGTTTTAAAAAAAAAGAATTTGTTTTGCATTTATTTTGGCAGAGGAGGGGCAGGCATTTATGTGGAGGTCAGAGGACAATTGGGAATCCATTTTGTCCTTCTATAACTTGGTTTCTGAGGATCAAACACGGGTTGAGGGGCTTGTCAGCAGCCGTCTTTACTGGCTAAGCAGCCTCCCTAACTCAACACAGTTCTTAAAACAGTCTTGTCTCTGTTCTATAGTGATCACTCTGAGAACTATGGTACAGTTCATTGGCAGAGAGTCCAAGTACTGGTAAGTGTTTGGGGTTTGTTTTTCTTCTTTTTTATATGTGTGTTTGCCTGCTTGTTTGTATGTGTGTCGCGTGCAGTAGGTTCAGTGCCTGTTAAGGCCAGAAGTGTCGGATCTTCTGGAACTGGAGTTAGAGATGGTTTGAGCCCCCATTTCCGCTGGGACCTGAACCTGGGTCCTGCAAGAGCAGCAAATGCTCTTAAGCCCTGAGCACCTAAATGTATTCTGAACTGCATACACTATATCTTTCACAGTCTTTTTGGTTTGCTTTGGTTTTTTAAAACAGGGTTTTTCTCTGTAGCATTGGCTATCCCGGAACTCGCTCTGTAGACCAGGCTGGCCTCAGACTCATAGAGATCCACCTCTCTCTGCCTCCAAAGTGCTGGGATTAAAGGCGTGTGCCACCATCATCCAGCTATCCCTTCCTTCATAGTTAATTGCCTCACTTTTTTTTGTTCAATGTGTATGGGTGCTTTGCCTTCTTGTATGTCTGTGCACCACATGCATGTCCGGTGCCCACAGAGGCCAGAAGAGAACACCAGATCCTCTGAGACTTGAGTTAGACAGAAGGTTGTGAGCTACCATGTAGATGCTGGGAATTGAGCCAGATCCACTGGAAGAGCGCCCAGTGCTCTTAACAACTGAGTCATCTCTCCAGTCCCAGTAGCTTTATTTTCTAATAGAATTTAACTACTTTACAAGAGTGAACCAGTGCTAGAAATTTTTGATGAAAGGGAGTTACGAAGTTGACTTTGTCAAAAGTAATTATTAGCCAGGTGTTATGGGTTATACCTGTGATCTCAGGTCACTTCGGAAAGTGCAGGTAGGAGTTCAGGGTCAGCCTCAACATAATAAATTTAGGCTTCCTTGGGCTCAGTGAAACCCTGCTGGGGGTGGGGGTTGAAATTCCCTTCTCAAAACTCAAATCTCTGTGTCCTTTCCCTTTTATCGTTACCTAGCGGGCTGTGTGACTCCATACTAACCATCTACCGGGAAGAAGGCATTGTAGGATTTTTTGCGTGAGTAAATGTTGGTTTTTCCTGTTAAGCATTTTTGTGTTAGTAGAAAAGCTTTCTTGAAAATAAGGGCAATGAGTCTTTAATTTTGAGGGAAAAAAATGTTCTCTTGGGGTTTATGTTAGGCTCTTTACAGACCTCTACTGACTTATATTTTATATGCTTGAAATAAGGATTTTTTTTTTAAACAAGGTCTCTTATAGCCCAGTCTGACCTCAGACTGAATGAGGGTGACTTTGAAGTCCTGGTCCTCCTCTGCCTATACCTGTGGTGCCTGTGTGGAAGTCAGAGGACAGCTTGAGAGAACCAGGAGTTCAACTTGGGATGTCAGCCAGGGTGACAAAAGCCCTTACTTGCACCAGGCCTTGCTTGTTTAGTTTTGTTTTGTTTTTGAGATAGTATCTCAAGCTCACAGAGATCTACCTGCCTCTGCTTTCCAAGTACTAACTTTAAAGGTGTTAAGCACTGTGTCAAACTTGTTTGTTTTTATGATAAGTTCCTTTATAATGCAGTTATTAAAAGGGGAATACTAATTTTTGAAAGATGGAAAAGTCATAGCATGTATTTTTATTACTCTAGAATAAGCATTTGCAAGGCTTGACTTTGGAAAGTTTAAACTGTTGTGCTTGACTAACAGAAACTGACCGTGGGCAGTGAAATGGTCCTCTTACGTTTCAGCGTCTCCATAATTAGTTGATGCTAAAACTCAAATACGGGTTTTTTGCACATGCTCTACCACTGAGCTGAGCCCCAGATTTCTTTTTCTTTTCTTTTGTTTGATTGTTATTTTGTATGTATGGATGTTTTGGTTACATGTATGTACAGAGGCCACCATGTGAGGAAACCAGAATATGGTGTCAGAGCCTCTGGTCTCACGTCACACATGGTTGTTGTGAGTCTCCATGGAGCTGCTAGGGGTCAAACCTGGGCTCCTCTGGGTGAGACAACTCACCAGACCCTAAATTTATTCCATTTTTTGAGTATTTTTTTAATTTTTGAGTATTCTGACAAATAGAAAAGACAGTTTATCGTTAGTCTCATTTTAAAATGTTATTTGTATGTGTGAGTGTACACACAAGCACAAGTGGGTCTGTGTCAGAAGAGAGAATCAGATAGATCCTTTGAACTGGAGGTGGAGGCCGTTGTAAGCCATCGTGTAGGTGTTGGGAACTAAACCAGGGTCTTAGGCGAGTGTGGGCAGACTTTTCTTTCCAACTTATCAGTTCCCACATAACCAACAGGGACACTTGATTATAAATGCTAACTTATTACTAACTCTTATAACTTAAATGAACCCATTTCTATTAATTACGTTCTGCCACATGATGTTACCTCTCTTGCATCTTGTACCTCCTGTTTCTTCCCTATGTTTCTCTGGTGACTCCTGACTCCGCCCTTCCCAGTATTCTCTCTGCCTCTAAAATCCTGCCTAGCTATTGGCCAATCAGTGTTTCATTAGCAATGAGAGCAGCACATTTTCACAGTGTACAGAAGGATTATTACACAGCAGACAAGAGCAGTAAGTGCGCTGAACCACTGAGCCACCTCTCCAGCCAGCACCAGTTTCATTTTAAAAGCGTTGAGGAGCCTGCAATGTACCTGAGTTTGTAGTATACTTGCCTAGCATATGAAAAGCTTTAGGTTCAGTCTCCAGCACATATAAAACTGGGCATACTGGACTATACATGCCTATAATCCTGGCATTCAAGAGGAAGGGATAAGAGGATCAGAAGTTCAAGGTTATCCTTGTATACATAGCAAGTTTGAGGCCAGCCTACATGAAAAACTTGTGTTTCCTGTGTTTGATTGACCTAATTTGAGTGACACTGGGAATATTACCTTGCAGATGGAAGCACTGAGTTTGAATGCCAGTTCTATCACTTAAAAACACTGCCATGCAGCAAATGGATGCCTTAAATTCTTGAATTTTTTTTTTTTTAAGATATGGTTTCATGTGCTCCAGTCTGGCCTAAAACTTTATGTAAAGGAAAGGATTACCTTGAACTTCTCTCCTCCTGCCTCTTTCTACTGAGTGCTGGAGATACATGCATGGGCTATTACCCCCAGTTTGTATAATACTGGGGAATCAAACTTAGGGTCTCGTTCTTCAAGCTCTCTTATCAACTGAGCAATATCCCTAGCCTCTGGAAACATGCTTTTGATATTTCTCTCTGTTTGGATCATTCTCACTGTTTGTTTATTTGTTTGTTATTGTTGTTGTTTTTTCCCCCTTCATCTTTTGCCCTGCCAAATTTGAGTATCAAATAGTTTAGTAAAACAGTGTTATAAATCTCCTCTGCAAAGCACCTTGCAAGTCTTTGGCTCTTCCTGTTATGGTTACTAATAGTAAAGCGTGCTGTTGGCTGTAATTCATAAAGGGTTATAGCTGACCTGTATTCTAAAAGTGGGAACAAAAGCCATTACAGGTCAGCATTAGTACAGCTGTTAACCAGACTGAACTTGGAATGAGGGCTACGTTCTGGGGTTTGCTGTTCAGTCCCCTAGAATGTTTTTAAATGTCTTAGCTTTCAAGATGTGTTTATACTAAGTAGATATCTATTTTACTGATCATAGTTTTTTCTGCTTACTATGTCTTCATGTAGGGGTCTAATTCCTCGCCTCATAGGTGACGTCATTTCCTTGTGGCTCTGTAACTCACTGGCTTATCTCATCAATACCTATGCACTGGACAGTGGGGTAGGTTATAATCTTGGTAAGATATGCTGGTGAGGGCTTTTTTTGTATTCACCTGGCAGTCATTGTAGCTGTGAGTAAGATGGCAGTTTGGTATGTGCCAAACAGAACATTACATAGTAAAAAAGATCATTTGAGTTTATAAAGACTGCCATGCTATTTCCTATAGAGGGTACCCATGGATCTAGCCCTGATATTGTTACAACTTTGAGACTTTTTGTTTTTGTTTTTATGATACCTACTTTTAGAGCATATAATATAAGGAGAATAGCTGTTTGTTGTGTTTGGGGGTTTACCACATCTTCTGGGGTATTGAAGGAGCTCCTAGAAATCTGTCTCAGAGGTTTTGAGGGTTTGAATTATCTTCCAGATATTGAGGCTGGTACATTTCTTCCCACATCATCCTAGTGTGATAGGAATTTGCCAGTAGTTATTGATGAGAATGATCAATTTGGGGGAAAAAAAATTCCAAGACAAGATTTTTTTGGCTGTCCTGGAACTAACTCTGTAGACCAGGCTGGCTTTGAACTCACAGAGATCTGCCTGTTTCTGCCTCCCAAATACTGAGACTAACGGCCTGTGCCACTACTGCCTGACTGTTTGTTTGTTTGTTTATTTATTTATTTTAGTATTTTAAGATATATTTATTTTAGCTGGGCAGTGATGGACACCTTTAATCCCAGCACTTGGGAGGCAGGTGAATTTCTGTGAGTTCGAGGCCAGCCTGGTCTACAGAGTGACAGCCAAAGATAGACAGAAAAACCTTGTCTCAAAAAAAAATATTTATTTTATGTATATTGTGCCCTATTTACATATACTCCTGCATGCCGGAAGAGAGTAGCAGATCCCATTATAGATGGCTGTGAACCGCCATGTGCTTACTGGGAGTTGAACTTGGGACCTCTGGAAGAGTTGCCAGTACTCTTAACCACTGAGCCATCTCTCCACCCCTGGAAATCTTTTGAAAGGGTCTCCCTATGTCAATCATCTTGACTGCCAGTTTTTTGTTAAGATGGGATCTGACTCTGACTTGCCTGAACTAATATAGACAAGACTGGCCTTGAGATCCACTTATATGTACCTCTCAAATGCTACGTACAAGGCATGCACCACCATGCCCAGCATTGGCTGGAGGCAGAGGCAGGCAGATGTCCATGAGCTCAAGGCCAGCCTGATCTACAAGAGCTAGTTCCAGGACAGCTAGGGCTATTAGAAAAATCCCATCATAAAAAACAAAAAAAAGAAGTTAATTATTATATTCAGTGTTGTGCCTGCGTGTATGCCTGCAGGCCAGAAGAGGGCACCAATTCTCATTATGGATGGTTGCAAACCACCATGTGGTTGCTGAGAATTGAACTCTAAAAGAGCAGTCAGTGCCCTTAACTGCTGAGCCATCTCTCCAGCCCCTGACTGCCACTTTTTTATATTCATCATAGATACTTTGTTTTTATTAAACTTCATTTTCACACTGTCATACTCTTGTGAGTTTTAACTTACTATCAGCTCTGTGTGTGAGTCATTCTAATAAAAGCTCTTTTCCTATTTTAGGTCTCTACCATGAATGAAATGAAAAGTTATTCCCAAGCTGTCACAGGAGTGAGTTTCTTAATCCTCTGAATTTTCTAGGAACAGTTTGTTTGGTGGTGGTGGTTGTTTAAGTCTGGCCTGTATGACAAGTGTTTTAAAGCTGCCAGCCACCTCCCTGGAAATGTCCGTCACATGGTTCCTGTGTTGGAGGTGGTGGAGACTACAGTTGCCCTCTCACGGCAGCTTTTACTTGCCCCATGTGTTTGGTATTGCTTAGCTTTCATGGGGGAGTGGGGCAGTTGCACATTGTGCCCTTCACATCTCACTTAGAGAACTGAACGCTCTGCCGTACATTGATTTGGGATATGGGAACTGCACATGTGCCAAAGCATGCATGTGGAGGAAAGGAGGGAGGTAGGGAGGGAGACTTGTGGGTGCCAGTTCTGAGGACTGAGCTCAGGTCCATCCGTGTTGGCAACTTTGACTATAACTGAGCCATCCCACACAGTTAGGTAGCTGACACTCATCACACAGCTGAAAATGGGACTTCTGAAGTAGTTCCCATTGTCTTTTGAGAGGGTGCTTGTTGAAGGAGCTACGGGCTGTGTTACTGCCACCCAGCTCCCAGCCACTGGCTAGCTTTACCCGAAATAACAACACACAAATTGTATTCTTTTAAACACTGCTTGGCCCACCCCTAGGCTGGCCTATCAAATGGGCCAAGGCAGTTTCTTTATTAGCCAGTGACCTTCCTCCATCATTTCCCCTTTTTCTGTTTAAACAAAAAAAGGAAGGCTTTAACTTTAACATAACAAAATTACATATAACAAAACAGTTATAAAGCAAGAATTACAGTTACAATATTTACATCTACTTTTTTTTATCATAACAAAGGAAAACAACTATAACTATCTACCTATTCTTCAACTCCATCAAAGACTCCAGAAGGATATAATTTTACCTAAGTAAATGAGAAGTAAGCAACTTACAAAACTAGAAATCACAGAGACATCTCGCTGCCTGGACAGTCACCCAGGTTCCTCTGTACCGTTGGGGCATCCATCTTCAGCCTACAGGCCCCATAGTTTCCAGCAGACATTTCCATGAAGCAGAAAATTTGAAAGGCAGTTCAGTCACTATCTGCCGTGTCCTGCAGAATGTCTCGCAGACTCTTTCATGAATCAGGAACCCCAAAAGATCATCTCACCTTTAGGCAAGTTCAGCAGTCCTCTCTCTGCGGGTTCTCTGTGTCCAGTTTATGCAATAGTCCAGGCAAGAGCAGTTTCTTGCCCAAATGGCTATCAAACTCCATAAGGAGCCTCTTCGATGCCCATCTTCCTTTTGAAGTAGACTGGTGCTGCCAGAAGCAGAGTGTCTCATTGTCATGAAAAGCCCTAAGTTATTAAAACATTAAATGCCATATTCTGTAGTCTTTCAAAGATATGAAGAATGCCTATCTGAAATATATCTATGTACATCTAGAAAATCTAACATGACTACAGGCTTGACTATTATTAATGATTATCCATTAACAACCTATGTACATTACATTTTTAAATGAACTACACAATCACAATACCTTATACAAGAGCAGAAATACATATACATATAACAAAATTGACCTTAAAATCCATACCAATGCAAACTATTCATATCTATATCATATCCCCCTTTAAATGTAAAAGAACATTTATAAACAATATTTGGGAATATGGGCGCAGTTATTTCTCTCCAAACTGCTTCCTGCTGTATGGGGCCGCTGTTAATCAGGTCTTTTATGGTATAACCTGTATGCTAGGTTCATCTCAGTCGTCAATTGAGTGAAGTGATTTTTTGAGGGTGTTCACAGCAACCTTTCAGGAGGGCGTGGTCCATCATACCATATTGGGATAGAAGCAATCCACGGGGTTTCATCCTCTGTGAAAACAAAAGAAGAATCTCTTTTCCAAAGTATATCCTTAGATCCAAATTCTGAAGTCAAGGTATTTTCAAAATATTTATGTTGGATTAGTTCAACAGCATTTATAAACAAATATATTTTAGCAGCTGTTGCTCCTTCCTCAGTATTCAAACAATTCAAAGAGAGCATAATAGCATACAGTATCAAGATTCTCTGTGTATTTTCCATCTTTGTGCGACTTTAACCTCTATTTCTTTTATTTTACTTTTACTTTTTATTTTTTGAGACAGGTTTTCTGTGTATCTTTGTCCTGGAATAACTCTGTAAGCCAGGCTGTCCTTGAACTCTCAGAGATCCAGACATCTCTGCCTCCCAGGCATTGGTGTGCTACCACACCTTGAAGTCACAGAGGTCAATCTCCCTCTGCTTCCCAAGTGTTGGGATTAAAGGTGTGTACTACCAACCCCAACTACTCTCTTTCTTCCTTTTTTTTTGTTTTTTACTTTTAGCCTGCATTTATTTTTAACACACTATAAATCATTTAAACGTTTTCTTTAACTTTGAATCTTTCTTTTACTGAATATCTCTCTTTTTGTGACCACATGAGTCTTTAATTTACCGAGCAATATCAGTAGGACTAAAGCCGTGGCTTTGACGGCTGGATCCAGCCCATTCCTTAGCTTTCCAGCCTCATGGCGGAGGTACCGCTGGAGCCATTTTTATTGCCACAACTCTATGGAGTTTCAAGGTCCTTGCCAGCAAGCGAGCTGCAGCATTCTGCTCACAGACCACACTCAGCCAGACTGCCTGCCTGAGTCAGAGTTTGCCCTGGCAGTACAGCCCAGAAAGCTGGCATTTTTAAACGGCACAACTTTTTTCCTGCTATGGCTGAAAACAAGCAAGCATTCAGTCAGCTTTTATCAACACCATTTAAGTGTTTCGTGGCAGGACCTCTTAAAAGAGCTGCAAGGTTTGCAGCTAAAGCTGAGTCAGGAAGCCTCTCTTAGATGAGAGCGCTTGCTTGCCTCTAGCAAGCAGAGCAGACCCAAGAAATTGCTGCTACCAAGAAAACATGCTTTACTCTATTCTTTCCCAAGCTTTCTCAGGCTTTTTGTGGATGTAGTTATTCATGTGGGCACCATTCTGTTGAAGGAGCTGCGGGCTGCGATCCTGCTACCCAGCTCCCAGCCACTGGCTAGCTTTACCCAAAATAACAATACACAAATTGTATTTTTTTAAACACTGCTTGGCCCATTTCTATTAATGTGTATAGTGCCACGAGCAGTAGCTTACCAAGAAGGATTCTAGCCTACGTCCATCCTGGGTTGGAGCTTCATCGGGTCTGCCCCAGAGAGGAGAGGAAATGGCATCTCAGCTCACTTCCTCTTCTTCCCAGCATTCTGTTCTGTTTACTCCACCCACCTCAAGGCTGGCCTATCAAATGGGCCAAGGCAGTTTCTTTATTAGCCAATGGCCTTCCTCCATCAGGTGCTCATCTTTTCAGGGGTACTTTGAAATAGTTTATTTGTATTAGTTTAAAACTTTTTCTCAGCCGGGCTGTGGTGGCACATGCCTTTTATCCCAGCACTCGGGAGGCAGATGCCCTGGCAGATCTCTGTGAGGTCAAGGCCAACCTGGTCTACAAGAGCTAGTTCCAGGACAGCTAGGGCGAAACCTTTCTCGGAACCTTCTCCCCCCCCCCCAAAAAAAAAGGCACAACTTTTTCTCCTAAGTAAGCAGTTTATTTTCATTTGAATGAGACCTCAATCATAGAATAAGAAGATTGTCTTGGCCTTTTGATAAATTTTGGATATATAAGTACATTGTGGGAAAAAAAAAAAGGTGCCTCTGGGCTCAAAAAACTATGTAAAAGCATTCCAGGGCTCTGTGAGCTCAGTACTACTGTTGGAATATTTGAGCAGTACTACCACTAGACCTTCAAGGAGAGAGGGGAGCAATGAAGATTGAGAATGGTTTGGTAACTCAGCTGTTTTCTTGCTGTCTTACAGTTCTTTGCCAGTATGTTGACATACCCCTTTGTGCTTGTATCTAATCTTATGGCTGTCAACAACTGTGGGTAAGTACTTTTTGGGTTTTTGGCTGGTGCATGTGGAAGCCAGAAGTTGATGTGTTTGGTTCGATGACGGTTCATTCTATTTACAAAATAGGGTGTCTCGCTGAACCCAGAGCTCAGTTGAGCTGGTCTAGTTAGACAACCTGCCACGGGATCATCTGCCCCTGCCTACTGAGTGTGGATTATAGGGGTTGTACACTATGCAATCTTATCTGTTGAGTGGGTGTGGCATATCCAAACCTAATTCTAGGACTTGCACAACCAGTGTTTTACCCTCTGAGCCTTCTCCTCAGTCATGATTGTGTCTTTATTTTTGCAATGATGGAGGACGGAAACCAAGGCCTCACGTGTGCTAGGCATATATACTCCACCAGTTAGTTGCAGACCCAGTCCCCTACTTTGCATTTCTTAGTTTGGTAATTTGCCCACCGACCCCATATGACTGGGATTATAGATGGTTGTAAGCCACCATATGGGTGCTGGGAATTGAAGCTGCACCCTCTGCAAGAGCAGCAAATGCTCTTAACTGATGAGCTATCTCTCTACCCCCTAAGATTTTATTACTAATTATGTGTATGTATGCCTGTCTGTAGGGATTTGTGTAAAGTATGGCCGGGTGGTGGTAGTGCACACCTTTAATCCCAGCACTCAGGAGGCAGAGGCAGGTGGATCTCTGTGTGTTTGAGGCCAGCCTGGTCTACAAGAGCAAGTTCTAGGACAGGAACCAAAGCTACAGAGAAACCCTGTTTCAAAAAACAAAAATTCTGAAGTGTGTATGTGTGTGCATACATGATATGCATTGATTACATTGTGTGCATTTGTTGTGTAGGGTACATGTATGTACTTGTGGAGTTCAGAGATTAACCTCAAATATCATTCTGCAGGTGCCATCTACCTTGTTTTTTTTTTTTTTTTTTTTTTTTTTTTTTGTCCTGGAACTCCCTTGGTAGACCAGGCTGGTACCTTGTTTTTTAGATAGGTTCTCTCATTGGTTGGCTTAGAACTCTCAGATTCATCTAGATTGGCTGGGCAGTAAGCCCCAGGGAGTTGCTTGTCTCCACAAGTCTCGCACTGGGGTATGTTAGAGAACACCATTGATTTCCAGTTCCAGATGTCAAGTGACTCCACCACATTGGCAAATATTTTACTTCTAGAATTAACTCAGAACTCTGTTCCTTAGCTATGGTAGCATGTGCCATAATCCTAGTACTTGGGAGGTGAAGGCAAGATCAGGTATTCAAAGCTAAGCTTAGATGCATAGCAAGTTTAAGGCCATGAGATCCTGTGTCAGGAAAACAAAACAGGCTAGAAAGATGGCTTAGCAGTTAAGAGCACATACTACTCTTCCAGAGGACCAGAGCTCAGTTCTCAGCACCCATGTCTGGTGACTCACCTTTTCCTAGAACTCGAGCTCCAGGGAATCTAACATCCTGTCCTCATCTCTGTGGGCACCCATATACAAATGAGCACAAACATGCTCACCTATTCATAAATAAAATCTTGAAAAAGGAAACCTAAAACCATTCTGATATAATATCTGACTTAATGTGTCATTTAGACATGTTATTGCTTTCAAACAAAAATTGAAATAGCTCCATGGAATTTTTAGCCAAATTTGACTATCGAATTTGTTTTCTGATTTTTAGAGCAATCTCCATGTTTTAGCTTAGCACATGCTTTAAAATGAGTTATAGCTGGTCCTGGCAGTGAGCATCTTTAATCCTAACATTCAGGAGGCAGAGTAAGTAGATCTGCGAGTTTGAGGCCATATCAGTCAGACCCTGTAACTCCAGATCCATGGGTTCTGGGATCCTCTTCTGGCCTCAGACACCACACAAACACATGGTGCAAAGACATTCATGTAGGCAAAATGACATAGACATAATTTTTTTTTTTTTTTTTTTTTTTTTTTTTTTAGCTAGTTAGGAAGTGGTTGGATTATATTCTGATAGGAGAGTGTGGTCAGCAGTGTTTATATCTGCTATCATAGCTTGATTTTTTTATGAAGAAAGCTCATTTAAGAAAGCTCATTTTCCCTGATGATCAGTCATGTGGTTGTTCATTTATCCAGTCTTGGAAAATCTAAATGTATCACAAAATAAAACCAAGTCACGATTCTGAGAAAGAGTTCAGTAGGGATGAGGGGTATTGATAGAGATGGAAGGGAAATGAGAGGAGTAAGGGAGCTCTAGGTGGTGGTGCACGCCTTTAAACCTAGCACTTGGCAGGCATCTCTGAGTTCAAGGCCAGCCTGGCCTACAGAGTAAGTTCCAGAACAGCCAGGGCAACACAGAAACCCTGACTCAGAAGGAAAAAGAAGGGGTGAGGGAGAATAATAATAGAATACAAGAATATATACTAAACATATATAGTATATACAAGTTTCTGTTTGTTGACTTAAAACCTGCTTTATGATGGGTGGTCTTTTCCTCTGGTGTAATTCTTCTTATTAAAACTATCTCAGGGAACCTATGATGGAGATTTTTGCCAAAAAGTCCCTTGAAAATGTTTGTAAGTAACTAATGTTTTCAATTTCAGGCTTGCTGGTGGATCTCCTCCTTACTCCCCAATATATACTTCTTGGATAGATTGTTGGTGCATGCTACAAAAAGCGGTATTTTTATCTCTCATTTTGTTTTTTGTCTCTTAAATGATGTGTCTTGAATTCTGATATTAACTCATTCTTTAACTGCTAATCAGTAACTTTACAGTGTTGTGTGTGTCCCTCGAGCATAAGTGTGGTACCTAAACACAACATTGCAGTAAAGAAGTACAAACTCCTACATGTCGACCATAAGCCATCTGAGCGATTGAATGAAAGTCACAATAGCCTGATTTCCAACTTACCTTTATTGTTGGAGCTGGGGATTGAACCCAGGACCTCACACAGACTAAACAGAAGCCCAGCAAACTTGCTTTTCTGTAACTACTCAGAACATCTTATATACTTCTTTCCCCACATTTAGATATGAAGACTGAAAATAAGACATTACTTATTTATTAGACAAAATTTTGTCAGAGTGATACTGACAGAACTAGTTGCTTGCTTCCTGTTTTTTTAGTAGATGACATTGTCAATGCTATAGTTTATAGTTATTGGTGAGGGTCATATCACTGACCAAACATTTTTGATACCTCTAGACATAGTTGTATGAGGAACTAAGATAATGGATGGGCTGTCCACTGGCTTTAGCATTGGAATCACTTAAAAGGGCCATCAGTTTACAGATGGTTCTGCGTGGCCTGCACTTTTTAGAATTGCAGAGAAGGGTATGAAGAAGCTTTTTGCTTCATTACTTGAGATCCCAGGGTATGGATGAGAATGGCTTTGTTCACAGAACTTGGACTCCCCCAGACTGGACTCTGAATGAAAAGGTCCAGTTGTTGCTATGGTTACTTTTGCTCACCGTTCATGCCAACTGAATCCAAGCTAGAATCCTTGGATAGTTTCAGTATAAATTTACACGACTGTTGTGGTTTTCTTCTAAGTTTTTTCCTTTCTTGTTTTCATTTGTTTATCTTTATTATTTTGTTGTTTTCACTTTCTGGTGTGCTGGGGATCAACCCAGAGCCTTCCAAATAATAGGCAAGAAGAGCTCTGCCAATATACTATATTCTCATAACTGTTGTTCATTTTCTTTTTGTGGTGTTGGTTATTGAATCCGAAGTCTTAATCATGTGGGAAACACCACTGAGCTACACTCCCAGCTCTTCTCCAGACCAGATCCTACTGGGGTCTTTGGGGTTTTGTTTGTTTGTTTGTTGTTTTGTTTTGCTTTTTTGAGGTAGGGTTTTTTTCTGTGTAACAGTGCTGGCTGTCCTGAAACTGTATGTGCTTAGGAAAACATCAAAACTGTATTAGTCATCTACAATGTATCAGATAGCATACCAAGCACTTCCCATAACATTTTCAAACTAGCCCTGTGAAGATTGACGCTGTTCTCTATGCTGCTGTTTTACATATGAAAAAGTTGGTGCTGCCAGGCACGCCTTTAATCCCTGCAGGAGGCAGAGGTAGACGGATCTTTGTGAGTTCAAGGCCAGCCTGGTCTACAAGATCTAGTTCCAGGACAAGAACCAAAAACTACGGAGAAACCCTGTCTCGAAAATCAAAAAAAAAAAAAAAAGTTGGTGCTAAGAGAAACTTAATATTCTGGGCAGTGGTGTTGCATGCAATCCCAGTATTTGGGAGGCAGATCTCTGAGTTCGAGGCCAGCCTAGTTTACATAGTGAGTTCTAAGACAACCAGAGCTACATGGTGAAACCCTGTCTCAAAAAACAACAACAACTTATTGAAAGTTCTGTAACACAGTCACTTGGCCTTACTGACAGGTCCAAATTCTGTCTGTTAGTCATTTCAGTCACATCTAGAAATGTGTCCCAGTATGAGTGATTTTGTCTTCATGCTAGACTTTATTTCTGTTTCTTTTCCAGGGAAATATAAGCCGAGGAAACAGTTTGTTTTTCCGGAAGGTCCCCTTTGGGAAGACTTACTGTTGTGACCTGAGGATGTTAATTTGAAGATGTGGAGCAGGGACAGTGACATTTCTATAGTCCCAATGCACAGAATTATGGGAGAGAATGTTGATTTCTATACAATGTGGCGCACTTTTTTAATAATCATTTAATCTTGGGAAAATGGAGGTGATTGGTGTCTGCCTTTTTTGTTCTTTTTCCTAGCACAGTATCATTTACCACTGGTGTTCCCTATTAGTTATTTGAAATGGGACTTTTTTTTCCTTCAAATTTGTGTTTTAAACAAAAAATAGAAGTATATTTCTAAAGAAACATGCAGGTTGTCCTGTGGATTTAAGTCTCAGGTTAGGGCTTTGTCAAACGAAGAATAGAATTCCGGTAAGAAAGAAATGATTCTATAAAAGTTGAGAAAATTAAGAAGTCACACATACCATGTGGGAGTTTATGAGTTCCCCTGAGTGCATAGATGCTAGAAAGTCAGCAGAAGCCCCCAGTCCACCTCCCACCCGGCTTCTGGGCAGTTGACCTATCTAATCTCAGTGCTGCTGAGTTACTGTAGCAGGTTGCTGCGGAAGTCTTCACACCTTCACTCTGGAAGAGAACATTGTCAGCACCAGTTAAACAGGTTTGAGCAAGCTTTGGGAAGGAAATGGGATGGCCTTTCACTCTACAGAAGCTCTTGATTTCCTGTAACACAAGAAGCAAATGCAACACTATAGCCCCCAAGTGCTCAGAACCTACCAACCCCTAAGGTCCTAAGGTTTGTCTTCACTACAGTCCCTTCTGCTCCTAACGTGACTAGTGTGGTTTTCATTTCTGATGACACCCTTGAAAAGTGCATTTGTAACCCTTATCTGGTGATCTGGACCACGTGATTCCTAGGCTGTTGCCCAGCTCGCATGTCATACCTTCATACCCTCGGCTGGGCATGTTAAAAACACTTGCTGCAGGAAAATCACTTTCGAAGGAAGATTTTTCAACACAAGCATAAAGCTTCTATTTACTCAGGCCTTTTAACAGCAGATTAAATGCTCCTAAGAAGAGAAAGCCTAAACTGTTGCTTGTTAAATAATTCACTGGTACTTTGCCAAATGAATAAGCACTGAATTTGCTGCTTTTAGACTTCTATCAATGTGGCCAAGGCCATGATGTTCGGTAGCATGAGCATGCAGGGTCTTCTCCCACTCAGGGTTTAGTGATACTCCTGAAGCTCATGAGTAGCTTAGCTTGAACTGTCTTTGTCAAAAGTGCTTTGTCTCAAAAGTAATGTAAATTTTATATTCTATTCAATATTATATGCATCTATTCTAATATAAAAAGTGTTTTGCATTACCTACTCTTTTCTCCCAAAAAACCGTCAAGTAAAGATGATGTAGGAAAATGCACTGTTTATCCTGTGGCTTCTGTGGACATACCCTGTATTCTGAGAACCTGTCTGACTGTTGAAGGTCAGTCCACCACCAGGGGGCAGTAGGACTTTGGTCTTACCTGTGCATTTTGACCTGAATTCAACATGTTCTAAGATTGCTCAGCGAAAATGAGTCTCCTATATAGGCTCTATAGGTTGAGGAGTGACTTTGTGGTGAGCAATTATCTGACAGGAAACAAGTGCCTGGTTTCTATCTGTGTGATCATAAAAATGGGGGCAGTAATACAAACCTGAAAACCTGGGGAGCACAGGCAGGAAGAGGTTCAGGAGTTCACAAATCACCCTCCATTACATAGCAAGTGTGAGGCTAAACCAAACTACATCAAAATACTATCTCAAAAAACAAATACGAGCTGGGCATGGTAGCACAGGATTTTAGCCCAAGCACTTGGAAGGCAGAGGCAGTCAGATCTACATAGGTAAGCTGAAAGACAACCAAGGTTCCATAGTGAGACCGTGTCAAAAAACAAATAGTTCGGTCATCACACAGCTTAATTCAGCTGTGGGTTCTGCTAGGGAATAATCCCTTTGGTCTGTCATAAAATCTATTAAAACTTTAACAAAATTCTGAAGTTTAGCAGTGCATGGTTACTTGCACCTACAATTCTGATAATTTGGAACATTGACGCAAAGCACATCATGAACTTGAGGGTGGCCTGGGTTACATAGACCCTGCCTAAAATAAAACAGTAATGATTCCTTGTGCCTGAAATGCCAATGCTCAAAAGACTATGGCAGAATAGTGTTCCTGGATTCTCACACCATCTCTGAAAAGAAAACAGCCTGGAAAGACTGTTTCAGAGGCCTGGAGGACTCTGTTCTAAAACAAGCTCTGTAGCTCCTTAGGTTGTCTTTTGCTCTTTCCATCTCAGTCCCCCAGGTCTGGAATCACAGTCAGGGGCCACAGCTGGTTCAAAAATGACCTAGTTTAGCTGACATTCTTGCTATGTAGTCTGTCCTTAGTCTCCCATTTGCTGAGATTTCAAGTATGAAACACTGCTCACAGTTCATTGGGCTTTCTAGAAAAACGAGCTGGAGTAGACTGGAGAGACCTGAGCAGTTAAGGTTCACTATTGCAGGGGACCTCAGTTCACTTTGCAGCACTCACTGGGTGACTCACAACTATCTGTAGATCCACTGTGAACACCTGCACTCATGTACACATACACATAATTTAAAATACATCAGTAGATGGGCAGTGGTGGCACACACCTTTAATCCCAGCACTCAGGAGGCAGAGGCAGGCAGATCTCTTGAGTTCAAGGCCAGCCTGGTCTACAAGAGCTAGTTCCAAGACAGGCTTGAAAACTACAGAGAAACCCTGTCTCAAAAAACTAAAACTAAAAATAAAATACATCATTAAGAAAGAAATGGGCCAGATGTAGTACACGCTTTTAATCCCAGTGTTTTGGAAGCAGAGTCAAGTGGATCTCTTGGTTTGAGGCAAACTATCTTCTGTCCTCCACACATCAGAGCATCCACATGGTGTGGTGGAACCCCTCTGTATGCTGTGAATACCATTGATTAATAAACTTGTGGGTCTGCGCAGGGGATAGAGTTAGGTAGTAAAAACTAAACAATGGTGGGAGAAAGGAGGAGTTAGGGAGAAGCCATGTAGCCCTACTGGAGACAGACTCCGGGACCTGTAGTCAGTAAGCCATAGCCATGTGGCAATACACAGATTAAGAGAAATGGGTTAAATTAATATGTAAGAGTTAGCCAATAAGAGGCTAGAGCTAATGGGCCAAGCACTGATTTAATACAGTTTCTGTGTTATTATTTTGGGGCTAAGTGGCTGGGAACTACCTAGTGGCCTCCTCCAACATCCACATGGACATACACAAAAATAATCCATTAGAAAACAGCTGGCTGATGGTACTCAACTTCATTTGGAAAAGCAAAAAACTCAGGATAGCCAAAACAATCCCGTACAATAAAAGAACTTCGGGAGGCATCACAATCCCTGACTTCAAATTCCACTACAAAGCTACAGTTCTGAAAACAGACTGGTACTGGCACAAGAACAGACAGGAGGACCAATGGAATTAAATAAAAGACCCGGATATCAATCCACACATCTTCAAACACCTGATTTTTGACAAAGAAGCAAAAAACTCAAAAGGAAAAAAGAAAGCATATTTAACAAGTGGTGCCGGCATAAATGGATTTCAACATTTAGAAGAATGAAAATAAACCCATATCTATCACCATGCACAAAACTCAAGTCCAAATGGATCAAAGACCGCAACATAAAACCAGCCACACTGAACCTTATAGAAGAGAAAGTGAGAAGTACACTTGAACGCATTGACACAGGGAACCACTACCTAAATATAACCCCAGCAGCACAGACACTGAGAGAAACAATTAATAAATAGGGCCTCCTGAACTGAAAAGTTTCTGTAAAGCAAAGAATACGGTCAACAAGACAAAACAACAGCCTACAGAATGGGAAAAGATCTTCACTGACCCCACATCAGATGTCTGATCTCCAAAATATACAAAGAACTCAAGAAATTGGACACCAAAAGATCACATAATCCAATAAAAAAAATGGAGTACACACCTAAACAGAGAACTCTCAACAGATTATAGGTGTTTGACTATACCTGTCTGAACAGTAGAATTTCTTTGTTATTGTTACTGGGTTTTGTAGTTTTTTGTTTGGATTGGTTTAGATTTTGAGATAGGGTTTCTCTGTGTAGCTTTGGAACCTGTCTTGGGATTGTGCACCATAGACCAAGCTGGCCTTGAACTCACTGAGTCCCCCGTCCCCCCTCCCCCCACCTCTGCCTCCAGAGTGCTGGGATTAAAGGCATGTGCCACCACCTCCCAGCTCTGTTTGTTATTAAAATCTCTGTCTCTCTGTCTCTGTGTCTCTCTGTGAGTGCACATGAGCTCACACCAGTGCATGTGGGTAGAGGTAAAGGTGAAGACGTAAGTCACAAACAACCCCACACCAGTTTGGAATTATGATGAATAAAATGGTTATTTATTTAAAGGGGAAAAAACTTTCAGATCACCGTCCCAGACAACAGCCCTCTGCGCAACCATGAAGGGAGTCTAGGCGCCGGAAGCGGAGCAGGAAGTAAGAGAGAAAGGAGAGGGAAGTGGCTGCTTTTTTAAAGGGAGAGAGATCACACCCCAATGGTCTGGTATCTCAGCGGCTATTGACTGAAGGAGCGGAAGGACCTCCCACAACACCTCCCCCTTTTGTTTAAGGAAGAAAGTTCTAAACCTATTATGAAATTATATACAATAAGTACAAATATCCTATTCTAACTAGCTTAGGTCTTGTATGGTAAATAACTTGGCCAAGTCATGAGAGAAAGTAACTACATTTATGTAGTCTTCAACCCCATCGAAGATCTGAGAAGGGAAATAATGTTACCTGAGTAATTAAGAAGTGAAATCAAACAACTTTGAAGGCGAATTTAATTAATCCAGGCCAGTGGGTACAATATGATACAACTTTAATATAAAAGCACAATCACACACCCGGAGTTCAGCGATCCACCGGAAACCGGAAACAGGAAGCGGCTCCAGTGCCTGCGCGTCCCAATTAATTAGTAAAAACATTCGCCCGAGGCTGTCCCGCCCCAAAAAGCGGGGTCTCTCTATATCTCCCCCTTTTGTCTAAATAAGACAGAACTAAACTAACTACAACTATAAACAATAATAACAAATAATAAAT
>NW_004949096.1:19957052-19964931 GCF_000317375.1 Microtus ochrogaster | reverse complement strand
CAAGAATTTGATCTTGGGAAACCTCCACACCTTTTGCTCTTCCTTGCTGTTCCATATGTTTAGATTCTTCTCTGAAATAGATTCCAAACATCAAGGAAGGTCCATTATCTAAAACTGCATACACTAATTGATAGAAATCATGGGAGGTAGCTCTAGCATTAGAAGCCCAAGTCCTTATCATTTCCTTAACATATGCAGAGTGCAAGCCAAAATTAACAATAGCTTGCTTAATTTCTTTCAGATCATTCATTGCTATTGGCGTCCATCTAGCTTCTTTGATTCCCTTTGAGCCTTTAGAAGTTGATGCTTTGTCAGAATTAAGTATAGGGTATGTCGCTAAAACCCTGGGTAAGCCAGTTCTAATAGCTGGTGGAGGCATTTTATCCTGTCCTTGTGCCTCCTTACTCTGTTCACCAGCTCCAATAATTTCTTCAATCTTTTCAAATCTTTTTATCATTGTCTCTCTTAAGTCCTGAATCTCCTGACCTGTATATATTTCCAGTGATTTCACTGAGGTATCAATTTTTTGGTCCCCATTCTGCACCTGTGATTCCAAAGCTTTAATTTTTTCCTTCAAAGATAACATATCCTCATTGAACTTTTCTTGTATATCATGTAGATTCCCATCTTGGATGTACATTCTATCTGTTGCCTTATAAAAACTTTGTGATAACGTCTGAACATCAAATTCAACAGCCCGAACCCTTTCAGGTAACTTTCTAGTACCCTTGGATATGGAGTCAATTTTGTCTGTCATAGTATCCACTTGTTTAGATAACCTCTGATTTTCAATAATTTTAATCCTGTCAATTAGTTGTTCATTATTAGTTCATAAAGATTCCATTGTTCTTAGGAGTGCCATATTCTTCCTTAATGATAGAATATGGAAAAGAAAACTGAAACCTAGTAACAAGCAAATTAAGCTATCCCCATAATCATATAAACCTTGTATGATGTAATCCATTGTTAGTAAACAAAGCAGGAAAATTTGCGTTAGAAACAAAAACTGCCATATTACTTATGGTGGCGCTGTTGCCGAGTCATGACGAAAACTGGGTCCTGATTCAGTGCCTTAGTAGATGTTAAAAACTGGAAAATGAGAGTTTCTCAACAAAGTAATTGTAATTAAATCAATTCCATAGACGGAACCAGAAACCTAGAATCCAGGGGTAGAGAAGAGCAACCTGGAAGCCATGTATGCCTCCACGTGACAGAGTCACCCCTAGGGGTTGTAGCTTTCGGCAACTGCTTGCGCTCTGGTCTGCGCCACTCAAGCGCTGCGCTTGCAAGGGAGATTTAAAAACGACTCAGAAAAGAGCAAACCATGCGGGCAGAGACTACGCAGGCCTGTGGAGTTTAAATCCACGTGGGTGTGGGTTTAAACGATAGGGTGTGTGGGGACTTGAAGTCAATCTGAGGTGTCTAAAGGGAAAATATAAAGAATTGCAACAAGAAAAGCTGGCTCCACACCGCAAGGCACAGGCCGTGGCTGAAGGAGGGAGGGCTCACGCCAAGCGGGGGAAGGAGGGGTCCTAAAACCAAATGTTGGGCACCAGATGAAGGTGAAGGCATAAGTCACAAACAATCTCACACCAGTTTGGAATTATGATTAATAGAATGGTTATTTATTTAAAGGGGAAAAAACTTACAGATCACCGTCCCAGACAACAGCCCTCTGCGCAATCAGGAAGGGAGTCTAGGCACCGGAAGTGGAGCAGGAAGTAAGAGAGAGAGGAGAGGGAAGTGGCTGCTTTTTTAAAGGGAAAGAGACCACAACCCAATGGGCTGGTATCTCAGCAGCTATTGGCTGAAGGAGCAGAAGGAGCTCCCACAACATGGAGGTCATAGAACAACCTTCAGGAGTTGGTTCTCTCCTTCCACCATGTAGAGCCCACAAATAAAATTCAGGTCATCTGTGTAATGATGGTTCTGTCTCTTTAAGAGATAAGCCACACTCACTCCCTCTCTTATCCACTGAGGCAGGCTGATCTTCAGCTTCCAGCCTGAGTTCTCTCTCTTTTCTGCCTCCCTCTTGGAGAGGCAGTTTCCATCTCTCCCTTCTCTCTCCTCTCTCTCTCTCTTTCTCTCTCTCTTCTCTCTCTCTCTTTCTCTCTCCCTCCCTCTCTGCTCTTCTCCCCTCCCTTCTCTCTCTCTGCCCCTCTCTCTGCTCTTCTCCCCTTCTCCCCTCCTTTCCATAACCACTAAATAAATATCCAACATCACTCTACATAGCATGCCTATCCGTCTGTCTCTCGCCTGCCGCCATGTGGTTCCCTGCCCAAGATCTTCTCCCAGTTGTGCCCACATATCAGTTCTCCTCATGCACTTGTTGGCAGGAGTGAATCTTGGAGGCTAGTGGTGTGTGTTTAGTCTGCACACACCAGTCTAGACTGCCATTGTCTGCACACACCAGTCTAGACTGCCATTGTCTGCACACACCAGTCTAGACTGCCATTGTCTCACATTTATGTCTCTTAAATGATGGGGCCCAAAATCACTTGTCCACAAAAAATTAAATACATTTTTTTCTTAAAATATCTGTTCTGGAACATACTTGTCACAATCCTGAAGTGCATCTTCAGATAGATTCTGATAGTTACCCCAAAATAGGGTCAGCAAGACAAAAAGAGCAAAGGGCAGTTGTGTGTGAGCAGGGTTCTGAGGTGGAAACTGTGACACTAAGTTTCTCCAAGTTTCTGAGATGACCAAGCACTAAAACTATGGCATCACCCTCTGCCTCAGAAAGACTGTCAAATGGAGTGCTCCCTAGAAATGCCACTTTTCCGTGAGCTTCCAGAGCATCTGGAAGAGGACAAGACCCAGAATCGTGCATTCTCTCTATCCATCCCAGGGCTCTTCCCTCCTGGTGGCAGAAGGGCTGGCAAGGAGGTCTTTTGGCTGAAAACAAAGAAGGGGGTGAGAAAGGAAACTATAGGACCCAGCAATGAAAACTCAATAGAGGCTGGAATTTCAGTAGTTTACCCTAAGGCAATACCTGGTTCCGATAAGGACCACAAACTGAGACCACCCAGGTACCACCAAGGAACAAACCATCCAAAGAAAATACCTAATGTTCCAACCATTGTAGATAGGATGGCCTGCCAGCACACACCCATTGCTTTTCACCAGAACACCCCTAGACAAATGTCAGAAAATCAGGGGTCCTGAATCTTAGAAACCCCTCACCTCCACATTTGCTACCATAAAAACCAAACTCTAACCAAGCTCAGAGCTCTCCAATCTCTCCAGTACATTGGACACACGGAGAGTCTAAGTTTGCAATAACTTGTGTTATCCTTGTGTTGCAATATTCTTGTGTAAGAATAAAGGCTCTTTGGTTTCACATACAGGACTTGGTCTCCTGGTTTGTTTTGGGGGGACTCAGTGATCTGGGAATAATAAAAACACCCACACCTTGTTCCAGCCTCCTCACTGGAATTCAGTATCATCAGCCTGCCCTCCCCCCAAGTGACACTTCAAGTTTAGAAGTGCACCAGCTCCCTTGACACTGAATAGTTAAGAGAGTTCAGGGCTTGGAGTAGCAGCGGACATGAGGCCTGTGATAAATACTCTTGTCTTCCATGGCATTTGTTGTCCACTGAGAAAGATACAAAATGATAAGATCATAGAAATTACCAGATGGTGGTGGCACATGCCTTTAATCCCAGCACTTGGGTTTCTCTGTAGCTTTGGAGCCTGTCCTGGAACTAGCCCTTGTAGCCCAGGCTGGCCTCAAACTCACAGAGATCTGCCTGTCTCTGCCTCCAGGTGCTGGGATTAAAGGTGTGTGTCACCACTGCCCAGCAAAAAGCCCTAAGTTCTTAAACATCTTAAATGCCAAATTCTGAAGATCTTTGAAAGATTTGAAGAATCTCTATCCATCTGAAATATATCTCTGTACATCTAGAAAACCTAACTATCATGACTACAAGCTTGACTATTATAGAAGACTATTTATCTATATTTCTTAATTGTACATAACATTTTAAAATGAGCTGCATATTCACAATACCTTAATGAAGATCAGAAATACATATACACAGTATAAAAAATTGACGTTAATTTTGTATCAATAAAGCAAAGTATCCGTCTCTATAACATATCCCCTTTTAAATGTAAAGAAACATTTACAAACAATATTTGGGAATTTGGGTGTAGTTCTCTTTATACTGTTTCCTGCTTTTTATTGGGTGAAGTAATTTTTGAGAGTGTTCACAGCAACCTTTCAGAGGGTATTGGTTTATCAAACCACATTAGTCTGGAAGGATTCCACAGGTTCTCATCCTCTGTAGAAACAAAAGAAGAACCTCTTTTCCAAAGCAACATATCCTTAGACCCATATTTTGAAGAAACCTTTAAAATATCTATGCTGGTTTAGCTTAGCAGGTCATACAATGATATGTATCTCTGTACTTAGCTCCTTTTGCAATCAAAAATTTCAAAGAAAACACAATAATATTCATAATCCAGTCTCACTGTGAATTTCCCATCTTTATGTGGCTTATTTGTTTTAAATCTATTACTTTTTATTTTTAATTTATTTTATTATCTTTACTCCTTTAATCTATGACTGTCTGTGCTCTGTCTCTTTAAAAACTTTGTTTCATTTTTTAATAAACCATTTACTTCTTTTTATAACTCTTTATACTCTTTCTCTTCTCCCTCCCAAGCCTACATACATTTTTTAAAAACACACTGTGTCTCATTTAGAGGTTTTTTTTCATCTGAATTTGTCTTTGTGGTATAATCTGTAATCCTTTTCTGACCAGAAGTGCTTCTTAAAATGCTAAGCCCTTCTTATGAACTTAAGCAGCACCCTTGCTAGGGTAAATACAGCACTGCCTCCTTGCTCCACCCAGTCCAGCATGGCAGAGCTGTTTGCTGCCTCTGAAAGTCATGCTCACAGCAACATTTTTAGGCACACAGCCAGTCTATGTTGCCATTAAGCAAGTTGTAGAACTATGTCCACAAATCCTATTTAAATGCTCTAGCTGGACCTCATCAGAGTTTGTACTCCCAGAAAGCCGCAGTTTCAAAACAGCATGGCTTTTTTTCTGCTACTGCTGAATGATGAAAAACTTTCTTAAATGAGCCACGCCTCTGCTTGGTTCTAGCAAACAGATCCCACCCAAGAAAATGCTGCTACCAAACCATGCTTAACTCTGTTCTTTCGTGTCTAGAGTTTCTTTTTAAGCTTTCTCAGGTTTTACATGAAAACAGTCACCCACGTTGGAGTGCCAATTTGTTGTAGGAGAGGCTTGTTGGTACAGAGGGGAATCCCATATCACATGTGCATGCTCCCCCCCAAACCCAATAATTTGGAGTGTTGTATTAATGGCAAATGTTGGTGAAACAGCAACGCCTGGTGTACCACATATGGTGCTCACTGAGCCCTGAAACACTGCTTATTCTTGGCAGAGTGGTGTCAGAACCTTCGGGTGACCAAGAGGGGCAGTTCACTTCCAGCTGGGCACTTCAGGAAAATGTGGTATTGAATTGCTTTTTCCAGTTTTTAAATTGTGTGTGCATGTGTGCATGTGTGCCATGTATGAGTAAGTGTGTGTTTGTGTGTGTTTGTACAGCTGTAAATGGGAAGAGACAGTCTGCCAAGGCCACTAATGTGTATGGAAGCCAGAGGACAACCTTCAGGAGTTGGCTCTCTCCTTCCATTTTAGTGAATGCCAGAGATCAAACTCCAGTATCCAGGTGTGGCACCAAGTGTCTACCCACTGAGCCATCTTACCAACCCTGAGTTTTTTGTTTGTTTTTAAGCGTGGATGAGGACACTGGGAAGCAGAATGGGGAAAGGGAGCAGTTTCTAACTGTTACAAGCTATGTGGTTTGGGGATAGTTAATTGTGTTTCTTGTTTGTTTGGTTTTCTGTGATCATTAATTGAATCCAAGGCTTGGGCGTACCATGCAAACACTCTACCAATGAACTATAAGTCAAAGCCTTAATACACTTGAATTCAGGCCTCTCATCTCTAAAATGAGAAACAATACTTATTGGAGTATTAAATTTAGTGTATCAGCACAGTAAATATTTGGTGTGGGCAGCTATTACTGCTCAGAGAAGGGATGTTTACAGATTTTAACAGAGCAAAGTCATAGAATTCATAAAGGAATTGAAGACACGAAGGACTGTTTCTCTGGTTGTCCTAACCTTTTGCCAAGGCCACTAAATTAGCCAGAGAAGCAGTATCCTGCACACGCTAATACTCAGCAGACACTGGTTTAATGAATGTCCAACTGTCTCTGTATCTGCCCGAATGTCTTACAGAGTCCCCATATTGAGTACCATGGTAGCCTCTATTCCCAAGCCTGTGCATCACTTCTCCTCTCCAACCTTGTTAAACATATTGTTAATGTACTATTTCCTAATGCAGAAACCCTGAAATTCCCTCCACCCTGTCCCTTCTCAGGAAAGTCACCACTAGATTCTCAGAAGAGCTGCCTTGAAAGCACTGGCACAGCAGCCAGCTCAGCCAGCTCTGTGGTGCGATCGTCCCTACTCTGACTCACAGTGATGGGCAGTATCTTTCTGACCCACACCTAACAGCTTTTTATCCCTACACCCTGAGCTGGAGCACCACAGGTCTGACTGTGCAGCCTCTGTTCTGCGTTTGTCCCTTAGCAGCTGCCATCTGTGGTGGTTATCTTCCAATGCAGCTTTTGTGCCGGAGGAGCCAAGCTGAGAGACAGGGCTATTTATAAATGGAAAGTGGGTGTAGAGCTCTGCAGTCACAAATGTTTTAAACAGCCGAATTCCACCTCGCCTCCACTTTGAAATTCCTGTCCACCCCCTCATCTCCTTTCTTCCCCCAAATCATGTAAGTTCCTGTCCTATCCTGGGTCAGAGCCATAAAAAAAAAAAGAATCTAAATTCAACATCTATAGGTGACAGCAGAATAAAAGTACTGAAGGGCTGGGACTGGTGTTATAGTACAAGGACTTAGAACATAGAAAAACAAAAATCACAAGAGGCTGGAGACATAGTTTCATAGTTAAGAGTGTGTACTGCTCACACAACAGTTAAGTACATATTTTAGGCTCACAACTACCTCTAACTCAAACTCTAAGAGATCTGGTACTCTCCTCTGGTCTCCAAAAATGCCTGTGCTTACAAGCAAATACCACATACAAATGCACATGTATATATAACTTAAGATAAAATATTTTTTGAAAAAATATTGAGTTACCACCTAGTAATAAAGACTTATTGAGATGGGCATCGTGGTGTATGCCTTCAATCTTAGCTCTTGGGAGGCAGAAGCAAATGAATCTTTGTGCATTTGAAGACAGCCTAGTCTACACAACAAGTTCCAAATTGGTCAAGGATACATAGTGAGGCCCTTTCTCAGGCTAACCAATGTTATCTGCTGGAAACACTTGTCTAGAATATATGAAGCCCTGGGTTCAGTCTCTTACTCCAAAACATACAATAGCCATTATAAGACTCGCTATAATCCATCAGCACCAGTCCCTGGAACAGCCATCCAATCAGAACAATAGTTACTAAGAAGTAAAGGCGAATCAAATTAATACAGGCCAATTGGTATAAGATGATACCACTTTAATATAAATAGCACACTCACGCAACCAAAGTTCCTGCGATGCCCAGAAACAGGAAACAGGAAGGGGGCAACAGCGTCTGTGCACCCAATTTATAAACATTTGCCCGAGGCCATCCCGCCCCCAAAGGGCGGGGTCTCTCTACATCTCCCCTTTTTTATCTAAATAAGACAGAACTAAACTAACTACAACTATAAACAATAATAACAAATAATAAATGTAACAAACAATATTGAGAACAAAAGTTTTACCAGACACTCTATCTCAAGGAGTCTAAATAATGTAGAGAGTAATTACAATTATATAA
>NW_004949096.1:19943958-19949574 GCF_000317375.1 Microtus ochrogaster | reverse complement strand
TTTAATAAGGAAAAAATTTTTTTTACCTGTAATGACTGGTTTCTGCCAGAGGTGGTGGAAGAGTCCACTTGGAGTCCATGTGGACATCCGGTCTGAAACAACTCAAAACCGAAATCTATCGTTCTGGCTGAGGATTTATGAGGTTTCCTTGAATCAGACCAAGTCTGCCGCTAAGGTGGTCCGTGCAGGCAAGTGCAATGTGAGCCCCGGAGCACTAGCGGCGAGAGAGCGAGCCCGCTCGCGCTCGGGGTACGGTGCGAGTGTGACGGGCACTGGCAGCTAATGAGCTGCGTGGTGCCGGACGCCAGAGCGTGCCGGGCCGGGGAGAGCGCACAGGGAGTGGCGAGCAGAGTCGGCGGGTGCGGAACGCTTCCCTCCGGTGACCAATCTCGCTCGCAAAGGCTGCACTAGGTTCCCCCTGCAGCGCGGTGGCTGAACCCGGGACCCGCGGGGCGGCTGACGCCAGCGCCCGAGTCCTGGTGCGGGCGCGGGGAAAATCTGCCACAATGTTGTAGCACCAAATGAAGGCGGATCGAATTAATACAGGCCAATTGGTATAAGATGATACCACTTTAATATAAATAGCACACTCACGCAACCGAAGTTCCCGCGATGCCCAGAAACAAGAAACAGGAAGGGGTTACCAGCGTCTGTGCACCCCAATTTATAAACATTTGCCCGAGGCCATCCTGCCCCCAAATGGTGGGCTCTCTCTACAAAGAAGTGATGTCAGAAGGCCCAAAACTGGCTAGAGCAGAATTCACTCCTGATTTTCCAGTCTGTGGGGTTTCTGATAACATGGAATGCACATGTTTGCAGCAGTCTTTACAAAAAGAGAGTGAGTTTTAGCATGAAATGGTGAGAAGAACTCACGGTTTCATTGTAACAATGAACAGTTAACACTGCATTGTCACAGTTGTGTGCACGAAGGCTCAGCTCAAGCTGACATGCTAACATAGGAAAGTTATTGGTTTAACCTGAAATGGCCAATGCTTTGAACAAAGGACTAAGGTCTTGCAATCTTTATTCCCTGTGGCTGCTGGCTTCTGCCAGGTTCATTGGTGTGGGACAATTGGACAATTGTCTATATTCTGTCAATTATGTTTTAAATAAACACTGATTGGCCAGGCAGGAAGTATAGGCGGAACAACCAGACAGGAAGTAGAGGCGGGTCAATGAGAACAGGAGAATTCTGCGAAGGAGGAAGCCCATTCCTCCCCAGTCCTGTCCCAACCACAGAAGAAGGAAGATGTGACTTACCCCACTGAAAAAGGTACCGAGCCATGTGGCTAACATATACTAGAATAATGGGCTAATATAAGTTATAAGAGTTAATAAGAAGCCTGAGCTAACGGCTGAATCAGTTTATAACTAATATAGACTCTCTGTGTGATTTTCTTTGGAATTTAGTGATTGTGGGAACTGGGCAGGACAGAAAACTCCATCAACAGTTCTTTCTCAGACAAGTTCTGTCCATTGTACAAGATGACTTTTGACAACCCCACTTGTGACTTTTTAGAACTTGTACCTCTGAAGAAAGTCAATAATACCACTTTAGACAGCTCCAAGAGGACTCTGCTTTGATTCCACACCCATCTGTACACCATTTGGTGTGTCTGGGAGAAGACCCATTGTAGCACCCTACAGGCCAAGCCTGAGTTGTGGGTCCATCCTAAAAGTCAGGCCTAGGGAAGTCCTATAAGACACCATCCAAATGTAGCTAGATCTTTAGCTAACATGCAGGGTATGGTTCATCCAAGGAAGTTTTGCTGGGTAAAGAGCCAGTATCCCCATACATAAGAAACAACTTGACTGGAGAAGGAAGAAAAACCATAGTTCACCAAGAATGTGGTACTCGTGAGAATCCATGAACTAAGCAGAGCACAGGTACACATAAATATTAGCAGCGTCCCCTTGAACCAGATAATATATCGTTTCCAAATGCAGAAAAATGCATAGACTTAAGCAATTTGCTAGTAAGTACCAGACAAAGGCAGAATTCCATCTGAGTATAGCAGCACACTGATGATTGTGGAGGAAGAACCAGGCATGGAGTGAGACATGGAAGCCACATCCATATGGGAGATTTTGGTCTGCTCAGCCACATCCCAAGGGCCACTTGGCAGTGGACTGTGACACTGCCTTGCCATGGCCCCACAACCTCACTCAGCTACCAGTTGAGCTAATGGTACTCAACCTTCTAGTGCTGTGACCTTTAATACAGTTCCTCATGTTGTAGTGACCCCCAACCATACAATTACTTTAATTGTAACTTCATAAGTGTATTTTGCTAATGTTATGAATCATCATGTAAATATCTATGTTTTCTGATGGTCACAACCCACAGGTTGAGAACCACTTAACTAAGCAGCTGACACACTTCATGTGAAACAATGGCAGTCACCGCAACTCCCCTCTGGCTACCAGAAGCTTCTCTCCTAACTTTCCTCCTGATCAAGAAAAAAGACACCTGGTGCCGTCAATAAGACAAGAACCACAGCCAGGCTTGGCACCCATCATCTCAGCACTTGGCAGGCAGAGGCAAAAGCACTGCCACAAGAATAAAGCCAGCTGGGCTGCTATATGAAACCTTGTCTCAAAACCCAGAAAGGGTGGGGGTGGGAGGGGCTAAATTAAGGAAGGACTTGTTAGGTAGGGGCTGAATTGATGTTTAGATAATGAAATGAGTCCAGGAAGTCAGAGAACAATTATCTTGAATTCAGACACTAGATGGCAAGTGTAGTACAAAAGGTACAGGAAGGACTAAAGAAGAAATGAGCACATGCCATTGGGAGAAAAGTCCTGTGTGGGAGAAAGGAGAGCACCAAAGAAGTGAGCACTGTCTCACAGATTATCCAACAAACAACATTTAAAAGGCATAAGGGATGGGAGGGAATGCGGAACTCAGAAATCAAGTCTTGGAAAAGACACAAACACATCATGGATTTAAGTTCCTCATCAGAGGAATGAGGCCAGTACAGGATTCCTCTTGGGAATCAATCAGTAGTTATCAGGGAAGGCAGGAAACTCAGCCCACTGTTCTCATTGTCCCTGGGGGAAGGACAGCTACTCTGGAAAGAGAAAGTCAAACATGATTTAAAGAAACTGAAACCCCCAAAGGAAGAAATAATAAGAGAAAGTCAAGGTACCTAGCCATTCAAAATGAGCTGCAAAACTAGGTTGCCAAGGAACCATTGAGATAAATTCCAGTAAAGGGCCACAGTGGGATGAGGAGAATGCCCAGCATTAGAGACACAGCAGAAACTGATTCTGCGAACACTGGAAGGGTGTGTCTTTAATGCATTCCCCCATACCCAAGTTTATTCTAGAATATAACATTAAGTTCTGGGTTCAAAAAAGCCTAAAAAATGGTTTGGGGTCTTCATAAAGAATATGTACGGTGGAAATGATGATACACCAACAATAAATTCTGTTCTTAAATAGTTCTGTTTCCAGGGAGACGCTGAGTGGCTCATGCCTGAGGGGGCAAGGAACTCAGAGATGACCCCATTGAGAGTGTTTGTCCATTGAACTGCTATGGCCCTTCACCCCAGTTGGTTATCCCATCAGTTCTTAAATGGAGAGAAGCTTTTCTGTCTGGTGAGATCAGTGGCCATCAGCGCTGCCATCTTTATCACATTTGCACAACAGTGGGAGAGACCTAAAATATCTGGGTGGCAGAATCAGGCTTTTAAAATAACTTGAGTGAGATTAATCCAGCAGAAACTTGAAGAAAAGAGGGTGTGGTGATGGTTTTAATAGGAATAGCCCCATGCCAGATGTGGTGGTGCACTTTAGTCCCAGCACTCAGGAGGCAGAGGCAGCCAGATCTCTGTGAGTTCAAGACTCACCTGAATGACCAGCCTACAAAGCTGATTCTAGGACAACCAGAAAGAAACCCCATCTCAAAAAAAATGTCCCCCATAGATACATATATTTGAATGTTAAGTCACCAGGGGCACTATTTGAAAGGATTAGAAGAATTAAAACACGTGGCCTTGTTGAAGGAGGTGTGTCACTAGGGAGGGCTTTGAGGTTTTAAGAGCCTGTGCCAAGCCCAGTCTCTCTCTCTCTCTCTCTCTCTCTCTCTCTCTCTCTCTCTCTTTGCCTTCAGATCAGGATGCAGCTCTCAGTTACTGCTCCAGAGCCATGCATGAATGACACCAAGCCCCTGACATGATGATAATGGACTACTCCTTGAAACTGTAAGCAAGCCCTTAATTAAATGCTTTTTTTTTGGTAGGAGCTGCCTTGGTGTGTCTTCAGAGCAATAGAATAGTGACTGAGACAGAGGCAGAAAGACCTGCACTTATATTTTTAAATTACACTTATCTATTTGTTCCTTGTGTGCCTGTATACCTGCACGGTCCAGGTGTGGACGTCAAGGACAACCTGTAGAAGCTGGCTCTCTCCTTTCATCACATAGGTCCTGGGAGGCAAACTCAGATTGTAAGGTTTGACAGCAAGCACCTTTACATACTGTGCCTTTTTAAAAATTGTATAGGTATTTTGCCTATATGCAAGTCTGTGCTAGAAGAATAGCCAGTGCTCTTAACCACTAAGCCATCTCTACAACCCTTGTTGTAGCTAGTGATTTCTCTCCCATCCACCAGTTCCCAAATAGCTGCTCAAAAGCTCAATATTAATTACAGACTGTTTGGCCAGGGCTGGAGAGATGGCTCAGTGGTTAAGAGCACTGGCTGTTCTTCTGGGGGACCGGGGTTCAATTCCAGCACCCACATGGTAGCTCGCAGCTGTCTGTAGCTCCAGTTCCAAGGAATCTGACACCTTTAGAGCAATGTACATAAAAAACGTTAAATTATTTTTAAAAAAGAACTTATCAAAAATAAATAATAAGAAGAAGCCGGGTAGTGGTTGTATACGCCTTTAACCCCAGCACTTGGGAGGCAGAAGCAGGTGGATCTCTGTGAGTTTGAGGTCAGCCTGGGTACAAGAGCTAGATCCAGGATAGGCTTCAAAGCTACAGAGAAACTCCAAAAGCCAAAATTAATTAATTAACTAAGAAAAAGAAGAAAAACTGTTTGACCCATGACTCAGGCTTCTTACTGACTAGCTCTACATATAAATTAATCCATTTCTAATAATCTGTATGTGGCCACGTGCCCTGTGGCTTATAGGTAATGTTCTGGCGTCTTAATCCTCTTGAAGCTGCTGGCATCTCCCTACTCCACGCTCTTTTCCCCTTGATCCTTTGTTGGTCTTCCCTCCTAGCTATGTCCTGCTCTGCCATAGGCCAAAGCAGCTTCTTCATTAGCCAATGGTAATAAAACATATTCACAGCATACAGAAGAGAATTCTACATCAGTGTGTGTGTGTGTGTGTGTGTGTGTATGTGTGTGTTGTGTGTGTGTGTGTGTGTGTTATTTCCTATTTCAGGCATGGAATATTGCTATGTAGACCAGTCTGGCCCTTGAGACCTTCCAGTCTCTGCCTGCCGAGTGCTAAAACAATAGGCATGTGCCACCACAAGAAATCTTGCTTCCCCTTCAAGCAACAGTGAAATATATTCATCAAATTTGAAATTATTATTGAATTTTTATCATACTTCAAGGTCTTTCCTCACTCTTAAAAACCAAGTTAAATTTCATTCTTTTT
>NW_004949096.1:19938056-19943828 GCF_000317375.1 Microtus ochrogaster | reverse complement strand
GTTAGTTTAGTTCTGTCTTATTTAGACAAAAGGGGGAGATGTAGAGAGACCCCGCCTTTTGGGGGCGGGACGGCCTTGGGCAAATGTTTACTTAAATTGGGGCGCACAGACGCTGCGGCCCGTTTCCTGTTTTCCTGTCTCGGTGCATTGCTGGAACTCCGGTTGCGTGAGTGTGCTATTTACATTAAAGTTGTATCAACTTATACCAAATTTGTCTGTATTAATCCGATCCTCCTTCACATCTTTAAAAGCAACCAGTGCCCCATAACTGCTGAGCCATTTCACTATTTTGCTCTGAGACAAGGTTCATTATGTAGCCAATGCTGGCCTTTAACCCATGATCCTCTATCTCGGCATCTTAGTGCTGGAATTACAACAAGAGTCATCATGCCCAGCTCCTATTCGTTTGTTTTTTTTTTCCTAAGACAGCGTTTTTCTGGTCCTGTCTGTCCTGGAACTCTCCGTGTAGACCAGGCTCCTATTCTTTTACTTACTTTTATTTCGTATGTCTGAGTGTTTAGCTGTACAAACAGTATGCTTGAAAGTGCCTGAAGAAGAAAGAAGAGGGTAGCAGTGGGTCCCCTGAAACTGGAGTCGCAGACAGCCATGAGCTGCTGGGTGGGTGCTTGTAACTGAACCCATGTCTTCTGTACTCTTAACCTGTGAGCCATCTCTCCAGCACCAACCTACCCCCAGCTCTTCATTTTTGAAGTGCAAGTAATAACTAAACATCCACTGTAGATAATTGGGAAATATAACAACTTAGAGAAAATAGTTTTGGGAAGAGATTTTAAGGTATTGAGAGAAAATGTGGTTATGAGTGAGCTTGATTCTGTAATTGTTTTGCAGGTTTCTTGTTTGTGGCAGGGTCTCTTGCCTCCCACACATGCCAAATCATCCAGATAACATGCCCACACATGCCAGATAACATGCAACATGCAATTGTCATGAAGGCTAACTGTGTTGGCATCATGCCCTGGGGTCTTCAGAACTGAGCCAAATGTCCTTCTTTTATATTCCTTATTGCATTTATTTATTTATTGTAAGAGGCCACAGTGCAGTACATGTGGAGGTCAAAGGTTGTTTTTTGGAATCTGTTCTCTCCTTCCTACATGCATCCTGGGGATGGAACTTGTAGGAAGCCCAAAATAATCACACAGAAACCATATTAATTAAATTACTACTTGGCCCATTAGTTTTAGCTTCTTACTGGCTAACTCTTACATCTTTTTTTTATAGTGGCTCAGTTTTTATTTTAGCTGATAATGGTACAAAATCTAGAACATTAAACAACAAACAATCGTTTATTATGGATCTTAGCAATATGCCTCATGATACTCTTCCATAATACTAGATGAGCTGCAGCTCTAACCATCACCTGACCACAAAGGAAAGGAAGGAACATTTTAAAGAAAGAATTGCTGTTTGATGTATAACATTCATTTCTTTCTTTTTTTAATTGTAAAAGCTCAGTCTTAGCTTAGGCTTGTCCCACTAGCTCTTTCTTTCTTTATTTCTTTCTTTCTTTCTTTTTTCTTTCTTTTTCTCTGCTCCCCTCTTTTCCTCTCCTCTCCCCTTCAGCATTCTCCCAAGATTCCCATGCTCCCAATTTACTTAGGAGATCTTGTCTTTTTCTACTTCCCATATACATTAGATTCATATATGTCTCTCTTAGGGGCCTCATTGTTGTCTAGGTTCTCTGGTATTGAGATTTGTGGGCTGATTTTCTTTGATTTATGTTTAAAAAACCACCTATGAGTGAGTACATGTGATAATTGTCTCTCTGTGTCTGGGTTACCTCACTCAAAATGTTTACTAGCTCCATCCATTTTTCTGCAAAATTCAAGCTGTCATGTTTTTGTGCTATGTAGTACTCCATTGTGTAAATGTACTACATTTTCCTTATCCATTCTTCAATCAAGGAGCATTTAGGTTGTTTCCATGTTCTGGCTATGACAAACAAAGCTGCTATGAACATAATTGAGCACATGTCCTTGTGGCACGATTGAGCACCCTTTAGATATATACCCATATATATCTAAAAGTGGTATTACTGGGTCTTGAAGAAGGTTATTTCCTAATTTTCTGAGAAATCGCTACACTGATATCCAAAGGGGCTCTACCAGTTTCTGCTCCCACCAGCAATGCAAGAGTGTTTTCTTTACTCCAGCATAAGTTGTTATCAGTGTTTTATTATCTTGGTTATTCTTATTAACTCTTACATCTTAATTTAACCCATTTCTATTAATCTCTGTATCGCCACTGTTGTGCCCAAGTTGAAACCCCAGAGAGACACCACTGGAATCCAGTCAAGTCCAGAATGCAAAAGCCAAGGTTTATTCGGAGCCCTCTCCATCCAGACTAGGAACTCATCCACTACTCATGACACAGTGCAGTAGCAGAAGAGGCCCTCATCATCTGGGGTTGACATATATAAGCAAAAACTGCAAGCCAGGTTTATTTAGGGTCAACTTGCTAACCACAGGGTGCTGATTACTTCTGCTTCTGTGCAGGCCCCCACCCTCCCCTGAGCAGTTATGTCTGCTTTTGTCTAGACAACAAAGCTGGGTATTGACAGGGGGCTAGCTGCTAAGGACATTTGTTTTGCACTTTTGCAAAGGTTCTTGTTTCCAGCTAACTCTTGATGCTGCAAAGTTTCTTGAACCCAGTGCCTTAACCAGCTCCTTATCAAGCAAAGTTTCTTAAACTTTTCCATGTCCTTTCTGCCACATGGCTGTGGTTTACCAGATAAAGTTCTGTCTGGGTGTCTGTCTCTAGTGGGGATACATGGCTTCTCTCTGACTCTATCTTATTTCTCCCAGCATTCAGTTTAGTTTTCCCTGCCTAGCTCTACTGTACCATACCAGGCAAGCCAGTTTCTTTATTAACCAATGGTATTCACAGCATACTGAAGGCATAAGTCACAAGCAATGCCACACCAGTTTGGAATTATGATTAATAGGGTGGTATTTATTTAAAGTGGAAAAACTTACAGATCAGAGCCCTCTGCGCAACCAGGAAGGGAGTCTAGTCACCCACAGAGCAGGAAGTGAGAGAGCGTGGAGAGGGAAGTGGCCGCTTTTTTAAAGGGAGAGAGACCATGCCCCAATGGGCTGGTATCTCAGCAGCTATAGGCTGGAGGAGCGGGAGGACCTCCAGCAACACCTCCCCCTTTTGTTTAAATAAGAGAATTCTAAACCTACTATGAAATTATATACCATTGCCCCAATGGGCTGGTATCTCAGCAGCTATAGGCTGGAGGAGTGGGAGGACCTCCCGCAACAGCATACAGAGGGGAATCCCACATCAGGAACTGAGCCAACAAAAGCTTTTACCCACTGAGCCATCTCATGGGCCCCATGTTGATTTTTTGAGGTATGTGTCAGTAGTTCTCTCCACTTCTGCACTGCTGACAAGGCTTCACAGACTATCTGTCATGAAGAAAGTTATTTTGATAGGATTGAAAGCTACTGACCTGGGGCTGGAGAGGTGGCTCAGTGGATAAAAGCAATGACTGCTCTTCCAGAGGTCCTGAGTTCAATTCCCAGCAACCACATGGTTCAGAAGCACCCATAATAAGATCTGGTCTGTCTTCTGGCCTTAACACTGTATACATAATAAATACATTTTTAAAAACTTTTTTAAAAAAAGAAAAGAAAAGAAAGCTACTGACCCTAGAAAAAAGTCTAGATGCCTTCAAGTCCTTTCTCATCAGACTTTACCCCATTTTTCCAGATCTTTTGTCAACATCCCTGAGGTTTCTGGGTGGGTGGGTTGTTTGCTTGCTTGCTTGCTTTTGGAGCTTGAGAATGGGACTGAGGAGATGTTTCAGTGAGTGCAAGCCCTTGGCATTGAGCTCAGGACAACATTCCAGAGTTTGAGAGACATGGGGCTGACAAGCCCTAAACATCAGACAGGCTGGCAGGAAGGAGAGGGCAAAGAGGAAAAGAGAAAGCCATGTCTTTTGAGTTAAAATCTGACAAGACAGATGGCTTCAGCAATGGAAATGGGCAAGCAGCCAGTGGCAGAGGTGAGTCAGAGGGCTTCAGAATCAGAGAAAGCCAGAGTATGGGAAAAGCATGCAGAGGCCACTGTCCAAACAAAAAAGAGGAAATGAAAACTCAGAGATGCAGGAAGGCTTAACAGAGGAAAACACTGTGAATTATTTCAGAGCCTTTGAATGTCATACTTCACACACACACACACACACACACACACACACACCATATCCGTGCATGCACACACACATAGACACACAGACACCTGTGCGCACACAGATACATGCAGACACAAGAGAACACGCACAGACACATACATACATTAGCAACACAGATACAGGGTCTAATACAACTCTGACTACCTAAAAAACCTTGAACTCTGGTCCTCTTGCCTCTGCTTCCAGAGCTAAGATTAAAGAACAGCATACCTGGCATAAGAAGTGCTGGAGGGCTCTGTACATATACCCAGGGCTTGTATAGGCTAGTGAGGCATTCTACCAACCAAGCTGCCTCCCCAGCTGGACAGGACAATACTATTAGTCAGTCTTTTCCTTTTCTACAGTGGTAGAGATCAAATCCACAGTTTCACATGTACTATATGAAATGGTCTGTCCTGTCTCTTTAAGAAACAAGCCATGCCCACTCCCTTCCCCATCTGCTGAGGCAGACAGATCTTACTTCCTGCTTGTAGCCTGAGTCTCTTCCTTTTTTTCCTGTCTCCCTCTTGAAGAGATGGCTTCCATCTCTCCTTTCTCTCTCTCTCCCTCTCTCTTTCTCTCTCTGCCCCTCTGCTCTTTTCCCCTTCTCCCTTCCCCCTCCATAATCCACTAAATAAATATCCAACCTCACTCTGCATGGTGGGCCTATCCATGTCTCTGTCTCTCATGCTCCACGTGGCTTCCTGCCTAGGACCAGACACCTTTGGAGACCTGCAGCATGGTCTCGTGTGCTGTTCCTACCTGGGACTGGCTACTCTCAGGACCCCAGCCCACTGCTGCAGCTTGGGGACCTGCAGTGTTTCTGCCACTGCAACTGCTGGGGATCCTGCAGCATTTTTTATTAATCCATTACATTGGTGCAATGAGACTCGGGAGGCTCTACCACCCCCACCTCCTCGCCTGGGATCAGGATACAGAACCAGGTATTTTTTCCACAACAACCACATGTTCCATATGCCTGAGCGTGATTTCTACAGCATGATTCTATGCACACCACCAGCTCCAATTAATGAGTTTCCCCCATTCTAGTCACCTTAACCATTTCTCCAAACCCAAGGAATTGACTGTTAAGCTCATGGCAATCTTCTGATGCTCCTAGAAATGGGGGAACAGCCCCCAACCATGGATGGTTGAGCCCTTCGCTGACATTCATCTCTGGATTGCTTCCCTTAGCTATAACCCAGGGTTAGTCCTCCCATGCTATCACGGCACACTCTGTGTGGTGCATTTGACTGGGGGCCCAGGGTCCCTCAGCTTTTCTTTCTCTTTTTTTCTTCTTCTTTCTTTTCCCCCCACCGTGAAAGACTGCTTGGAGCGGCCTTTCACCCTAATCAGATCCAGCCAGGCCATAGCACCCAACCTGGGGTCAGAGGACACCCTCCCATGGGTGCTGTGGTGTTCACGCTGATTACACCCACCTATAGGGGGAGACTTCCCATTAAGCCATGTGGTGTCACTGTTTTTGCAGGTTTTCACAGTTTCAGCTATGAGTAGCAAGCCATCCATGTCTGTCCCTCCTGGGATGGATGCCTTTTAGAGGCCCTAAAACCCCAGGC
>NW_004949096.1:19936252-19936866 GCF_000317375.1 Microtus ochrogaster | reverse complement strand
TTGAGGTCTTCGCTCTGTAAGCTTATGCTCTCCCTCTCAAGACGCATAAAGCTTTTCTGCAGAAGGATCCTGATTGTGCCACGTCGTTCTTGCTGGCGAGACGGTAGCGCGGGAGACATCTGGTGCCGAAAACCCAGGAATCTTAACATCGTCAGCACCACCGGAGACCCCTTGGACTCAAGGAGGATTCAGAACTGCAGGTGAGTACGTTCAGAGAGGCATGTCTTTTTTGGTTTTCAGATTGGACCTTTCATCGCCCTGAAGAGTAGCGTGGAGGCCTTAGTGATCTTCTGGGAGCGCTTTTGATCATTGTTTTGGGACCACCATTATAACTGTTAGGTACGGTAAGTCCGACGTAGATAAGCGGCAGTACTTTACTGTGCGCTTCAGTCTCTTGTAGATAAAAGAGCCCCGCGCGGATACTTTCGTTTTCGGATACTTTCGTTTTCAACGCACTTGTAAGACGGACGTAGATAAGCCGCGGGTGCCTGCTTGTCATCATGGGCTCCTCGCAGTCCTTTATCACAGCACTAGAGTCGGTGTTAAAACAAAGAGACATAAAAATTGCCCATCGGACGCTGAAAAACTTCGTAAAAGAGATTGATCGAGTGGCT
>NW_004949096.1:19911737-19918137 GCF_000317375.1 Microtus ochrogaster | reverse complement strand
GGCAGTGTTTAAAAGAATACAGTTTCCGTGTAATTATTTCGGGTATAAAGCTAGCCATGCAGGCGGCCGGGTGCTGGGGACGCAGCCCCGCCGCTATTATTTCAACACCCCACCGCCACCCAGCTGGCCTACTATTCTAATTGTTCTTTCTCTGCCGTTTTTATTGTGACTGATCTGAAAAGTGGCGGGAGTGGGGTGTGGTGGCTCACACCTATAATCTCAGCACTCAAGAACCTGCGGAAGGGGTGTCGCCAGACTGAAAAACCCAGCCCCTGCCCCCAGTCACGTGATGTTGGTGCCTCTCTGCCCCCCTCCTCCTCATCCAAATGTCGCTGGACTGGATTGAGAGTTGTATTTACATATCAAGCTTTTCCCCCAACCACTTCTGACTCCTCAGGTACTGCCCCTAGCAGGCACTTCCCTCAGTGGACACAGAAAAGGCAGCTCAACCCCTCTGCTGCCCTCTTCCGAGTCAGAGTGAAAGACCCTACAGACCCCCTCCTCAAAACCCGCAGCTAGCATGCTCCCGGGGGAACGTCCTGTTTGCTTAAAAAAAAAATACTCTGGATCAGCAGCCAGCCTGCTCTCGTAAGAACATCCCATGTGCTTGAGAGAGCTGGATGTCTATGAGATAGGAAGACTGCAAGGCAGGATATCAATAAGACAGGACATCAACAAAGCAGGTTGACTGCAAAACAGGATATCTATAAGATAGGAACAGGATGACTGTTGCCAGACATCCATGCTGAGAGAGGAAACCATTCATGCCCCCGCCTCATTCCAATCGACCGATAACCACGCTTTTGTTTTGCTTCTGTAAACTTGCTGTTTGCTCTTCCCTATAAAAAGCCCGCCCTCCAGTTAGCAGGCGAACAAAGTCCTCCGAAAGACTTTGCCGCCCACAGGTACCTGTGTTTACTCAATAAACCTCTTGCTAATTGCATCCTGTGGTCTGGACTCTGAGTGTCCTGGTTCTGGGGACTTCATTGGAGGAAAAGGTCCTCTCTGAGGGTCTTTCAAGAGTCAGAATGCAATGCCCCTATCAGCAAAGAGAAATCCAGGGGCTTGCACACACCAGCTCTTTACTAGACCCTCAGCTCCTTGTTGCTTGTTTACGTGTGTGAAGGTCAGAGGACTTTCAGTGTTAATTCCCTTCTTCTACTGTGTACACCCCAGGAATCAAACTCAGGTCCTCAAGTTTGGTGGCAAAGCCACCTTTATCTGCTGAGCCATCTTGTTGACCCACCATGCTTCACAGGCATTCTGCCACAAAACTGTTCTTTAGCCCTGAATTCATGGGGTGCGATAAAGAAACAGAAATAGTCCCTCTCTAGGTGAAAGTGGGAAAGGTTACTCCAAACTACCAAGGCTGTCTTTTGGGAAAGCAGAGAGAGGTAACAGAGGAACAAATCTTCAGGGTTCTGAGGGACTGGGTACCTGAGGGAAAAGGAACCTGTGAGCTGGCTTGGGGGAGGGGCTTGAAGTGAATAAAAAGTTCTTGTGCGTAGGCACTAAGGCCTGGAAACTAGCATGGACCATGGGCATATATTAATGCAAAAGCCATAAGTCTCTTTTGCTAGAGACAAGAAAAAAAATGACTCCTTTTGGAAAGTGGGAAATAGCTTCCCAAGTCCCTGAGGAATGCTGACTTTTATCCAGTCACCAGAATTTGGGAGCGGGAGTGTCTCAGGCCTGACAGTCTGCTCTGTGACTGGTTTCCTGCTCTCATCTAAACTGTTTCTGAACAGCAATGCCATATTTTCATTTTGCATTAGACCCTGTAAATTATCTAGCTGGTCCTAATGAGGGCTATAGGCCGCAACAGCTACATGGGACCCTTTCTTGAGGGCTTGGCTTTCTTAGGACGGGATGGCTAGACTTCAAGAGAGAAAGACAGGTAGAAGCAGTTCCCCTTTATGACCTGATATAACTCCTTTTTATTGAGCAGGACAGCATCACTGCAGGAGCAATGGGCGGGGCAGCAGACACTGTTAACAGTCTTTGGAAAATGAAGTTTGTCACATCCAGTTAAGGGGAGGTCACTTCCCACTCACCTGAAGATGGAGCCCAGGGGTTCAGTTCTGCTATCTTGCAGGTGCTTGAGCCTTTGAGCCCTCCTGGGAAAGCGGCCAAGGCAGACTTGACCTTTGTAGCTACTCACAGGGTTCCCTGCTTGAGGTGACTTACAGCACTCAGAGAATGGTCACTTGATATGGGCCACAGGACAGGAGCCCTATGGAGGAGCCCGACCTGTTCTCTCGCCTGGTGGTCTGCAATCTGCTAGGGAGACAGAGACTCCTGACAGTTGTTTCTCCTGCGGCAGCTCCCCGCTTAACTGACACTGCGTCCTCTTTCATTTTTCCCTGGGGCATGTTGTCGTCTTTCTCATTAACTTCCTCTCAACTCCCAGCAAGGTCCCTAGGCGCCTGAGCTCTGCTAATTCTCCTGTAATCCTTTGGCAAGCCAAGACGCTAATTAAATTGTGCGCTTGTGTGTTCGTGTTCTCTGGCAATCATGGAGTCTCCTAATCCCTCCTGTCGCTTCCCCCTTTTCCTGCATAGTGCAAATTCATTTAGACACATCCACCATTTTATTCTTGATAGATTTTCCTCTCTCCTCTGTCCCCATCTCTTTGTTCTCATGTGCAGCTCCCTCCCCCAGCTGCTGTCTGTGCCTGCTCCACACTCTTGCTCAGATTCTTACTTTAACTGGGTCTCACCCCTGATGTCCCCAGCTCCACCTCCACTCACCAAGGCACCCTTGTCATTGTGTGGAAATGGCTTCCCTCATGACACCTTCCCAGAAGTCCCACCACAGCTGGAAATCCGCCTTGAGGGCCCACAACACTTTGTGACTCTGTCCTGCACTGAGCTCTTCTTGTCCCCACCTTATGGTCGAAAAGCAATGGATGGTGAGCCCCTCTGGGGGATGAACGGACCCTTTCGCAGGGGCCGCCTAAGACCATTGGAAAACACAGAAGTTCACATTATGATTCAAAACAGTAAGTAAGCCGGGCGGTGGTGGCGCACGCCTTTAATCCTAGCACTTGGGAGGCAGAAGCAGGCTGATCTCTGAGTTCGAGACCAGCCTGGTCTACAAGAGCTAGTTCCAGGACAGGCTCCAAAACCACAGAGAAACCCTGTCTCGAAAAACCAAAACAAAAAACAAAAAAAAAAAACAAACAAAAAAAAACAGTAAGTAGCAAGATTACAGTGATGAAGTAACAATAAAAATAATTTTATGGGCCGGGCGGTGGTGGTGCACGCCTTTAATCCCAGCACTTGGGAGGCAGAGGCAGGCAGATCTCTGTGAGTTCGAGACCAGCCTGGTCTACAAGAGCTAGTTCCAGGACAGGCTCCAAAACCACAGAGAAACCCTGTCTCGAAAAACCAAAAAAAAAAAAATTTATGGTTAGGGGGTCACCACAACATGAGGAACTGTATTGAGGGGTCACAGCAATAGCAAAGTTGAGAACTACCGCACTAAAGTGTTGTCTCCTTGAGGCAAGGTCTAGGGCTTGTTCATCTCAGCTTCTTCCTGGGTACTCACCTAGCAACACTTCACTGTTAAAGTGACCACTGTCCTTCATGCCCATGTTCCAGGAAGAAAAGAAAAGGAGGAGGGCAAAAGGAGGGGACCTGGCATCTGTCCCTTTAAAGTCAATCCCTTTAAGAGCACTTTCTGTGGCCAGTGCAATGGCTCCAGAGGTAAGTGCTCTTGCCAGGAAGACTGATGAGAACTTGAGTCTGAAATCTAGAATCTACAAAATGGAAAGGAGAGGACCAACTCCTTCAAGTTGTAGTCTGCCCTCCACATTTGCACCAGGTTATGTGTGTGCGAGCATACACATGTGCACACACACACACAGACACATCAAATGTAAAAAAATAAAATAAACAAAATAAATAGCTAAAAGCACTTTCTGAGCGCTGGGCATAGACACCCAGCACTTGGGATGAAGGCAGGACAGCTAGGAGTTCGTGGTCTGTAGCCCCAGCTACAGACAATTCCATATCAAAATGGGAAATGAGAAAGTAAGTGTCGTAGTTTGGGCTGCTATTGCTGTGATGAAACACCATGATCAAAATCAAGCTGGGGATGAAAGGGTTTATTTTGCCTACAATTCCATATCACTGCCTATCATTGAAGGAAGTCAACAGGGCAGGAACCAGGAGGCAGGAGCTGATGCAGAGGCCATGGTGCGGTGAGGCTTACTGCCTTGTTCATCATGGCTAGCTCAGTCTGCTCTCTTGCAGATCCAGGACCACCAACCACAGTTGCCCCCACCCAAAATGGGCTGTTTTCTCCACATCAGTCACTAATTAAGAAAGCACCCTACAGGCTTGCCTGCACCCACACCTTGTCAAGAGTCCCTCCTTTCCAATGACTCTAGTGTGTTTAGCCAGGACACAGAGAAAGCTACTTCCTTGTCCCACAATGATGTCGGCTTACATCACTTAGTCCTCTCTGGCTGAATGTGTTTAGCTGCATGAGAGACTGGGTTCACTGCTTCTCTCAAGTCTGACATTATCCTGCTTCCCCACCCCAGGAAAAAAATAAAGCCCAGGGAAGACAAGAGTAAGGGAGGCTGCAGCTATATGGATTCCGGAGCCAGACCACGCCTTAAAATTTCTATTCCCTCCTCTGTAAGATTAGTTTAGTGCTATCTACTTTAAGAGTGATAAGAAAAATAAATGGGATAATCATTGTGAAAGCATTTAACACAATCCCAGGCACACACTTACCCAGTGTCTTGGTCTGGTTCTCCTGAAGGCAGACCCTGAGAGAAGAAACTGGGTTTAGGTCTGTGGTGGTGGTACACGCCTTTAATCCCAGGCAGAGGCAGGTGGATCTATTTCTGTGAGTTCGAGGCCAGCAAGGTCTACAGAACGAGATCCAGGATAGCCAGGGATATACAGAAAAATCTTGTCTCAAAAATAAAAATGTTAAGTATTTTCCCTACTGACATACCTCTCCGCCAATGTAATAATCCAAATCAGACCAGATCAGAATGAATTAGAAGATGTCCAGGTTTAATGGATGCCAGAGCTCCTGCGTGGCCCCCAGGAAAACACCGAGGTGGGGGGCGGGAAGAACCGGAACAACCACCAGAGAGGAAAAAGGGGAGACCACATGTTCATTCTCTGGGGGGCAGTTTAAATAGCCTGTGGGAGTGGTCTTGACCCTCCCTGGGGAGGGAGCTTTCTCGGAGGTGGAGTTTGGACTGAGGCAACTCCCAGGGAAGGGAGCTTTAAAATGGAACTTTCCACCCAACGTTTCAAAATGGATGCCAGGGGACTGGGGTGAAGCCCCCCAGTCAAACAAAAAGAAAAGAATTTAATTTGAAGGCTGGAAAGGTGGCCCAGAGGTTAAAAGCACATGCAGAGTTCAGTTCCCAGCATCCATGCTAGGCAGCGCGCAACTACATGGTAATTTCAGCTTCAGAGACTCCAATGCCCTCTTCTAGCCTCTGTGGGTACGTGCATGCATGTGTACACACACACGCGCGTGCACACACACACGAGAGAGAGAGAGAGAGAGAGAGAGAGAGAGAGAGAGAGAGAGAATATTTGGGTTTGAACAGTTATCTAGGAGGTACTCTCAGGAAATAGGGTGCACCTAGGAGGGGAAAGAGGACACAAACCATGTGCACGCGGCCGAACTGTCACAAAATGACTGATTTGATCCCACTAGAACACACCTTGGAGCTGGCCATAGGAAAGCCCCCACGAGGAACAGGAAGCTGCAGTCCCTGCCCCTAGTCAGTTGAGGGTTCCTCCAGAGTCTTAGCTCTCCAATACTCTGACCTGACTCAAGTGCACAACCAAGAATGCTCCAGGAGAGACACAAATGGGAGGTAGGGCAACATCCAGGCTTGGGGAGGCGTTGAGCAGGGGCAGAGCACTGCCAATGTGGCCCACAAGGTAGGGGCAAGAGAGGACGACATCCTAGCCTGGGCTCTTTCCTCTGAGCCTCCTGCCATCTATTCCTGCCCTCTGGTCTGGTATCTATGGTCTTCCACTCCTGACTGCCCCATACCCAGCATCTCCTAGTATTACTCCTCCCCCTCATCCTTTTCTGGCCTCACCCTTCCCAAGACCCATAAGAACCCCTACTGATGTGCTGTTCCCCCTCCACCCCTCTCCTGACTTCTCTGGTGAGATGTTGAATGTCTTCCAGGCCCAGGCAGTCCCAGCCCTCATAATTGTCCTGCCTTTCCCTTCTCCCACCTTCCACCACTGGAATCTGTTGTGTGATGTTTTACTCTTTTGTTTTTTTTGGGGGGGGAGCCCACCATCTAGCTCCCAAATAAGTCACACATGGAAGCTTATTCTTAGTTAGGAATGCCCAGCCTTAGCTTGGCTTGTTTCTTGCCAGCTTTTCTTTTTTTTTTTTTTTT
>NW_004949096.1:19900610-19911637 GCF_000317375.1 Microtus ochrogaster | reverse complement strand
CTAGCTCTGTAGACCAGGCTGGTCTCGAACTCACAGAGATCCGCCTGCCTCTGCCTCCCGAGTGCTGGGATTAAAGGCGTGCGCCACCACCGCCCGGCAGATGTCTCAGAGTGTTAAAGCAATTGAGTTGTCCTTTGTAAATAAAGTGTTTTGTTACATTCTCCCCCACCTCATCTGTAAGGAAAAATCGATGCAGGCAGATTTCAGTATTCACTGGAACGCCCTCCTGATACTATTCTAGATACTATTCTATGGTTTCTGTTCTTTTATTTCTCACACGTCTCCGTGTTCTTTACTGGTATTTCTAAATTCTCACACCTCTACCCTGGCAAGAGGTGTTTTTGTCGAGGCCGGTCCCCGACAGTGATGGCCTTGGCTTCAAGATCCTCCAGGGTGCTGGGGAATGAAGACCTAGACCGTCCTTGGGTGCCAGTGGGGAGGGCACAGGTCTGATAGCCACACGAATGCATGCACAGGAGAGTTGGGCGAGACCAGGAGCTAAGCTGTGACAGCTATGTCCCTTGACATTGGACCTTCAGCAGGGGAGTCAGGTCGCCCTTCTGAACCTGATTCCTGTTGTGTATTATTCTTTCAGGTGTGTGACTTTTGTTTACGCTGTATTTGTTTAACTCTGGGAAGCTATGTTGCTGTGCCCATCTTAAACGCCTGATGGTCCTAATAAAGAGATGAATGGCCAATTCTGAGATCAGGAGCAAGGGTAGGATGGGGCTGTCAGTGTGACAAGAGCAGATGCTGATCCCAGCTCCAAGGCCTTGCTGGACTCCTAGGTCAGTGCCAGGGTGTCCAGGCCACGTACAGGGACTTCCTATCGGCCTTCTCAACGCTTTTCCAGAAAAACAGTCCACTGCAAGGACCCTGTTCTCGGAGGACTGGTGTGCTAACTGATGGTCCGCAGCCTTGTTTGCACGCGGGAGCACTTTCTGACTGAGGAAGGAAAAGTGGGGCATTTTCATCTTTCTTTACTAAGGACATTGACCCTCAGACCTTCCCCAAGGCCACTCAGCCAGGACGTCTGTCGTACACAAAACCTCACCCATTTCTGTCCTTGCAGCCCAGTCCGTGTCTTGTTCGCATCCTCTCTCCCCATACATACAAGCTGGAAAGCTGGTCTGTAGGATGCCCTGAGCCACCCCTAGTGTGGCCTCTGCAGTGGCCTCGGTTTCCCCATCTGCTAACTTGGATAAATGACGCCTGCTCTCTGCACCCTGAAGATAAAGCTCTAAGACCCGGAGTGAGGAAGGGTCCCGCGCTCGGCGCAGGCTCGTTGTCGTGCCCCAGGCCCTGCTGCTCGGCGCCCCTCCCTCGTCCTCCGTCCTCCGCTCTCTCCTCCGCCTCCCCTGTTCCCCGCCCCTGCGGTTCTCGGCTTCAGCTTCTGCTGTCCTTCCCATCGCTCACGCCTCCCTGTGCCCGGGTAGCCACTCGCTGCCGCCCGAGACCCCGCCACCCCGCAGGCCGGGCCAAGCCTCAGCACAGGCGACCAGCGCGCGTCCCGGCGTCCTCGAGGAGCGGGATCGCCGGCTCCGACCGAAGCCGACCCAGGTGAGGGCAGCCCGGAGGAGACGGGGGCGTAGGCTTCTCTTCTACGCGAGGGAACGGGTCCCTTTTCCTGGAAAGGAGGATTTGGGCGCTATTTCATAAAAGAGGCTCAAGGGCTTTTACTCCAAAGGAAGGGGTGGAGGGCAGGTCTCACGGAAAAGGGGGACCCATTTCTGGGATATTTTTCCCCCACGAGAAAGGATTAATTGGCTACTTCTGTAAAAGCGGGGCTCACCTTCTTAAAAGGATGCAGGACTTTCAAGGAAGCTAGAAGGGAGGGGGTTCTGGCGGGGCTTGAGAGCGGGGTTAACTGGGACACCAGGAGCAAGGTGCTGGGGCTTGAAGATGCCCTCAGCCTGACATCGCTGCACCTTCCCCATTGGTTCCAGGACTCTGGGTTTACCCAGCTCTCTCTCTGTCCCAGTTTTTCTCTTTGAAGGTGACTATTTTGAGCTTTACCTGGACAGAGCTTTGTGCAGCCATTTCCTTCGCTGGAGCTCCAACACCCACCTGACACCTTCCCATCCCCCACTGACCTGCTGGGGAAAGGGGTTGTCAAAGGGAGGAATCCAGGGTCCAGGGACACGTGCAGTAGAGTATGAAAAAGGGGAAGACCCTTTGGCACTGATGGATCTCCCAGACTTGGCAGGAGGTGGGCAGGAGCTTCTAGAGCAGATTGCTAGGAAAGCCGCAGGGCGGGGGGGGGGGGGCACTCCCACCCTCCAGGAGACAAAATGACAGCGAGTCTTGCTTGCTTTTGTTTGCTTGCTTGCTTGCTAAGCTTCCTTCTTCACTCGAGATTCTAGCACTCATTCCTTGTCTCTTCTGGTTTTGCGAAAGGGGTCAGAGGCAGGAAATGCATCGGCTGGAGAGATGCCTTTGTGTAAGAAGGAAAGCTAGTAGAGAAAAGCACCGAATCTGAAATTTAAACCCTCTGTTTAAAGCTTAGTGTTCCGTGGATGACCTTGAGCCAAAACTTGTACCCCTTGCTTAAGCACCAGCTTTCTCATCCACAAGATGGGAGAGGGCTCATCTGTAATGTCTAAAATAGTTTGTAAAAAGGAATAGATTAGACACTTGGCAGGTGGAGGTCTCACCACGCCTCCCTTCCTCACCAGGTAACCCAGAGGACATCTCTGAGAATCAGAAAAGTACCCCCTGGGAGGAGGCAGTGTTCGGCTGTCCCCTGGACCTGGGGTCTTTCTTGTGAGAGTTAAAGGGCAGTGCATTTGCTCCAGCAGCTAGGGACGTGGAATGCAGCCTAGTTCCAGCCCTCAGCAGAGATGCAAGGCTACACACGCTCCCAGGGACTTCCCAGAAAAGCTCATGTCTCAGGCTGCCTCTAGGCTCCTTTCCCACTTGCCTCCACTTTGGAACCTTTGTGTGTTCAAGCTTCAAAACCTCTGCCCTACTTCAGAGCATGGTGGAACCCCACCAGCAGCAGACGCCAGGAACCGGGTAATGCCTCCACCAAGCATTTACTGAGACTAACACCTTAGGTCAAGAACTTGATCAGGGGGCCGGAGAGATGGCTCAGTGGTTAAGAGCATTGCCTGCTCTTCCAAAGGTCCTGAGTTCAATTCCCGGCGACCACATGGTGGCTCACAACCATCTGGAATGAGGTCTGGTGCCCTCTTCTGGCCTGCAGACATACACACAGACAGAATATTGTATACATGATAAATAAATAATAATAATAATTAAAAAAAAAAAAAGAACTTGATCAGGGCCGGGCAGTGGTGGCGCACACCTTTAATCCCAGCACTTGGGAGGCAGAGGCAGGCGGATCTCTGTGAGTTCGAGACCAGCCTGGTCTACAAGAGCTAGTTCCAGGACAGGCTCCAAAACCACAGAGAAACCCTGCCTCGAAAAAACAAAAAAAAACAAAAAAAAAAAGAACTTGATCAGGTCACTTTTCCCTGGGGTAGGAACAGAAGTGTCTGGACACCTGGGTAGGTCTGTCCCTATACAGACCTTGTTCACAATTGCTGTCTGGGTATGTTACCACAAGCTTGTGTGAGGTCCTCCATCATGCTGTTTATATGGATGAAGTCTTACTCAGAGTTAAAAAAATATTGCCTAAGGTGACTGGGGTGTGACTCAGTGTCAGAGCGCTGTGGGTCTGTCCACTCCATTCCACCAAATGAAGCTGATGACTTCACCATCCTGCCAAAACCCTGCCAGGACTTTATTTTGTTCTCCATTTCCTCAGCAGCCATGGTGCCCTCCTTCCCACAGGAACCAGCCTCCAAACATAAAGGCCCGGAGGGAGTTATAGCCCTTAAAGAGTAAACACAATTCTGACTATGGCTGTTCTGTTTGCATGTATGTTTGTGTACCATGTATGCCAGCTGCCAATGGAGGCCAAGAGAGGGCATCAGATCACAGGTGGCTGTGAGTTGCCATGTGGTGCTGGGAACGGTAGCTAACACTCTTAATTGCTCAGCCATCTCTCCAGTGCCTTGTTACTGTTACCTTGTTTCGTAGGGCCAGACCTTCTCAGTGCAGGAAGGACCCAAGGGAGTCCAGAGATCCGGTGGGACTCTGGAGTAGGTCAGAGGTCAGGAAGGGGTGAGAGAGCTGCTCTCGCCGATCATTCCCAGGTAAGAGTTAAAACGTTGCCATGGTGGAAACTGATACAAAGAGCCAGTGTTTATTGTGAAGCGTGGGCCAAGGAGAGGAGAAAAACCACAGGGGAAGCAGTGGAATGCAGGTGCTGGTTACAGGAAACTTAGGCCTCCCTAACACCCGGAGAAGGAGAGAGGACAGGGCTGAGGACCTCATTAACCAGAACAGGTCAACATGTCTGCGGCTTGTGCAGCAGGCCCTATTTGCAAAAGGATTCTCAAGCTTTAAAAAAAAAAAGAAAGAAAGAAAGAAAGAAAGAAAGAAAGAAAGAAAGAAAGAAAGAAAGAAAGAAAGAAAGAAAGTAAGTTTGGAGAAGGCCTGGCCTAATGCAGTGATTCTGAATATGTGAACTCTTGGTCAGCTAATCAGACTGCGAAAGATGCTAGTAGACTTGCAACAAGTATGGGTGCTATAATAAGCCCTCCAGCCGGCACTGAAGCACCTTAAGTGAGAAGTACTGGCCTAGTGAAGGGAAACAGCGCAAGTCATGGGTCAAGAGCAAGGCTAGGAAGAGAAATTACAGGTGGAGGCAGGCACTGTCCAACCCTTCTCCCCTGCCCGGGTCTTCTCTCCCCTCCCAGGTGCTATGCTGCTGCTCCTGCTGGGTTTGCTAAGCCCGGCGGCCTGCTGGGCACTGGGCCCGGCCAGCCCTGGCTCCCCAGAGCTGCGGTCAGCCTTCTCTGCAGCTCGCACCACCCCGCTGGAGGGCACGTCGGAAATGGCGGTGACCTTCGACAAGGTGTACGTGAACATCGGGGGCGACTTCGATGCGGCCACCGGGCGGTTCCGCTGCCGCGTGCCCGGCGCCTACTTCTTCTCCTTCACGGCCGGCAAGGCCCCGCACAAGAGCCTGTCGGTGATGCTGGTGCGCAACCGCGACGAGGTGCAGGCGCTGGCTTTCGACGAGCAGCGGCGGCCGGGCACGCGGCGCGCTGCCAGCCAGAGCGCCATGCTGCAGCTCGACTACGGCGACACGGTGTGGCTGCGGCTGCACGGCGCTCCGCAATACGCGCTGGGTGCTCCCGGCGCCACCTTCAGCGGCTACCTGGTGTACGCTGACGCCGACGCGCCTGCGCGCGGAGCTGCGCCCCCGGAGCCGCGCTCCGCCTTCTCGGCGGCGCGCACGCGCAGCCTGGTGGGCTCGGACGCTGGCCCCGGGCCGCACCACCGGCCGCTGGCCTTCGACACCGAGCTGGTCAACATAGGTGGCGACTTCGACGCGGCGGCCGGCGTGTTCCGCTGCCGCCTGCCCGGCGCCTATTTCTTCTCCTTCACGCTGGGCAAGCTGCCGCGCAAGACGCTGTCGGTGAAGCTGATGAAGAACCGCGACGAGGTGCAGGCCATGATTTACGACGACGGCGCCTCGAGGCGCCGCGAGATGCAGAGCCAGAGCGTGATGTTGCCGCTGAGGCGCGGCGACGCCGTCTGGCTGCTCAGCCACGACCATGATGGCTATGGCGCCTACAGCAACCACGGCAAGTACATCACCTTCTCAGGCTTTTTGGTGTACCCCGACCTCGCTGCCGCCGGCCCGCCGGCTCTCAAGCCCCCCGAGCTCTGAGCCTCAGCTTGGGGGAACCCAGGAAGGCCGTGGGGTGTGCATGCCGAGCCGGGACCGCAGCCCGAACGCCTCACCAGCCCGAGCATAACAACCTGCTCAATGCGCCTCTACTCTTCCAATAAAATGGGCCTGCCTCTGTCAGCCCTAGGGCCCTGCCCTGTGTCTTGACTGTGATGCCTTTGCCTCCTCTTCTCCCCGGGAAGGACAGAACAACCCAGACTAGGACAACCCATAAGGCCTAGATGGGGGTCAGGCTTTGTGAGAATGACCAGAGCTTGAAGCATATTCTCCTAAATTCAAGTAAGTCTCCCCTTCATATCTGTGTCAAGTGCATCCCTCCGTCTGACTTCTCACTGACAAATGACATTCTTCTTCAGGCCCAAATTCTGCCTCTCTGTAACAAGGAACATCCCACTACTCTGACCCACTAGGAACACAGGACTCAAGGAAACAGCATGTTCCTTCTTCCAGTAGGGCATGGGACTGAGATAAGGGCTGATACCTGCTTGCCCTGCCTCCTGCCCTCTCAAAACCGGTTGAATGATGTGGTCAAAACATGTGTTAGAGTAAGTTTTCATAGATACAAAAATGAGACGGGCTCTGGGAGGCCAGAACAGAGCTACACAGAATACACATACATACCCTACACTGCCTGAACCAGTCTCTCTGCGAGGGGCTTCTCCCAGCTTTATTCCTTACTCTAAGATGTTACATGTGAGGCTTGAGATGAAACAAAAGAAAACTTTTTTCTTTCCTCTTCACAGAGGAAATGTTCCCCTACCTTTTCCCTTTACTCCTTCTGTAAATTAGAGCCATCGAAGACCAATCTATGCTCCCAGTCCACATGGGGACTTTGCAGTCTCAGAGACCGTAGATTCTTGGTTAGCTTTGAAATGAGTGTAAGACTGGGTGACAAGCATTCCGTATTTCACAGCACTGCCAGGATAGGAGTTAGAGTATCTGACATGAATTTATTTAGGGGTTGCTTTGCTTTTAGCATGTATTAAACACACTTTCAATCCTGACCTCTGGACATACATACATGTAACCATTGTCTGCCAGTCTTGCCCTTTGCATTGTGCTTATGCCTAAACCCAGGCTTTAGCTGGGTCTATGAAGTAAAATAGAATAGGAATGAGCATGGGTAGTCAGCATCCAGGGGCCAAGCTAGGCCAGAGATCAGAATAGGAAGACACAGGAACCTGCTGGAGTCCCTGCCAAGGGTAGGGAAAGGGTAATAAGAAGAGGAAATGCCAAGTGAAAGGGGAAGGGTCAGGATCCCAATGAAGGGGGATGGCTCTGGGGACAGAAACCCTTGCACAGGTCCCAAAGTGTTTTCTGTGCCAGGAGGACAAAGACCTCCCTCTTCAGCCTCACTAGCTCCATGGAGCTGATAGACACATAATGGGCCTATAAGAAGCAGATGCTAAGGAAAAAATAACGACAGCCTGAATTTTGCAGGAAAATGGATGGAGTTAGAAAACATTATTTTGAGTGAGGTAACCCAGACACAGAAAGACAATTATCACATGTATTCACTCATAGGTGGTTTTTAAACATAAAGCAAAGAAAACCAGCCTACAAACCACAATCCCAGAGAACTTAGACGACAATGTGGACACTAAGAGAGACTTATATAGATCTAATCTACATGGGAAGTAGAAAGTATAAAAAGACAAGATCTGAGTAAATTGGGAGCATGAGGACCTTGGTGGGGGGAGGGTTGAAGGGGGAGGGGAGAGGCAGGGAGGGGAGCAGAGAAAAATGTAGAGCTCAATAACAATAAAAAAATGTATTAAAAAAAAAGAAGCAGATGCTAAGAGGAGCCCTTCCTGAAGATGCTGGAGTTGCTGTAACTATGGCTTAGCACCCTCCAAGTCACTGGGCACATGTTGCTGCGGGAGGAGCCTTTGTCGATGGCCTGGATGTGTGGATCCTGGTTTCTAATACTGGATGTACAGTTGTCCCATGATGTCCGGTTCCAGCCCCATCCCCAGAACTGCATGGGGAGCTATTTTAGGGGTGGGCTGACCTTAGGTGTCCGGTGTGGGAGCAAGAGTGGGCAAGGAGTTGGGAAGACCCATGCTGCTTGGACCCCACCACAGGCAGGTCTAACTTTAGTCCCCTTCCAAACCCTGGACCCTGCAACTCCATGATCCAGGCTAAGAAAAATGACCTCAAGCATCACTTCTGGCCCTCTGGCTCCTGCAGGCCACCTTCCATGACAATGCTGTCCATGGACAGTCCTGAGGCAGTAAAGGGGAACTGGATCCCTGCTGTCCATCACTCTGAACACCTGGCCTTACAGAAAAGTTTTGTTGCCCAGGAGGCATCTTTAACAAAAAAGTGTGTGGGTACCATCTCATGTCCCCTCCCCTATTCCAAATGCACATATATGCATGCTGGTGGTCACCCTCTGAGGCTTGAATCTCATCCCGGTGCATTCCATTCTGACTGCCATCTTGGCAAAAATTCAACATGACTACTATGGCTAGCACAACACCCTGGTAGAGTCGCAGAACAACAGTAAGCACTGAAACTGATCTCCATAGAGTTTCTACACCATCAGCCACTATAGCACTCCCCAGGCCCCACAGTTCCTCCTCTGCCATGTGAGGCTCAGAGCCACCCATCCTGATTCTGGACTAGTCACACAGCAGGAACTGTAATGTCCTAGCATGTCCTCTAACTCTGACCTCCCAGAAGCTTTGTGCTCCTTCATCCAACTTTCCACGACAGGACGCTACTTCATTCCTTTGTGTCAGTCTTCAGTGCTGTGTAAGGAAGGGCTGGCTATGGCCTCATTCACCTGGGGGTTAATTTCACCCCTTCAAGATGGGGACTCTTCAGTTTCGGCAGTAGCATCATATTCTTGCTCAAATGGATGGGCTGTTTAGTTAATAAGAGATCCAGCTTGACCCTACCAAGGGACGTATCTCAAGCAGTAATGTTACTATCTGTTCTCACACTGAAAACATCTTGCTAGAGGCCAGCTAGGACACTTAATCCAATCTGACACCCAGTCCAGCCCAGCCTCCAGGGCTCCTCAGCTGCCAAAAGCATCAGCTGCAAGTCCAGTTCTCCAGCTACATAGCAGACAGACACAGAGCCAACAAACCAGCATTCGAGTAGCTGGGGGAGGCAGCATTGTCTTAGGAAGCTGATGGGGGAAGAGTCTTCTGTTTTGTGTTGATTTCATTGGTTAATAGGACAGAAAATTAGGTAGGCGGAGTAGACAGAACAGAATGCTGGGAGAAAGATGCCGAGTCAGGCAGTTGCCAGGATTCTCCCACCCGACACAGACGCAGGTTAAGATCTTCCCTGGTGATTCCACTTCGTGGGCTACACAGATTATTAGAAATGGGTTAGATCAATATGTAAGAGCTAGTCAATAAGAGGCTGAGCCGGGCGATGGTGGCGCATGCCTTTAATCCCAGCACTCGGGAGGCAGAGGCAGGCGGATCTCTGTGAGTTCGAGACCAGCCTGGTCTACAGAGCTAGACAGGACAGGCTCCAAAGCCACAGAGAAACCCTGTCTCGAAAAAACAAAAAAACAAAAAAAAAAAAAATAAGAGGCTGGAACTAATGGGCCAGGCAGTATTTAAAAGAATTAAATTCCATGTAATTATTTCGGGTAAAGCTAGCCGTGCAGAGCTGGGCGGGAAAGCAGATAGATGAACCTGTGGCTCCCAAGTGCCTCTGATAACTCTACTGACAACTTTGTAGTACTAGTCCAGAAACTTGATAGATTCCTTTAGCTTAAGAGTAAATAGCTCTTACTCTTGGCTCATAGAACCCTATGGATGGCATAAAAGTAAACAGCTCTTCCATCTTACACCTGAAAGAATGGCCAAGATCAAAAACACTAATGACAACTTATGCTGGAGAGGATGTGGGGAAAAGGGAACACTTCTGCATTACTGGTGGGAATGCAAGCCTTCAGATGTCAGTGTAGCGATTTCTCAGAAAATTAGGAAACAACCTTCCTCAAGACCCAGTAATACCACTTTTGGGTATATATCTAAAGGATGCGCAATCGTGCCACAAGGACATGTGCTCAACTATGTTCATAGCAGCTTTGTTTGTCATAGCCAGAACCTGGAAACAACCTAAATGCCCCTGGATCAAAGAATGGATAAGGAAAATATGGTACATTTACAGAATGGAGTACTACACAGCAGAAAAAAATGACAGCTTGAATTTTGCAGAAAAATGGATGGAGCTAGTAAACATTTTGAGTGAGGTAACCCAGACACAGAAAGACAATTATCACATGTACTCACTCATAGGTGGTTTTTAAACATAAAGCAAAGAAAGCCAGCCTACAAACCACAATCCCAGAAAACTTAGACAACAATGCGGACACTAATAAGAGAGATTTACATGGATTAATCTGCCTGCATGGGAAATAGAAAGTAGAAAAGACAAGATCTCCAGAGTAAATTGGGAGCATGGGGACCTTGGGGGAGGTTTGAAGGGGGAGGGGAGAGGCAGGGAGGGGAGCAGAGAAAAATGTAGAGCTCAATAAAAACCAATTAAAAAAAGGGAAATAGCTCCTGCACTTGGCTCATAGAACCCTGTGGATGTTTGGATGGATGACAGTACATGGAGGTTCTGGCCCCACCCAGACCCCTGGATCTATCAGCTGCTCCCATACAGTCTGCTGAGATAAGGACTTTCTTCAGTAGTTTCAAGGCCCTCAGTTGTCACTAAAGACCATCACCTATTCTAAACCCTAAGGACTGTGAAAACTGAATTACAGCTCCAGAGGCCTACAGATCACAGTGTCTACTACTATAGCATACAGCTCCATTAAATAGACCAATTTGGAGGGAACACCTCCAACCCCTGCACCCCTCTCCTGAGTCAGTGCCATTTCTACCCATTAAAGATCATGAGGGAGGGCTGGAGAGATGGCTCACTGGTTAAGAGCACTGTCTGCTCTTACAAAGGTCCTGAGTTCAATTCCTGGCAACCACATGGTGGCTCACAACCATCAATGAGGTCTGGTGCCCTCTTCTGGCCTGCAGGCATACACATAGACAGAATATTGTATACATGATAAATAAATATTAAAAAAAAAAAAAAAGATCATGAGGAACTGGGGGAGTAGCTCAGCAGAAAGAGCATTTGCTGCCAAGTTGGATGACCTGAGTATAATTCCCAGAACTCAATGGTGGGAGAATCACTCCTGCCAATCATCCTCTGACCGTCAATGGTGGGAGAACCACTCCTGCCAATCATCCTCTGACCGTCAATGGTGGGAGAACCACTCCTGCCA
>NW_004949096.1:19898039-19900510 GCF_000317375.1 Microtus ochrogaster | reverse complement strand
TCTGACCGTCAATGGTGGGAGAACCACTCCTGCCAATCATCCTCTGACCGTCAATGGTGGGAGAACCACTCCTGCCAATCATCCTCTGACCGTCACATATGCTGCCACCCCCACTAAATAAATGTTTTTAAAACACCCAGAGGCAGTGGCAGTGGTGCACTCTTTTAATCCTGGCATTTAGGAGGCAGAGGCAAGCAGATCTGAGTTCAAAGCCAGCCTGGGCTACAGAGGGAGTTCCAGTAGAGCTACACAGAGAAACCCTTTCTCAAAAAGCCAGCCAATGAATGACCTTAGGAGTTTATTTACACAGACAACCATACATGAGGCATTCTTCTGGGATCCAGCTTTTCAAGCTACTTGGCTTCAGGCTTCTTGTCTCCAGCTTCAAGCTTGAGACTCTCAGGGGGCTGACGATAGGCAGGGAAAGCCTCCCAGGGACTGTTCAGGTCAAACTTGCGGAATTCTTGTGCTAACTCCACTGGTTCAGCTACTACCCGCTTCACTTCATCGTCATAACGTAGCTGTAGGAGCAAAAGTTAGAACTAATGACAAGGAGCCATTTGTATGTCCCTTCCCTCTCCCCTTGACTTCTGTTCAGTACTCGTTACAGCTGTCAGTCACTTCCACGCATATTACCCATGTGGTCACAGTGCAGTAAATGAATGTGTGGGATTTCAAAATGGCCTTACTTTTCACATGCTGCCACTTCACATCTTAAGCTCTGAACTATCTGTTAGCAGACTTACTGCTCTCCCAAACACACACCTTAAAAGGTAATAGCGATGGGTGGTGGTGGCGCACACCTTTAATCCCAGCATCTGGGAGGCAGAGGCAGGCAGATCTCAGTGAGTTCAAGGAACTAACAGAGTTAGTTCCAGGACAGGCCCCAAAGCTACAGAGAAACCTTGTCTCAAGAAAACAAAACAAAACAAAATTCATGCGTGCTAATAAATAACCTGCCTGAAATTATGATCCCTCCTCAGTGGCCATCCTTTCTTTTCATGTGTGTACAATGTACATACATGTTCACTTGAATATGTGCATATTTGGAGATCAGAGGTCAACATCAAGTATCTTTCTTGGTCATTTTCCACATTATTTATTTAATGTGTATGCTTCATGTTTGTATAATGTGTGCTACATGTGCTGATGTTTGTGGCTATAGTACAGGCTGGCTAGCACATGAACTTCCTGGGATTCTCCTGTCTCCACTGCCCACCTCGCTGCAGGAACACTTGGGATTACATATGTGAGTTACTATGCCCTACTTCACTTGGGTTCTGTGGATTAAAACTGAGGTCTTCTTTTAAGTGCATGACCCAGTGAGCCACTTCCTTGGCCTTATACTTACTTTTTAGAGCTCAATGACTAGACTAGGCTGGCTGAATAATAAGCTCCAGGTTACATACATGTTGTTACATTATTTTTGGTTTTTGAGGTCAGGGTTTCTCTATGTAGCCTTGGCTGTCCTGGAACTCATTCTGTAAACCAAGTTGGTCTTCATCTCAGAGATTTGCTTGCTTCTGCCTCTTAGTGCTGGAATTAAAGGCTAGTCTGGAACTCGAGAGATCTGCCTGCCTCAGCCTCCTGATCCTGGGATTAAAGGCATGTACCACCATGCCTGGTTTACATCCATCCTTTTACATGGATGTTAGGGATCCAAATTCAGGTCCTCATGCTTGTGCAGAAAGCACTTTACTGACTACTAAGCTATCTTCCAGTTCCCCACCCATTTAATAGGCTCTTGTCATGCCCAAGCTGGCCTTAATACAATCCTCCTGCCTCAGCTTCCCTAGTATTGAAATTATAAGAATATACTAGTATACCAGACCCTCAGTAGGTTTGTTTGTTTGTTTTTTGAGACAGGGTTTCTTTTTGTTGCCATGGCTGTCCCAACTCCCTCTTGTAGACCAGGCTGGCTGTGAACTCACAAGTGCTGGAATTAAAAACATGGACCACCACCCGACTGTGGTGTGCTTGAGGGCTGAAAATTTCATGTCTACAATTCTTTACTGATAGAGGTTAGGAACAGAATCTATCTTTAAGGTTGCCTTGATCAATAAAACTCTGTTTGCAGCTGTCCTCCAACCCCCCAAGAAAACAACCAATAAATAAATAAAACCTTTGTTGTTTTCCTTTAAAAAATGCAAGCAGGCAGTGGTGGCGCAGCCTTTAATCCTAGCACTCGGTTAGCTTAGGCAGGCAGATCTCTGTGAGTTCAAGGATAGCCTAGTCTACAGAGTTGTTTAGGATAGACAGGCCTGAAGATAGAGACAGGACAGAAAAATCCCTGTCTCAAACAAAAAACAAAACAAAAACAAAAAAACAACAATAAGGGACTGGAGATATTGTCTAGCCATTAAGAGCACTGGCTATCGAGGCCAGCCTGGTCTACAAGAGCTAGTTCCAGGACAGGCACCAAAAACTACAGAGAAACCCTGTCTCGAAAATCAAAAAAAAAAAAAAAAAAA
>NW_004949096.1:19887255-19897939 GCF_000317375.1 Microtus ochrogaster | reverse complement strand
AGAAACCCTGTCTCGAAAATCAAAAAAAAAAAAAAAAAAAAGAAGAGCACTGGCTATTCTTCCAGAAGACCCAGGTTTGATTCGTAGCACTGGCATGGTGAATTATAACCACCTGTAACTCCAGTTTCAGGGGATCTGGCATATCCTCTTCTGGCTTCCACATGCACCAGACACACATATACATACACACAGACAAAACACTCATACTCATAAATATAATTTCTTCTTTCTTTCTTTCTTTCTTTCTTTCTTTTTTCTTTCTTTTTCTTCCTTCCTTTTTTTTTTTAAAGACGGGGCTCTCTGTGTAGCCTTGATTGTCCTGGAACTTACTCTTGAGACCAGGGAGTCCTAGAACTCACAGAGATCCCCCTGCCTCTGCCTCCCAAGTGCTGGGATTAAAGGTGTGCACCACCACTGCCTGGCATAAAAATAAATCTTAAAAAATAAAATACCACTGCGTAGTGGTAGCGTATGTCTTTAATCCCAGTGCTGTAATTTTAAGGTCAGCCCAATCTCCAGGACAGCCAGGGTGGTTACACAGAGAAACGCTGTCTCAAAAAGAAAGGAAAAAATCATTACGATAACAGCTTTAACACTTGCAATATACAAGGCTTTATGTCACTTAATGCCACCATCTATTTAAATTCTTATTTTTCCATTATGCAGATGAGAAAACTGTCTCAGCCGGGCTGTGGTGGTGCACACCTTTAATCCCAGCACTCGGGAGGCAGAGGCAGGCAGATCTCCATCTCCATGAGTTTGAGGCCAGCCTGGTCTACAAGAGCTAGTTCCAGGACAGGCTCCAAAGCTACAGAGAAACCCTGTCTCGAAAAGAACCAAAAAAAAAGAAAGACAGAAAAGGAAAAGACGACAGTCTCATGGCAAAATCAAATAACTTGCCTCACATTACAAAAATAAAACTAGGATTGCAGTACAGGCTCTTAAACCATCATAATCTACAGATCATATCATATTCCCACCATGCTCCATGACTGCTACCCCAGTTTTAAGGTTTCTACCTCAACATAGCCAGAGAGGGGAAAGTCCTTCCGGAAAGGATGTCCCTCGAAGCCATAGTCTGTCAGGATTCTTCTTAGATCAGGGTGGTTAACAAAGAAAACTCCAAACATGTCCCAGACCTAGGAAAGAACAGCTCTCGGCAATCTGTCCATCAGGGCCAAGCGCCAAGGAGCTGCGCCACACCCCATGATTACAAACAATTGCTGTGCTTCTGGCCCAGAGGCAGGGCCCACTACAACCAATAACTCACCTCCCTCTCATACCAGTTGGCTGCCTTGTGCACAGAGACTATGGACTCAATGGGTGTCAGCTCATCTGCATAGGTCTTCACACGGATCCGAGAGTTGAAGCGCAGAGACAGCAGGTTGTACACAACCTAGAGAGAGAAAAAACTAGAGGAACGAGGTAGCTATAGGATGAAGTCTGGGTGAGAGTATCAGTCTTTATTGTTTGTTTAGTTTCGGTTTTTCAAAATAGGTTTCTCTGTGTAGCCCTGGCTGTCCTAGAACTCACTTTGTAATCTAGCCTGGCCTAGAACTCAGAGAGATCCACCTGCCTCTGCCTCCCGAGTGCTAGGATTAAAGGTATGCCTCTCCTATTTTAATACTGTATGATCTTATAACTTTAATAGCTAACAGAAAAAAGTCCAAAGCCAGTCACAAAAGATCCTCTTGAACCATATAACCAAATCCCCAGTGTGGATATAGCTCAATGGTAGAGTGCTTGACTAGCAAGTATAAGCCTGTAGGTTCAATGCCCCCACCACGTGTGTATAACATTAAATATATACATTTTTTGAGTCCTGGAACCTGTATTACTAGACTGGCTTCAAACTCACAGGGATCTGCCTGCCTCTGCCTCCCAAGAGCTGTGTGAATGTGCCACTATATCCAGCATAAACTTAATTTTTAAAAAATCAAGCAGAGCTGGGTGTGGGTGGTGCACTCAGAAGGCAGAGGCAGAGGCAGACAGATCTCTGTGAGTTCAACGCCAACCTGGTCTCGGCCTACGGAGAGAGTTCAAGGATTACAGGACTGGTTCCATAGCTACAAAAAAGGAAGGAAGGAAGGAAGGAAGGAAGGAAGGAAGGAAGGAAGGAAGGAAGGAAGGAAGGAAGGAAAACAAATCAAGCAGAGCCAAGCATTGTGACTATTTAGTGAGCAGATATATAAAGATCATCTAAGCTGAAAAGTTCCAAGGCCAACATAGTTAGACCCCGTCTCAAAACAACAGAAAAAAAGTTAAAATAAAAGAAGGAAGGAAGGGGCTGGCGAGATGGCTCAGCGGTTAAGAGCATTGCCTGCTCTTCCGAAGGTCCTGAGTTCAATTCCCAGCAACCACATGGTGGCTCACAACCATCTGTAATGAGATCTGGTGCCCTCTTCTGGCCTGCAGGCATATATGCAGAAAGAATATTGTATACTTAATAAATAAATAAATAAATTTTTTAAAAAAAAAAGGGAAGGAAGGAAGCCAACAAAAACAGACAAAAATTCTGCTATGATCTGTGTGACTCAGCCAGACACTGAAACTACAGAGGCTCTGGTGACCAAAGAAGCTGTCACTCAGGAAATCATCTATGTCCTTTCTTACCTTTAGCTCCCAAACCTCTCCTTCTGTTTTTCAGTTAGCATCTCGTCTCATATTGCCCTACTAGTTTTCCTTGAACTCCCTGCGCAGCAGTAGATGGCCTTGAACTTGTGACCCTCCCACCCTCACTTCCCCAAGTGCTAGGACTCAAGGTCTACCAGTACACATATTTTTTAAGCAGTGCTGGGGAGCAAACTGAGCCATGTGTATGCTTGGAAAGTACTCTGCCAACTGAGCTATATCTATCCTGGCCCCAAACCTCACATTTAACTGACCTCAAAACGGTTCTGCCGAGTTGGGACATCTACTGCTGTCATGTCAGCCAAAGATTTGAATTGTGCATTGGTGTGGTCCTTGAGGAAGGTCAGCACTGGGATGACCCCATCAGGATGGATGCAGACTTCTAACTCATCAAAGCAGGTTACCTGTAGACATGGAAAGGTGCTGTAGACAGCAGAAATGTCGCTAGCTTCTGCAGGAGTCAATGTTTGAAGGCAGTGGTTTTCAACTTTTTGTTTTGTTTTGTTTTGTTTTGTTTTGGGGGGGGTTCTTTGAGATAGGATTTTGTTGTGTATCCTTGGCTGTCCTGGAAGATTTTCAGCCTTCTTAATGCTGAGAGACCCGCCTCATGTTGTGGTGACCCCCAACCATAAATTTATTTTCATTGCTACTTCATCACTGTAATATTTGCTACTGTTATGAATCATAATGTAAATATCTGTGTTTTCTGAGGGGGGAGGGTCACAACCCCCAGGTTGAGAACCACTAGTTTAAAGTGAAGAAATAAACAGTGGGGTGGATTCTTAACCCAGACCCAAGGACAATGAGTATTACCTGAACTTGTTGGACATACTTGGGTAGGATTTCAGCCACATACTCTCCAAATGCTGAGAGCTGCTTGTGGGTCACATCAGTCCGTGGTCTGACAGTGGCTGGAAAGAAAAAGTATAAAAGGAAAAGGTAACAACTGGTCCTGCCTCAAGTCTCTTGGACTTAAAAAAAGTATTTACTTTTGTTTTGGTGTTTTGCCTGCATATATATCTATGCAAACGAGTGCCTGTTGCTCAAAGAGGACAGAAGAATGTCAGAACCCCTGAGACTAGAGTTATAAATGGTTGTGAACTGACATGTTGGTGCTGGGAATTTGGGTCCTCTGGATGAGCAACCAGTGCCCTTAAATACTGCTGAGCCATGCCCTCCTGAAAAGAATCTTAAAGGCACAGGTGCAAAGTACCTTCCAGGAATTAGGAAGTGATCAAAATTTAGGGGAGCCCAGTGGTGGCAGCACCCGCCTTTAATCCCAACACTCAGGAGGCAGAGGCAGGCGTATCTCTGTGAGTTTGAGGCTGGCCTGGTCCACAAGAGCTAGTTCCAGGACAGGCTCCAAAGCTACAGAGAAACCCTGTCTCAAAAAAACAAAAACCACTTAGGGGGAAACAGCACTTCTCTTTCACAGTACACAGAGATTCTTGTTATGTAGTTGGGGTCTTTCTTTCTACACTGTTTCACAGCTGTTCCTCAGATTTCTTGTACTTGACAAGAAGCAACAATGTCAGCCTGTCTATCAGACTCAGAACTCTTTAAGGATGGGATTCAGACTTCTGTTTCTCTTTCTCTCATTGGCACCTGCTTATACCAAGTTCTTAATCAAAAAATTTCAGGGCTGAAGAACCCAGGAAAGATTTTCACATTGCCCACACACTGCTCCCAGTTCCTTTGTGTATCTACAAGAAAATCAATGTCCAGAAATCGTGATTCTATTGACTGAACATAAAATTCACATGATTTTAATTCACTAAATTACTTGAGCACACACACACATCACAGACAAAGAATTAATGATTAAGTATCTTTCCAAAGACTTGTTTTGTCGTTCACTAGATCTGTGACTGAAAATTTTTAATTATCTGGACTGATCTATAGTATGGACAGTAAAATGCTATGCATCTCACAAGGCTGTTATGAAGTCCAAAGGAAATGATTCACTATAAGGCGCAAAGCCTTAAGGTGCCCAGTAAGTACAAGATTGATGTGAGCTACTATTATTTATGGACTTCGGGTCGGGTCTCAAAAATTTTGTTACCTGCCCTCAAAGAGCTGACAATTTAATCGGAGAAAAAGAGTCATGAAAACGGGCAAAGGACAATCAAAATGAGAAGGAAACAAATATCTAGGGCCCAGGAAGTGCTCAATTCTAACAGCAAGGTGGAGACCATAGCAATCTCCAAGGACAAGCAGAGATTTCCCAGGAGGGAAGGCATTCCAGAGTAAGGAGAATATTTGACAGAACAATGAAAACCCCTGCTAACGTTGGTGAGACAAGCGCTGTCCGCACATACTCACGGCGCGTATCAGACGCCGTGCTCTCCTTCCTCACCCGCTGCAACAGCACTGAGGGTCGCCCAGTCCCTGCACAGAGACATAAAAGGCACAAAGGCAGGTGAGACCCGAGAGGTCTCCGTGTTAGGCGCGCCTCTGCCGCTGTCTCAGCTGTCCCCCTTGCTCACCCCTGGCTACGGAAGCGACCCCTCCGAGCCCACGCCACCAGACCCTGGCTGCGGCAGCCGCCATATTCCTACGATGGAGACAAAATAAGCAGAAGAACACACAGGCCACGGATCACCAAGGGCACGGACCGGAAGTGGAAATGTGCACTGAATATTCTTCCGGGCAGACGCGGGGCGGGAAGCAGAGGTTCCGGATCTGGGCACTGGCATGAAAGGAGGTAACGCAGGTAAGAAAGACCCGCAGGTGGGGAAACCGTGAGGTGTACGTGGCTCTAGCTCGGTACAGCGGAGGCCGAAGAGAAGCAGCAGCAAAGAATCGGACGGGTGAGAGAAAGGTAAAGGGTGGGCATTCTGGGTTCTAAGTTTCATGCCGCTCCCCCGCTCTCGAGCTTTTGATAAGGGGGGGGGGGGACGGGGAAGACGACGGTTTCCTTGGAGACCGTTTCCTAGGCGACTCTAGGTGGCGCGGTCGATTGCACAGGGTTATGGACTTACTTGTGCCCCCGGCCGGGGACGGCTGGGCTCTCTGGAGCTTATTTAGAAACTCACTGGGGCGAGTGGGTAAGTACGGAACTGGCATCTCAGAAAAGAATAAAGATGGAAATAATGATGTCCAGGCCCAGGCCTCATATCGGAGGGTCTGCAGTCTTATGTCCACGCAAGGAGAGAGTCTAACCACCGGAACTCTGGATGTCTTGCTTTATTTAGTTGTTGTTCTTCTTCTTCGTCGTCTTTTGCTTAATCATGCTTCCTCTGAGTCTCACTAGTTTATATATCCAAACTATTTGGTTAGTAAATCTTTTAAAATAGGCTTCCTCCTCTTCTCTTTCACCAATTGACCAAAGTCCCAAGTCTTTTGTTACATCATTATCAGGAATATCTGATTTTCCATCAAGGAAAAACAGTAGAGATAGAACTTTAATCGTTTTCATTGGAGGAGCAGCCCCACTGCAGGAAAATTTGGGTGAAGGAATGTCATAGATCATGTTGGCAGTACCAGGAATAAGGCCAGGCTAGACCCACCTTGCTCCTGTTTCCCCCTTCTCCTGTCTTGAGTTGAATAGTTGAGTTCATGGACAATGTCTGTGGATTACTTGGATACTTAGGGCAGTATTGCTTTGCAGATAGTTGGCTGCCATGGAGTCGCCAGAGGAGCCGGGAGCATCCATGGATGAAAACTACTTTGTGAACTATACTTTCAAAGACCGATCTCACTCAGGCCGAGTGGCTCAGGGAATTATGAAACTGTGTTTAGAGGAGGAGCTCTTTGCTGATGTCACCATTTCAGTGGAAGGCCGAGAGTTTCAGCTCCACCGGCTGGTCCTGTCAGCTCAGAGCTGCTTCTTCCGATCCATGTTCACTTCTAATCTGAAGGAGGCTCACAACCGGGTGATTGTGCTACAAGATGTCAGTGAGTCTGTTTTCCAGCTCCTGGTTGATTATATATACCATGGGACCGTGAAACTTCGAGCTGATGAGCTGCAGGAAATTTATGAGGTGTCAGACATGTATCAGCTGACATCTCTGTTTGAGGAATGTTCTCGGTTTTTGGCACGCACAGTACAAGTGGGAAACTGCCTTCAGGTGATGTGGCTTGCAGACAGGCACAGTGATCCTGAGCTCTACACTGCTGCCAAGCACTGTGCCAAGACCCACCTGGCCCAGCTACAGAGCACAGAGGAGTTTCTCCACTTGCCTCACCATTTGCTCACTGATATCATCTCAGGTAAGTTCATGGAGAAGCTTATCATACCCAGCTATGCAAGAGTGATTTTTTTTTTTTTTTTTGGTTTTTCGAGACAGGGTTTCTCTGTGGCTTTGGAGCCTGTCCTGGATCTAGCTCTGTAGACCAGGCTGGTCTCGAACTCACAGAGATCCGCCTGCCTCTGCCTCCTGAGTGCTGGGATTAAAGGCATGCGCCACCATCGCCCGGCCAAGAGTGATTTTTCAGTGGGTAGTCTGGCTCAGAACTCCTAAGTTTATGTGACTGACTCATAGAGCACTTCCCTGGTGAACTTGAGTCCCTAGGTTTGATCACAGCACTGCAGAATGTTAGTGGTGGGGCAATTTCAAGTTAATTTCATATATATGTAATTGGATACATCCATAAAAAAATACATATAATAATGGTGGTCTAATAAGGTGGCTCAAGTCTTTTTTTTTTTAATATTTTTGAGACAGGGTCTATTTGCACAGCCATAGCTGTCCTTTAACTCACTCTGTAGACCAGGCTGGCCTCGAACTCACAGAGATCTGCCTGCCTCCACTTCCCAAGGGCTAAGATTTGTTGTGGGACTTCATTCAGCCAATAGCCTTTTTTTTTTTTATTTTTTTTTATTTTTTAGGTTTTTCGAAACAGGGTTTCTCTGTGGTTTTGGAGCCTGTCCTGGAACTAGCTCTTGTAGACCAGGCTGGCCTCGAACTCACAGAGACCCACCTGCCTCTGCCTCCCGAGTACTGGGATTAAAGGCGTGCGCCACCACCACCCGGCAGCCAATAGCCTTTTAGATACCAGTCCTTAGTACGTGGTCTGAGGTACTATGAGCACAGACAGGAAGCATGCTCAGTCTTCTTTTTCCTTTCATTGGTTGGTGGCTGGAATTGGGTTCAGGATCAGGAACCTTTCCCTGGGTATGGTGCAACTCCCTAGCGGGGTGTGGGGCCACCAGATCCCTTGGGTTCTATGTTTGCTGTGCTCACTCCCACTCCAGGGCTCAACAAAACAAATGCGGGGATGGGGGGCTGGAAAAATGCCTATTGTGTCAGGGAATGTGAGTCCACCCAGTGGATTAACTGGTCCACACAAACACACACACACCCTCGTCACTGTTCAGTGGGCAGGGGGCATGAGAGCAGCCGAGTCACCTGTGGTTGTTCCCCAGTCACCCCTGGGCGACTGCTGGAGGCAGGCAAGAAGGCTGACTGGACCGCCAGTAAGGCTTGGGGTTTACCGCTCTACCGTAGGGACCATGATCTGGAATTGACGTTCACCATCCACAGAATCCAATCACCCCTCAGAGCTGTGATAGGCCCCAACCAGGTTATTAATCCCCCTGCACCTGCATCCAAGCCAAGCACCCCACGCCCGACCACTGCACAGCCCCTGGAGACCCAGCTCAGCTCATCTCCCTTGCAGTGACCCTGGACCCCCAGGCTAACTCTAGACAGAAGACCCACTCCTGACACTTCTTGACCTCTCATACCTAGTCCTGAATACCACCAAACCTGATCTGACTGTCACTTGCTGGCTTTGCTATGATACTGCTCCCCTCCCCCCTTTTATGAGGTGATTGCCCTCATTGGGACCTATGTTGGGGAATATTATTTTCAGGTGTATGATTTTTGTTACGCTGCATTTGTTTAATTCTGTGAAGCTGTGTTACTGTGCATGTCTAAAACACCTGATGGTCTTAATGAAGAGCTGAACAGACAGTAGCAAAGCAGAAGCAAGGACAGGCAGGGCTGGCAGGCGAGAGTATCAATACAAGGAGAACCTAGGAGAAGGAGGAGCAAGAAAACAAGGAGAGGAAGACATCAGGGACCAGCCAACCAACTATTCAGCAAGCCATGGAGAAAGAAGTAAAGAAAGTATACAGAAATAGATAAAAGCCCTGAGGCAAAAGGTAGGTTAAGAAACGCTGGCAAGAAAGAAGCCAAGCTAAGGCCAGGTATTCATAAGCCTGTGTGTGTGCTTTAAGTGGGAGCTGCGTGGAGGCATGCATGACTACCGGCTGTGGTTCCTCTTGAGAGCCCGTTAGGATTGTTATTGGTGAGGCTGGATGGATAGCTCAGCAGTTAAGAGTGCTTGTTGCCTTTGCACTTCTTACTCTTAGAGGACCAGGATTCAATTCTCAGAATCCACATGGTGGCTTACAACTATCAGTAACTCCAGTTCCAGGGCATCTGATGCCATCTTCTGATGGTCATGAACACAAACCTCATGTGGTGCATAGACATGTGCAGGCAAAGCATTCATCCATGTAAAAATAAAAAATTTATTTTTGTTTTTCAAGACCCTGTCTAGAAAAATAAAAAACAAAAACACATACCAAAAAAAAACCCACAAAAACATGAGCTGGACAGATGGCTCAGCAGTTAAGAGCACTGGCTGCTCTTCTGGAGAATCCAAGTTCAATTTCCAGCACCCACGTGGCAGCTCACAACTGTCTGTAACTCCAGTTCCAGGGCTTCTGATACCGTAACACATACAGACAAAACACCAATGCACATAAAATTATAAAAATAAAATGAAACCCAGTAATATTATCATTGACCTGCTTTTCCTTTGGCTTTCACAGATGGGGTTCCGTGCTCCCAGAACCCAACAGAGGCAATAGAAGCCTGGATCAATTTCAATAAAGAAGAAAGAGAGGCTTTTGCGGAGTCACTCAGGAGCAGCTTGAAGGTGAGGCGCATTTCTTAAGGATTGAGGGTGCCATAATTTCTGTACACTCCAGCCCTCGGTGGCCTTTTTTTGTCTTTCTTCTTTTTGGCAGGAGAGAATATGTATCTCTTGGTGTATGTGTGGGGTTCAGAGGACAATTTAAAGAAGTCAGTTCTCACCTGGCGATGGTGGCACACGCCTTTATAATCCCAGCACTTGGGAGGCAGAGGCAGGTGGATCTCTGTGAGTTCGAGACCAGCCTGGTCTACAGAGCTAGTTCCAGGACAGGCTCCAAAGCCACAGAGAAACCCTGTCTCGAAAAAAAAAAAAAAAAAGAAGTCAGTTCTCTCCTTCTATTACATAGGCCACAAGGATCAAACTCAGATCCTCACGCTTGTACAGCAAGTACCCTTACCCACCTAAACCATCTTCCAAGCCACTGATCTAGCCTCTTTTGATAGCTACTGATTAGTCACCATCTTGAAGTAAACAGGTTGGATGTATTTTCTGACCGCAGAAGATAACAGTCTATGAGCTTTGAAACTCACAGAGCCTTTACTGTCTTCTCTAATGCTATCTTCTTTTTGTTTTTAGAGACAAGGTTTCTTGGTGTTAACATTCCTATCTGTTCTGGAACTCGTTTTGTAGACCAGACTGACCTCGAACTTCTGCTTCCTGAGTGCTAGGATTAAAGCCATGTGCCACCACTGCCTGGTTTGATTCTATCTTCAAGATCTGTTTTCTTCATTGAGTTAACAGTTCTAGCTAGATGCACTGGCTCAGCACGTGGGAGGTGGACATGAAGGCAGGAGGATCAGCTTCAGCTACATAATTGGTAGCCTGTATAAGATCCTGTCTGTTTGCACAGCAGTAGGACAAACCCTTAATCCCAGCACTTGGGAGGCAGAGTCATGCAGATCTCTGAGTAAGGCCAGCATGGTCTACAGAGCTAGTTCCAGGACAGCCAAAGCTAAGGAAAGAAACTCTGTCTTGGGGAAAAAAAAAAGAAAAAAGTATAGCATTAATAATAATAATAATAAAAAGCAGGGATATAATTCAATTTCTAGGATGCTTGCCTTATATTATAAAGTCCTGGGTTTAATTCCCAACACTGAAAAACAAAAAAGGAGTAAGAGTGGATGTGGTTCCTACCTGTGATCCCCTGGAAGAGTGGATGTGGTTC
>NW_004949096.1:19884136-19887005 GCF_000317375.1 Microtus ochrogaster | reverse complement strand
TACCTGTGATCCCCTGGAAGGCTAACGCAGGAGGGTCTAAGAATGAGCACTTTGGGCTACATACCAAGATCTTATTTGAATAAACATGTAAATAAACTGAATTGCAGGGATAACCAAAACAGATTCTCTGCCCCTGCATAAAATGCTTAGAAGAAAGTAATTAGAAAAAGTCGGGATGATTACTGCTAACTGGAGAGGAGGCTGGAGCACGATGTGAGTGTGAGGCAGTACCTGTCTGAGCTGATGTCGGGATTTCAATTCTGCCAACAGGAAATTGGGGAGAATGTGCACATTTACCTTATCGGGAAAGAGTCATCTCGTACCCATTCGTTGGCTGTGTCCTTGCACTGTGCAGAAGATGACTCCATCAGTGTAAGTGGCCAAAACAGCTTGTGCCACCAAATCACTGCAGCCTGCAAGCATGGTGGAGACTTGTATGTAGTGGGAGGGTCCATCCCACGGCGCATGTGGAAATGCAACAATGCCACCATTGACTGGGAGTGGTGTGCTCCTTTGCCCCGGGACCGCCTCCAGCATACCCTGGTGTCCGTGCCTGGGAAAGATGCCATATATTCACTGGGTGGCAAGACACTTCAGGATACCCTCTCCAACGCAGTCATCTACTATCGGGTAGGTGATAATGTGTGGACAGAAACAACCCAGTTAGAGGTGGCTGTATCTGGGGCTGCTGGTGCCAACCTCAATGGAATCATCTACTTACTAGGGGGCGAGGAGAATGATCTAGACTTCTTTACCAAACCTTCCCGACTTATCCAGTGCTTTGACACAGAGACTGACAAGTGCCACGTGAAGCCCTATGTACTGCCCTTTGCAGGCCGCATGCATGCAGCTGTACATAAAGATCTGGTGTTCATTGTAGCAGAGGGGGACTCTCTGGTGTGCTATAATCCCCTTCTAGACAGTTTCACCAGGCTCTGTCTTCCTGAGGCCTGGAGCTCTGCCCCATCCCTCTGGAAGATTGCTAGCTGTAACGGAAGCATCTACGTCTTCAGGGATCGATATAAGAAGGGAGATGCCAACACCTATAAGCTGGACCCTGCTACTTCAGCTGTAACTGTCACAAGAGGCATTAAGGTGCTGCTTACCAATTTGCAGTTTGTGTTGGCCTGAGAGAGTAATGGGAGGAACAGCTGACTCCTTTGCCCTCCCCTCTTCTGCACATCTCCAGTCAAATCTGAAATCCCCCAGTTCAGAGTAATGTGTTAGTGTGGGTATAGATGAGGAAGGCAGCGCCTCAGCCCATCCCCAGGCTCATGTAAGGCTCTGTTTAGGGCTTTTCACACTACAGCTGTTCAGATGGTTGCTTCAACTCTGCCATGATCCCCTGTGATCCCGTGCCTCACTTCAGACTGCTTACAGCCAGCCTTTTTTCAGACTTAGGCACAACCTCCCCTTACCAGATCAGTGTTAATAGAAGCACCTTGGTTCCCATGCAGGAAGAAAGAGGCCCGTTCCTGTTTGTCTACAGCCATCAAAGTGACTAGCTGTCACTTTCCACAAAGAATTAAGTATTGAGAGTTTTCTTTCAGGACTTGGAGAGGACAGCGGATTAAGCTAAAAATGTACTTCACCAGCAAGAAGCAACACTAGAATTCAGGACACTGCTTCTAATGTTTTCTCATCTGTCAGGAAGGAAACTTCGGTTTGATTTTGACTTATACAAACAGATAAGCCAGAAAGTAGAAACAGTTATTTCTGATTAATAGCAGAAACTGTTTTCCAGACTCAAATATAAGCTATCTCTGGTCTTTTAAAAACTCTAAGCTAACTCAAGAATTAGGAACTGTTCATACAAATAAAAGTTTTTGAAGTGCTATGTGTATCTGTGTTCACTCCTGCAGGGAACTGATGCTGCACTCGGACATTCCTGAGTCAGTGGTCTTGCCTGCACCCCATACATCATTTAGAGGGGAGACCCACAGGGTCAGGGAAATTAGGATTATTTTTACTTTTACAAGTGCTAGGACATGCTGGGCAAGCATTTTTCAAAGTTATACAACTGAAATTGGGATCCCGACAGTAACAAAGAACAAATCTGAGTATTTATTCTTTCCTTTTCTAGCATACGTCTTTGTTATGGTGTCATTACACAAATTATCAGATACACAATAGATTTCTGTTAAAATTACTATTTCCTTGACCCTGTTGAAGAAAATAAGATTTAGCCAGACAATCTTGTTCTCTGTAGCCATGCAACAGTGTTATTTCAGGAAGGAAGGCAAAGGAGGCACATTATCTATTACTCAGCATAGTGGGCTGTTGTCCTTTACACCTTTGACCTGGGAAGAGCCAAGTTCTTAGTGATCCACAGCCTTCATATTCTTGATACACCAGCATGAGCGATGCCGTCAGTTATTCTTGGCTGCCCTTGCGGCAATCTCCTTGTGAAACTCTTTGAGAATTTGCAGCTGGTTAGGTCTGATGGAGATGTGTGACCGGATTTTGGCGATAGCTTCTATAGCTTCCTCTGGGCTCCAGTTGTGCACCTGAAGTACAAGATGAGAAAACGAGAAAGAAAGGGGCAGGTATAACAGTGTTGGCCTATGAGCAGGTGCTGAAGGACTCTCAGAATTAATTTTTAAGAAGACTTGGGCTAGCAAGGTAGCTCACTGGGTAAAAATACTTGCTGCCAAGCCTGACAACCATAACCAGAGTTTGGTTCCAGGAATTACCATGGTAAAATGAGAACTAACTCCTGCAAGTTGTCCTCTGACCTCCATGTGACTGCTATGGAATAGCACGACCACACACACTTGCATATAGAAATAAAATTAATATGTAATGTTTTTCCAGCTGGGCGGTGGTAGCACATACCTTTAATCTCACTACTTGAGAGGTAGAGGCAGGT
>NW_004949096.1:19882366-19883969 GCF_000317375.1 Microtus ochrogaster | reverse complement strand
CATATTAAATGGCTTTGAAAACTATGCTCCAGCTAGGCTGAGAAGTGTAGGCCTAGAAGCCCAGTTACCCAGGAGGTTAAGGCAGGAGGACCACTTCCAAGCTTGTCTAAGAGTTCTAAGCTACCGCAGATGACTTAATGAAACCATGTTTTAGTAAAAGAGAACCAGGGATATAGCTTAATGATAGAGCATTTGGTTAACATGCTTAAATCTCTTGGGTTTAATATCTAGGACTTAAAAAAAAAAAGAAAAGAAAAAAGTTCCTTTGCTGGGTATGGAATGCTGGAGGATCCCATGAGCACAGGAGCGCCAGAGTGTGAGGTCAGAGACGAGAGGACATGCTCCATGAGAGCACTTCTACTTCAGTCAGCCAATCCTACAACCCTAGTGAAAAAAAGGTGAACCCATGAAGCTGAGACCCCAGATTTCTTAGGTCTGCTGTGTCCTTATTGACCTGCAATCTAAATAAGAATGCCTAGAAGTAGGCTGGGGATGGAGCTTGGTGGCGAGATGGTCACCAGGCCCGAACTTGATCACTGGACTCAAGCCTCAATGGAATGTGACTGGGAGGGGAGACAGGAGGAAGTCCGAAGACATCCTCACTGTCATAACTGACTGAGGTAGCCTAGACTACATGAGACTGACACAAAGACACACAAATATGAATTTCTAAAACCACATGGCAGATGTTTTTCTGAAATTCACCATAACTAAAAAAATGAGTACTTCTTCAATTTAGGAGGGTTACCTTTTTATTGTAAGGTTACACACTGATTTAGAACTCAACAGGATTAAAACAGTTCTAGCCTGGTGGGTCAGTTCTCCTCTGGACCCAAATAACCTCCTGAGATCACCGTTCGTTTTTGAGACAGTCTCATGTGCCGGGTTGACCTGGGACTCGTGCCACAGAGACTGGTGTGGCCTTCGACTTGCAAGATCCTCTGCCACCCAGCTGCCAGCACAATCTTTAAAATTCATTTTTTTTTAGGCCTGCTGTAGGCAAGCACTTCGACATACCTTCTCATTTCTCAGTTTCCTGTCACATTTAAGCAAAGGAAACAGCATCAGAGAGGAAAATCCACGTTTATCTATCCCAATTAGTAAGGGTAGAGCCAGAAGCAAGCAGAAAGCTTGGGTGTTCGGCCTGATGCCACGCTACCTTCTGTCAGCCTGGAACAGGTAACAGTTCTCTGCGGTAAGACCTGCCAGTAAAGCATGCTATACTGAACCACGCAAGGGACCCTTCTCCTACCTGAATGAGGTACGCTGCCACCATTGTGGCACTTCTGGACCGCCCAGCCTTACAATGCACGTAGACACACTGGCCCAGTGACTGGTACTTGAGAACGAACTGGACTCCTCTGTGGAGATTGGCCAGCGTGGGGACCCCAGTCATGTCGACTGTGCTGAGCCGTAGCTGCTCAACTCCTGCTTGCTTCCATTCCTAAAACCAGCTCCACCAGCACAGAAAGGGAAATCAAAGAGGTGTGAGGTGAAAGGTTTGGAGAGGGGTCCCCGAGCAACAAAACAGCAAGCAAGTTCCAGTGTTTACTACAGCGTGACTCTTTCCTAAAACAGAAATGCCTTAGCCGGGCGATGGTGG
>NW_004949096.1:19869511-19882256 GCF_000317375.1 Microtus ochrogaster | reverse complement strand
AAAAAAAAAAAGAAAAAAGAAAGAAATGCCTTGAAAAGAGCCTACTTTTGGCTGGCAGTAGTGGCACACACCTTTAGTCTCAGCACTCAGGAGGAAGAGGCAGGTGATCTCTGAATTTGAGGCCAGCTTAGACTACAGAGTGAGTTGCTGAACAGTCAGAGCTGTATAGAGAAACCCTGTCTCGAAAAAAAAAAAAAATTCAGCTGCAGAAATTATGGGGCAGAGGATGTAGTTCAGTGGTGTCGTACCAGGCAAATGGAACCCCGAGATTCCCAACACCACTTCAAATAATGTTATTAAGCTGTGTTTTAGCCTCATTTGGGCCTTATACAGTGACCCCATTGTAGGCAAGGATACTGTATTTTGCCATAAGTGCATAAACCTTTATATCATTTTTGAGGGGTACACAGTAAAAAAAAAAATAGGGTTATCTTATAATTAAAACCACATTTTAGACAGGAATGGTGACTTATGCCTAAAGTCCCACCTCTAGGATGACTAGAGCAGGAGGAGATGCTGAGGTGGAGGTCAGGCTCGCTCTCCCTTCACCCCATAAAAACAAACAAAAGACACCTACCTGCCTTTGTGTAATATTATTAAGTAACTAGAGAAATGAAACAAAGCCTTTGCCACACTAGATAACTGTAGTTTTGGTTTAAGACTTCAAATACACTCTAGCTACTTACTAAATTCTTTGTTTTGGTGGTTGGATTTCAATTCTCGCTAAGTAGTCAAAGATGCCAGTGAGCTGGTGCTCCTGCCTCCACCTGCCGAGCGCTGACACGACAGGTGTGCATCTCCATGCCTGGCTTCTCGCTACTTTTAGTCCCTGCGACTGGAATTAATTCCAGCAATCAGAGTAACAAAACCTGAAAGTACATTTCTGCTTGTACATCAATCAAACCAGAACCACTTTCAGACCCCTACTCTCAGAGACCTGAGTCACAGTATCTGGGGCTGGAGATGGGAAATTGTTATTTAGCAGAGCTGCCAGGGGACTCTTAGACATGTTAAAATGCCACCGCTGCCCTGGACATTTCTATCTCTAGGCTAGTGGGAGGGAAAAGCTCTTACAAGCGACAGTGCCTCACACTGAGAGACCACGCATTGTCTATGTAACTTCAGGGACCCCTGCTTTATACACCTGACCACATTAGTGAAAATTCCTATAGCTAATGATCCCTTGAAATCTTGTGAGGGTACTTGGGGAAATTCAAGGAACAGTGACATGCTTTTTTGTGTCCCCCCCACCTTTTTTTTCTTTTCCAGAGAAGGTCTCATCTAGTCTAGGTTAGTCTCAAACTCATATGTGGCCCAGATGATCCTCTTGCTTCTTCCTCCTGTGATAGGATTATAGGATTGCCCCTGGGCACCACTATACCTGGTCTGTATTCTAAACTGGGCAGACATTTAACAGCTGAAATCTATCCCCAGCCTGCCCTGCAGTTTTCCAATGATAACTTATTGACATAGTATATAAAATAAAGAGTGCTCCTTTTAAAAAAAAAAAAAGTTTCTTTGTTTTGTTTTTGAGACAGGGTTTCTCTGTAGCTTCAGAGCCCGTTCTGGAACTAGCTCTTATAGCCCAGGCTGGTCTCGAACTCACAAAGATCCGCCTGCCTCTGCCTCCCGAGTGCTGGGAAGTGCTGGGATTAAAGGCATGTGTCACCACTGCCCGGCTTAAAGATTTTTTGTTTGTTTTGGTTTTGGACACAGGGTTTCTCTGCATAGCCCTGGCTGTCCTGTAATTCACTTCATAGAACAGGCTGGCCTCGAACTCAGGAATCCATCTGCCTCTGTCCCCCCATTTAATCTGGGATTAAATGTGTGCCACTGTGCCTGGGGTGTGCTTTTCTTATTTGTGTGATTTTTTTCGGCATAGGCTCATGTAGCCCACGTTGAACTCGAGTTCTTGATCCTCCCACCCGTACAGAGTGCTAATATCACAGGTATGAATCACATCACTTTTTTTTTTTTTTTTTCTGTTTTTTAGAGACAGTGTTTCTCTGTGTTGCCCTGGATGCCCTGGAACTCACTCTGTAGACCAGACCAGGCTGGCTTCGAACTCAAAGATCCCCTTGCCTCTGCCTCCAGAGTGTTGGGATTAAAGGTGTGCACCACCACCACCTACCAGCTAAGTCACACTCCCTCTTAAGGAGGTGCTTTTCTTAGTAGGCCTACATCTCCAAAGCTAACACATTGCCAAATTCATACTTGGTGCTTAAGTAAGTGTTGAATGAGAATGAATGAAAGGCATATAAAACACAATTTTAGTTACTGACGTTAGTAACCAAAATTACAAGCACATGCCTGTAATCTCAGTACTTGGGAAGTGGAGGCAGGATAATCAGATAAAGTTCATTATAGACTTGAGACCCTGCCTCAAAACAAACAACAAAATAAAACTAACATATACGTGTACAATTTTATGCACATGATTTTGAAGCGCTTCCTTGTGATCTGTGTGGCGACGAACTCGTTACAGAGACGACGTTGGCCTGTAACTTTCAGCGATCTGTCCTCTTGCCTAGAGAGCTGGAATTCCAGCAGTGAGCCGCCCCCACCGAGTTAGTTCGCTCCACTCTCCTTTTTTCAGACAGTGCCCGGGGCCCTTTTGAACTCCTGGGCTCAAAAGATACTGCCTCAGTCACCTGAGTCGCCAGAGCTCCAGGCTCGACTTCGTTCTGGCCTATCAACTTCGGCTGCTTTCCACTAGCAGCCTTTAACTTGATGCGCATACTCAATGCTTGAAAGGGCAACGAGGTCCCCGACTCTCGTCTGGGAGACACAGTTACCCGCAGCGTCCCTCCTCGTCTAACGTCTCCAGCTTTCACAGGCCCGAGTCCTGCGCCAGGCCGGCGGGGCCCCGGTCCTCACCTTCGAGGTGTTGCACAGGAATCTAGTCTCGTACTCCTCGTTCATGGTGATCACCCCGCGCACGTCCTCGTCCACTACCAGCTGCCGAAGCAAAGAGGAGGCTCAGCGAGGGCCCCGGGGCACCCGCCGAGGCCCGGGGCCCGCTCCCTGCCCGGCCCGGCGGCCTCCCTCACCCGGTGCGTCATGCTCCGCAGCGGCAGCGCGCCCAGCAGCACCGTGCGGTCGATGCGGTGGTACCAGTCGCGGTGGGCCGGGCCGCTCACCCTCCCGCGGAACACCGTGTAGAGCAGCGTCGGGTAGAAGAGCACCCGGGCCAGACCGGCCTCCAGCCACGCGGACGCCGCCATCCCGCCCCACCCAGCCAAGGGCGGCGGCGAGGCGCCCGCCCCCGGGCTCGCGGCCAGCCACCGCGAGGACTCGGAGGACGAGAACTGCGGGCTGCCCGGCTCCTCCCGACCCTCGGAAGCTGGGTCCCCGCAGTCCCGGCCAGGCCACCGGGCTCCCGGGACAGGCACCGTGGCTCCGGAGGAGAGGCGCCGCAGGGGGTGGGGTGGGGACTGTGACCCTGCGTAGGGCGGAGGGTCCTCTCTGCCACCCCTGACCTGGGGTGGGGAGCGAGACGGCGCGACCCCGGGTGCACCCATCATCAAGGAGGAGGATGGGCAGAGAGGCTTCTCTAAGCCATAGGGGGCCCTGGAAGAACCCGCTCTGGGGTGAGCAACAGTTGATAGGGAACCTGCGTGATAACCTACGGTGTAGTCTTTTCCTTTCTCTTTTTTGAAAACATGTTAAACTGTGTAGCCCTAAATGCCTTGTACTGGCTATGTAGAGCATAGTGGCCCAAAAAAAAAACGCAACAAAGAGATGCTCCTTCCTCTGCTACCCCAGTACTGGGATTAGTGGCATTGCCACCACTCTGGCTCTTTTTCTAATTTATTTATTTTTATTTTATATGCATTGGTGTTTTGCCATGGAACTGGAATCACAGACAGCTGTGAGCTGCCCTGTGGGTGCTGGGAATTGAACCCCGGGTCCTCTGAAAGAGCAGCCTGTGCTCTTAACTGCTGAACCATCTCTCCAACCCCGATTCTCCTTCTTAACATTAATTTCCACTTCCAAATCCCCCACCCAATCTGACCAAACCAGAGTATACGTAGTATGAATATATTAACTATTAAGAAAAATAATTTTCTTCATATACCTATTGTCTTTATTTTTTCTGAATTCAATGTTTTTCAATAGAAGAAAAATATTAAAGCCTATTACAGTGGCACATGCTTTTAATGTTATGCCCAAATCCGCAAAGTCCCCGCAAAAACCAACAAGGAGACGAAGTCCCATATGTAAAAGCAAAGAGCCTTTATTTTAATCAAGTTTGCAAACTCGGTCTCTCTGCATGTCCAACGTATTGGACTAACCGGAGAGCCCCGAGCTCAATTAGAATTGGGTTTTTATATTAGTAAAGGTGGGGGTGAGGGGTTTCTGAGGTTCAGGGCCTCTGATTAGCTGACATTTGTCTAGAGGTGTCCTGGTGAATGTGTGCTGGCAGGTGATCCTACCTACTGTGCTTGCAATGTTAGGCATTTCCTTTGAATGGCCCGGTCTTGGGTGGTGTTGGGTAATCTCAGCTTGTGGTTCTTCCTGCAACCCTGCTTCAGGGTAAACTACTGAGACTCAGGCCTCTTATTAAATTTATCGATGGATGGCTGAGTTCTACTCTGGCAGGTGATAATGGTTGGAAGTAAAGAGCTTCCTTTGGATGACCTGCCCATACTTAGTTTATCATGGCTGGCCCCCACATTTAATCCCAGCAACTGGGAGGCAGAGATAAGTGGACCTCTCTGTGAATTTGAGGCCAGCTGGGTCTAACTAGTGAGTTTCAGGCCAGCCAGAATGGCATAGTGAAACCCTGTCTTGTAAACACACATACAGACACACACACACAAAAGAAAATAATATATAATTCTAACATAACTATAAACCGGGCACACATATGCCTGTAGTTCCAGATATTTAGGAAGCTGAGGCAAGAGGATCCCTTGAGTCCAAAAATTAAAGACAAGCAGCCTTGGAGCCAGAGAGATGGCTCAGTGGTTAAGACCATACCGCTCTTCCAGAGGACCTGGATTTGACTCCCAGCACCCATACAGTGGCTCTTCACCATATGTTACTCCAGTTCCAGGGGACCCAAGCTCCTCCTCTGGACTACAAGGGCACTCGGCTCACAAGTTATCCATACATATAAAATGAAAATATAAATAAATATGTAAATAAATATCACCAGTCTGGATGGCATAGCAAGACTTTCTCCCTCAAAAAGAGGGAGAAAAAAATTTTAAGTTATTTTATTTTTTATGTGCATTGGTGTTTTTGCCTGCATGTATGTCCATGTAAAAGTGTCAGAACTCCTGGAGCTGTAATTACAGACAGTTGTGAGCTGCCATGTGGGTGTTGGGAATTGAACTCAGGTCCTCTGGAAGAGCAGCCAGTGCTCTCAACAACTGAGCATCTCTCCCGCCCCTCTTTGCACTCCTTGATGTTGCCTTTATTTAACTCTGTGAAGCTTTGTACTTTGCCTGTCTAAAACACCTAATTAATCTAATAAAAAGCTGAACAATCAGTAGCTAGGCAGGAAAAAGAATAGATGGGGCTGGCAGGCCGAGAGAATAAATAGGAGAAATCTAGGTTATGGAGCAAAAGAGAGAAAAAGAAGCAAGAAAAAAAAAGAGAAGGCAAGGATGACGTCAGGGACTAGCCACCCAGGCAACAACAAAGTTAGGGGTAAAAAAAAAAGATTTATAGCCGGGCAGTGGTGGCGCACGCCTGTAATCCCAGCACTCGGGAGGCAGAGGGAGGCGGATCTCTGTGAGTTCGAGGCCAGCCTGGTCTACAAAGGGAGTTCCAGGACAGGCTCCAAAGCTACAGAGAAACCCTGTCTCGAAAAACCAAAAAAAAAAAAAAAAAAAGAAAGGTAGGCTGGGCAGTTGTGGCACATGCCTTTAATCCCAGCACTCAGGAAGCAGAGACAGGCGGATCTTTGTGAGTACAGCCTGGATTACAAGAGCTGGTTCCAGGACAGGCTCCAAAGCTACAGAGAAACCCTGTATTAAAAAAAAAAAAAAGGTAAATGTAAAGCTCAATAAAAATCAATAAAATACGGATTCATCGCAATGCTCACCAAAAATCCCAGAAAATCCTTAAAGAACTCTAAAGAACGGTACTCAACCTCATTTGGAAAAGAAAAAAACCCAGGATAGCCAAAACAATCCTATGCAATAAAAGAACTTCTGGAGGCAGCACAATCTCTGACTTCAAACTCTACTACAGAGCTACAGTACTGAAAACAGCCTGGTATTGGCGTAAGAACAGACAGGAGGACCAATGGAACCGAATAAAAGACCCGGATATCAAGCAACACATCTTCGAACACACATCATCTTTATCTTTCATAAAAAAGCAAAAAATATCAATTGGAAAAAAAAGAAAGAAAAGTGCTGGAATCAACATGTAGAAAAATGAAAATAGGCCTGTATCTATCATCATGCACAGAACTCAAGTCCAAATGGATTAAAGACCTCAACATAAAGCCAGAGCCACCCTGAACCTTATAGAAGAGAAAGTGGGAAGTACGCTTGAATGCATTGGCACAGGAGACCACTGAGAGAAACAGTTAATAAATGGAACCTCCTGAAACTGAAAAGCTTCTGTAAAGCAAAGGGCATGGTCAACAAGAAAAAACGACAGCCTACAGAATGGGAAAAGATCTTCATTAACGCCACATCAGACAGAGGTCTGATCTCAAAAATGTACAAAGAACTCAAGAAATTGGCCACCAAAAGATCACATAATCCAATAAAAAAAAATGGCATACAGACCCAAACAGAGAACTCTCAACAGAGGAATCTAAAATGGCTCAAAGACACTTAAAGAAATGTTCGACATCCTTAGTCATCAAAGATATGCAAATCAAAACAACTCTAAGATTCCATCTTACACCTGAAAGAATGGCCAAAATCAAAAATGCTGATGACAACTTATGCTGGAGAAGTTATGGGGAAAAGAGAACATTCCTGCATTGCCGGTGGGAATGCAAGCTGGTACAGCTCCTTTGGATATCAGTATGGTGATTTCTCAGAAAATTAGGAAACAGCCTTCCTCAAGACCCAGTAATACTGCTTTTGGGTATATATACAAAGGATGCTCAATTGTGCTATAAGGACATGTACTCAACTATGTTCATAGAAGCTTTGTTTGTCATAGCCAGAACCTGGAAACAACCTAAATGCCCCTCGACCAAAGAATGGATAAGGAAAATATGGTACATTTACACAATGGAGTACTACACAGCAGAAAACAATAACAACATCTTGAATTTTGCAGGAAAATGGATGGAGTTAGAAAACATTATTTTGAGTGAGGTAACCAAGACACAGAAAGACAATTATCACATGTACTCACTCATAGGGGAGCAGAGAAAAATGTAGAGTTTAATAAATATCAATTAAAAATGTATAAAAATAAAAAATTTCAATAAAATTTTAAAAAAGAAAGGTAAACAACAACCACAAAACCGAGAGGTAGCTGGGCGATGGTGCCGCACGCCTTTAATCCTAGCACTCGGGAGGCAGAGGCAGGCAGATCTCTGTGAGTTCGAGACCAGCCTGGTCTACAGAGCTAGTTCCAGGACAGGCTCCAAAATCACAGAGAAACCCTGTCTTGAAAAACCAAAAAAAAAAAAAAAGAGAGAGAGAGAGAAATGTGTTAATTTAAGGTAAAAACTGACAACAAGGCCTGGAGAGACGGCTCAAGTGGTTAAGAGCTTCCAGAGGTCCTGAGTTCAATTCCCAGCACCCACATGGTGGCTCACAACCATCTATAGTAAGATCTGGCCTACTGGTGCACATGCAGACAGAACACTGTATACACAGTAAATTAAATTGCTCTTAAATTGACTGTGTTGTCTTTCTCCCCCGGGTTTATGAAGTCCACACTGCCCTCAGACTCATTTCACAGCAGAGAACGGTCCTCTATTCCTGTTTCTCCAGCCTCTACCTCCCAGTGCTGCTACAATAGACACGAGACACCAGAGCAGGTCAGCTTTTTGAAAACTATATCTTCATTGAAATGGCACACTTTTCTGAGCATCCTTGATGGAAAACATGGGTTACCAAACATTGAAAAGGATTGTATTGTAGGTGCACTAAAAAAAGAATGATAATAAAAGAAAGGGATGAAGGAAAGAAGAAGCCAGGTGGTGGTGGCACACACCTTTAATCCCAGCACGCAGGAGGCAGAGGCAGATGGATCTCTGTGAGTTAGAGACCAGTCTGGTCTACAGAGCAAATTCTAGGACAACCAGGGCTACGTAGAGAAACCTTATCTCAAAAAAACAAAAACAAACATAAGAACTCGAGGAGGCAAATGGATCTCTATGGGTTCGAAGCCAGACTGATCTACAGAATGAGTTCCAGAACAGCCAGGGCTATACATAAAAACCCTGTCTTAGAAAAAAAGAAGAGGAAGAGGAAGAGGAAGAGGAAGAGGAAGAGGAAGAAGAAGAAGAAGAAGAAGAAGAAGAAGAAGAAGAAGAAGAAGAAGAAGAAGGGAGAGAGAGGGGGGAGGGAGGGAGGAAGAAAGAAAAAGAAAGAAAGAAAGAAAGAGAGAAAGAAAGAAAGAAAGAAAGAAAGAAAGAGAAATCGAAGATGTGGATTATACTCATTTTTAATACTAAAGCTGATTGACAGATAGCAGATCAGAAAGCAATTGGATTGGACAAGACAGCCTGACATGCATGACACTGGGAGAATACTGGGAGAGAAGGGTGGATGGAGGGCAGTCACAAGAGACACCAGTCAGCTGCTGAGCAAGCAGGAGGTGTAGAAAATGAGGTTACGAGGCAGAATGTAGATTAATAAAAATGAGTTAATTTAAATGTAAGCACTAGTTAGTAATAAACCTGAGCTATCGACGGAACATTTGTATTTATATAAGTATCTGTGTGTTTATTGGGACCAGGTAGTCGGAATGGGAAAACTTAGTTTGCAGGTGGTACCCAATATGGGGCTTGAACCCATGACCCTGAGATTGAGAGTCTCATGGTCTACCGACTGAGGTAGCCATTTACAGAGCACCCGTTTTTGGAGAGGACACAGGTTTGGTTTCGAGCACCCATATGGCAATTCACAATTATAACTTCAGTTCTAGGGTCCAATACCTTCTTCTGGTCTTCTTGGAAACCATGCATGCATGTGATACAGAGACACACATACAGACAAAACACCCATATACATAAAATAAATAAATAAAATTTAAAAGAATAATATGCTGCTAGCTGGGCATGGTGGCACACACCTTTAGTCACAGCACTGGGGAGGCAGAAGCAGGTAGATCTATATGAGTGTGAGACCAGCCTGGTCTATACAGGGAGTTCCTGGATAGTCAGATTCATTGTGAGACCTCGTCAATCCCCCCCAATATAGACACTAAAATGTCATTTATACACTTTAGATAGTTGCTGTATGAGTTTCACTGTTAAGTTTATTCCATGTTTCAGCTTATTATGAAAATGCTTACAGGGCGATGGTGGTGGTCCATGTCTTTAATCCCAGCATTTAGGAGGCAGAGGCAGGCAGATCTCTGTAAGCTCAAGGACAGACTGGTCTACAGAACAAGTTCCAGGACACGCAAGGCTACACAAAAAACCCAGTCTTAAAAAAAAAAAAACAAAAAAAAACCACAACTCAAAACAAAAGAATTATCTTCTTGGGGCTGGAGAAATGGTTCAGCAGTTAAGAGCAGAGGATACTTTTGAAGGGGACCTTAGTTTGGTTTCCAGCATTCACAGGGAGGGTAACAACCACCTGTAACTCTAGTCCTGTGGATTCTAACGCCCTCTTCGGCTTCCTTGGGCATTACATCCAGGTGGTGCCAGGCATGCACTTAGGCAAACACCCATGTGCGAGCTTGAACACACACATATACACACACAGTTGGTTTTTTTTTTCTTGCTTTTACTCTTTGCTCTTTTTTAATTAATTTATTTTTATTTTATATAAATTGGTGTTTTGCCTGCCAGTATGTTTGTGTGTGGGAACCAGATCTGGAACAATAGTTACAGACAGATGAATCAACTCTTCAGTCCTACTCTGCTCTTTTGGGGGCCTGCCACTCACCTCCCAAAGAAATACATGGAGACTTGTTCTTACTTATGAATACCTAGTCTTAGCTTGACTTGTTTCTTGTCAGTTTTTGTTTTTTTAAGATTTAATTTAATGCTCTTCCAGTACTTCGGATTCATCTGTGAACAAAAAGGGAACAATCCCTCCCTCTGTTTTTCTTCTTTTAATTGAATTTCTTTTTGGTGGAGGAAAATTCTCTTTTGTGAAGATTAGGAACTAAAAGTTCTTTATAGAAGACATCCTGTTTTAATTAAATTAATTTATTTATTTTACATCCTGACTATAGTTTCCCCTCCCTCTGTTCTTCCCTCCACCTCCCCTCTGCTCCCTCCCTCATCCATTCCTTCTCAGTTTCTGTTGAGAAAGGGGCAGGCCTCCCAGGGGATTAAAGGTGTGTGCCACCACTGCCCAGCTTCTTCCCCTTCCTTTCTTCCTTCCTTCCTTCCTTCCTTCCTTCCTTCCTTCCTTCCTTCCTTCCTTCCTTTTACTGTCATTCTGTTTTTAATGTATCTAATCCTATTTTTAATCCTATTCAATGATATATCAAATTTTGGTAAGATTAAGCACCTCACCTTGTATTAACTCTGGGCAAGGCAATCCAGTATGAGGAATGGGTTCCCAGAAGCCAGTCGAAGCTCTAGGGACAGCCCTCACTCCTGTGTTAGGAGTCCCACAAGTACCAAGCTACAAACTGACGCATATTTGTAGCGAGCCTAGGTCAGGCCTATGCAGGCTCTCTAGTTGTTGGTTCAGACTCTTTGAATGGGCTAGGCAACAATCTATGAGTATAGCAGAATGTCGCTAGGCGTCATTACACTGACTTTTTTTTCTCCAATAGTGTTGGTTCTGAGATCTCTGGGCCATCTAACCTCTGGGTCCTGGAGCTCCAGGCAGGGTCAGGTGGGCTCACTCCCATGGCATGGGTCATTGGCCGGCCTCTCCCACACTCTCTCTACCACCCTTACTCCAGCATGTCCCATAGGCAGAGCAGTCTTTAGATCAAGGTTGTGGGACTGAGTTGGTATCCCAGTCCTTCCACTAGAAGTCTCGCCTGAAAGAGATGGCCAGTTCAGACTGCATGTCCCTTATTGCTAGGAGTCTTGGCTTAGTCCTTGTAGAGTCCTGAAAATTTCCCTTGCACCAGGTTTCAACCTGACCCTGAAATGCACCCCCTTCCAGTCATCTCTTTCAGTGCTCTCCCCTCCATTCATCCCTCAACCTGATCCCTGTTCCCATCCCCACCAGCCCCAAATCCACCCACAGGATCTCTTCTATTTACCCTTCCCAGGGGTTCCATGCATCTCCCCTTGGGCCCTCCTTGTTACCTAGCTTCTGTGGGTCTGTGGATTGTAGCATGAGTACATATATTTATATTTTTATATAATTATAATCATAAATAGTACAATATAAATATAGCAATAGGTCAGGTGGTGGTGACACACACCTTTAATCCCAGCACTCAGGAGGCAGAGGCAGGCAGATCTCTGTGAGCTTGAGCTCAGCCTGGTCTACAAGAGCTAGTTCCAGGACAGGATCCAAATCTACAGAGAAACCCTGTCTCGAAAAACCCAATAAATAAATAAATAAATAAATAAATAAAGCAAAAATATATTTATATATTATATCTAAACATTATACTTATGTAAAAACAAAATATTATATACAATATTAATATGCAAATGTTTATTAATATATATAGTTTTGGGGTTTTTGGAGACAGTGTTTCTCTGTGTAACAGCCCTCCTAGAACTAACTTTTGTAGCCCAGGCTGGCCTCAAACTCACAGAGATCTGTCTACCTCTGCCTCTCAAATGCAAGTGCTGGGATTAAAGGCGTGCGCCACCACCACCTGGCCACATAATTATATTTTACTTTACAACTAATATACACTTATAAGTGAGTACATAACATGTTTATCTCTCTGAGTCTGGGTTACCTCACTCAGGATGATTTTTTTTTAGTTCCATCCATTTGCATTCACATCTCATGATGTCATTTGTGTTTATTGTTTTTTGTTTTTCGAGATAGGGTTTCTCTGCAGCTTTGGAGCCTGTTCTGGAACTAGCTCTTGTAGACTAGGCTGACCTCAAACTCACAGAGATCCGCCTGTGTCTGCCTCCCAAGAGCTGGGATTAAAGGTGTGCACCACCACCCCTCGATGACGTCATTGGTTTTAACAGTTGAGTAGTACTCCATTGTATAACTGTACCAAATTTTCTTTCTCCATTCCTTGGTAGCGGGGCATCTAGGTTGTTTCCAGGCTGAATAAAATTGCTATAAATATAGTTCAGCAAGAGTCCTTGTGGTATGATTGAGAATCCTTTGGGTACAATGCCCAAGTGTGGTATAGCTGGGTCTTGAGGTAAATGAACTTCCAATTTCTGAACAAATCACCATATTGTTTTCCAAAGTGGCTGTACAAGTTTGCAGTCCCTTCAGCAACGGAGGAGCATTTTGCTCCACATACTCCTCAACATCAACAGTCATTTGTGGTTTTGATCTTAGCCATTCTGATAGATGTAAGATGGAATTTCACAGTATTTGTATTTTCCTGATGGCTAAAGATGTTGAACATTTCCTTAAGAATTTCTCAGTCAGGGCTGGAGAGATGGCTCAGTGGTTAAGAGCATTGCCTGCTCTTCCAAAGGTTCTGAGTTCAATTCCCAGCAACCACATGGTGGCTCACAACC